>NW_017306521.1:72592-108161 GCF_000935625.1 Nanorana parkeri | reverse complement strand
GTGGGCACGGCGGCCGCAGCGGGAGCAGCGTGTGACGTGTGGCTCAGGCCGCATGTGGAGCCCGGAACAGCCCCGAACAGGCAAATCAATCGATAGCCGACGAATCGACGATCGAAAACGTTGCCAACGTTTTCAATCGTCGATTTTAATCGACTAAATCGATTGACTGTTGCAGCTCTAATTATTTCCTCTCGACTGGCGCTCTGACATCATTCACTGAGCACTGGCCGAAAGGATGGATTAGTAAGGTCTGCGCCAGCCAAAGGTGCAGATCTTACTAATCAACCACCGGATCACCAGGCATTGTTCCTCCTCGCCTCCATCCTGCAAAAATGTAAGCAGGTGAGGGGGCTTTGTTTTTTTTGTTTTATTTGTAACAGGGAGAGTATATTATTGTGTATTTGTGTGTGCGAATGGGGAGCAGTTGTGTGTGTGTGTATAAGGCCCTATTCACACCTGTAAGTTTAGGTGTGATTAGAGATTCCTATGTCAGGAACTTGCGTTTTCCTGCAACAGGAATCCTTAATCTGCCCTTTACGAGCAGCAGCTGACACCCATTCAAGTTAATGATCGGGTGACATTCGCTACACTTGAAAGCAGCCGAACACTGGCACACCACATGTTATCGTATGTGAGATAAATAAATGCTGTTAGAAAACAATCACTCTCCCTGGATGCACGATCAATGCGTCCAGGGAGAGTGAGTGTTTTCTAACCACATGTAATCATATCACATACCAGACGTGCACTGGCAAAAAAAAAAATTTAGATTCGGATTTAATGTTATTTAGTTTTTCGGGATTTGGGTGTGAAAGTCAATTCGGATTCGGAATTCGGACGCAATTCGTTAGCGGTAGTTCGTTCCGTTTCTTATTCGTTTCGTTCCTTCGCTCGTTGCAGCAAAGAAAAGTGACATTTGAGGGGAACATTTTTTTTTTCTCCTTCTCTAATGTCACTTTGCTGCAACGAATGAACGAACTAAACGAATAAGAAAAGAATATGAAATGAACGGTCGAACAAACTACCGCTAACGAATTTCGTAAACGGAAATTCGGATTCGTTTGCATTCGTTATATCTGTAATTCTGAATTCGGATACATACGAATGTCCGAAAATTCATCCGAATTTTGTTTCGGAACAAAACGAATCGCACATGTCTATCACATACCATTACATCCAGTGTTCCAGGGTTTACATGCGGCCGCTGTCACCTGATCATTAACTTGAACAGTTGCCACTTGTAAACACCAGATTAAGGATTCCTGCTGCAGGGAAACACAAGTTCCTGATGTATGTATTTCTGTTTGTGCCTATTTCTATGTGTGTGTATTTCTGTCCTTGTGCATATTTCTATGTGTGTGTATTTCTGTCCTTGTGCATATTGTGCATGTGTGTGCATATTTCTGTGTGTGGGGGTTTGTAAATTTATCTGTGTGTTTATTTCCGTGTGTGAGTGAATGTGTGAATCTGTTGGTCCTCTATAAATTAAAATTTAGACCTGTGGGGGAAAAAAAACATACCCACATAAGATCTGTGTTCTTGGTTTTGCGCACCTGCTGTAACTATATTGTGGGGGGTTATGCTTCCTATTGAATTATGTATTTGTTTTCACACATGAAGAATCACAATAATGGCAATAGGAGTGAGACTCCAAGGTGGGGGGGGGACGACGACGACGACATTCAGGAACATCAAGAGATCCTGCAACTAGATTCCTGGAGAGATAAATGTAGTCATGGAGGATTTCATTCACCAGTATCTGTAGTGTATGCACACATTTAAAATACAGATGTATATGAGCAGCACATTTGCAATAATGAGAAAATCAATGAAAATCTTTGGGACTAATAGATCCTGATTTACTACTTGAGGACTTGAGAATGTTTACACAATATATTGTGTGAATATTCACTTTAACTATACAATCATGTGCATATGAAACAAGTAAACACCTGTAGAAAATCAGCCTCATAATCTCACAGACGGCCTGTAATGATCAGCCAGCAGCCACCGCCACCTGCTGGATGGTACCCAGTAGTGTAATGTGGTCACTCTGCAATCAAAAAGGGAATTTAGGACATTCTTGCGACTTCATGCATTTGGATATCTCTGGTAACTGACTTGGACTTCTTTGTTGCTGCTTTTGCCTACTGCCTGTCCTGTCCTTGGCTTTATTCCTGACCACACTTGCCTGCTGCCTGTCCAGACCATGGCTTCATACTTGACCACACTTGCCTGCTGCCTGTGCTCACATCCAACTTGTCTACTATGTTCCTGCTTTGTGAGTCTTTGCCTTTTTATTTTATCACCAACCGTAAATAGAAATGAGCCAGTTGCTTAGCCATTAAAACTCAAGCAATACCGTAAAATCATATAAACATAACTTAGCCCCCTTCCTTGAGACAAGGGATGACAGACCACACGGCAATGGAGGGATACTGTCAAAAACAGTGACTGTTGCTAATTGGCGGCTGGCAATTTTCCACCGTTCCTTCAACTTTTCAAGTGAAGTTTGTCAAGCTGAGTGATGCCCGCAAGGTGACCCATGAACCAAATTTCAGTTAATGGAAAAGGAAATGGCTGAAATTCCATCCGGGTATGGCCAACTTTAGTGGTCAGTGATCGCAATTTCTGTCTGGCCCATAAGAGTTAGTGATCTGACTTGTATCACTCTAATGAGTGTGGCAAATACATTCAAGAGACAAATAATTATTTCCTATGCTCTTCAGTTCAACATAGTGACCATAATATGGTATTTATCTAATATTCCATTCCACCCTAGAAGGAAATATACTAACATTTATCTTTGTCTCTATTCACATAGAACAAATGTACATGCAATTTTGCAGGATGAACAGCTCTGATAATTGTTTATAAATACACCCTATAATCTTTAAGGAGTGCTGGCTATTTTGTTCAATTTGGATTTATACAGTGCTAGTGTTGGCCATGTACCCTTCTATACTGACTTTGGGCAACAGTGTCAGTCATAATCATCACAATTATGACAAATCACGGCTTGAATTATCTTGCTTTGCATGTAATGAGTCTATCGCATATATTAGTTTCACCTTTTAAGTTGCATTAGTGAAATAAATGAACTTTTGCACAATATTCTAATTATTCAAGTTTCACCTGTATGTTGAATGTTAGGTTGTTATTGCTGCCTGTGCCTCCTTTAGGGAGATTCAACCTCTCCATTTGTCCTGGTAACCATTGTCCCTGAGAGTAAAAAAGTGAGAGAAAGCCACCAGAGCAGGAATAGAGAATTTCCAATAATAACACCAGTTTGTGTGACATTTGTCTAAGAAGGGATTCCCTTCACTTTGGAGGGATTCCCTCTCAGTTCCGGTTGTGGCTGTCGGAGGGGAAGTGAAGGCGAGTCTCCCTAATAGGACACAGACGCAAAAAAAATCTGACAATAGTTATAATTCTCTACTTGTTTAATCGGAATTAAAAACAAGTTTTGGCTTTAGTTATACCTCAAAGTGAAAGCAGCTTCACCTTATTAACTAACATTTACTTTGCCAGGCAAACAGCCTCAACGTCTCTAGAAAATCAACCCCACTGTGTCATAGCAAAATGTTTCCATATTCCAGACAGTACTATGTTGTTCTACATCTTGTAGCTGTGGCTAAAAAAGAATAAAAGTAATGAAATTACTGGATACAGACAAGCATTGAGCCAGCTCTAATGAGTAAACATAATAAGATGCTTTTGGAAGTAACACTGGGGGCTATTATAATAACAGCAGAATTTAGAATGGGAGCAGCTGTCATTGAGAACTAAAATGCAGATAGCTGGGCTTTCAGCCTGCAAATGGATTGTATATTGTAAAGGAAGGCAAAGTTCACATAAAAATATGCTTCCTATCAAATGAATGAAAGCCGCACTACCTTCACATTGTTTGTGATTACAAACAGATAATGCCTGTAAATAATATGATACCGAATGGTACTGGAGAAAGAGACATATCCAAGGGGGTCTATTATATAACATGTGCCATGGGAATGTATTAGCATTCACACAACAGTCACAAACAATACTGATAATGTTGTTAACGTGTGCAAAACATTTTTTTCTGATATGTAAATTGTCTTTCGCAGGGCGAATGTAACATTCCCTAATCTTAAGAGAAGATAGCCTAAAACAATAGGCTAAACCTATTAAAGGTTTTCTTTAGCTCTTGGCGCTAATGGCTGCCAGCTGAACAATCCACTTGCTGTTGCACACTCAAAGTTTTCAACAGTTTATCACAGTTTTTCACACAGACTTGAGGGGCTGCTCATCCAAGGCTCTGGGGCTTCCACCACGGACATAGAAAACAAAAGGGAACAGAGCGCCACCTCCGTGTGTAAAAACTTTTATTACAATAAATAAAACAAGGGATAAAAGTACTCACAAACAAACGTTTTCATCAGGCTTTAACAACAAATGAGAAGCCACACTATCCCAACATGGCATATCCCCGACCATGTAACACGGCAGTCTCCGGTCACATCACCGTCCACCGACCGCAGTCAGCCAAGATTGACACGTTTCAGGGGCAAGCCCCCTTCCTCAGAATCATAGCTTGCTTTCCCTGAGAGTGAGGTATAAGACTGGAAACTGACCAATCAGAGAAAAATTCTCCATTATGACTAGTCTTGGAGTGATTGGCTCTATTGCAGCATTACTTAATAGCAAATCCCTTGTAATGCTGCAGTAGAGCCAATCACTCCAAGACTAGTCATAATGGAGAATTAAACTACAGGTATTCCTCACTTTACGACCGAGTTCCGTTCCTACGACCAGGTTGTTAAACGAATTGCTCGTTAAGTGAGGAGCTCTATACAGTACTGTACTGCATTAGTACAGAACTGTATAGCGTTGCAGATGTACAGTACCGAACAGTGTACTGTACATCAGGCAATGAATATACTTACCGGGACCCACAGTGAAGATCGGAGGACATCACTTCCGCCGGCGACACGTCGCACTGACGCGCGAGGTCGGAGGACGCTCGGAGGACGGTCGTAAGTGCGAGTGGTCGCAAAACAGGTAAGTCGTTAAGCGAGGATTATCTGTATAGGATAAAATTGTGGAGGAATATCCTGGGCAAAAACAGGTGTCCGGAGGGACAGAGGAACAACGCGAGAACTGAGAAGGATATCAGAGCGAGAACTGGAGTGCAAGTGCAGGAATAATGCAGACAAATAGGGACTTCAGGATCCATGCATGAACTCCATAGACTGGGGAGCACATACGTCTAACATAGCAAGTAATAATTTGGAACTTGGGATGAGGTTCACCTGCATGCCCACCGGTTGCAATCTGACTCCTCCCCCCTTACTCTTTGGGATACTGGCATCCTAGCAACCAATGATGCATCCACACCCAACAGCTAAATGTAAACAAACTAGACCAGGGATGCTGGCTGACATAATTGACCAAATATCTTTAGCCAGCATCCCCCCGGCACCCAGTTGGTTTAAATTTAGCTGCTGGTCGGGATGTGTCATTAATTACTAGGATGCCAGTGACTTCATCTTTCCAGATGGTTTCAGGTATCACCTAGGGCCATGGTGACAAACACATGGTTGCATGTCCTCTCTTTGTGAAGCCCACCATGTTGGGCACTTTTCAGATTGGCATCTGCTTTACTGCACCCGTCACTGAGATTAAGTCAGTATTGTCAAGTGGAGTAATCTCAGCCTGACAGCAGAAGTATACACCCAATCAGTGAGAGAATGGCGCAAGAGCGTGTGATCTGTAAGTAAATACTGAGTAGGGTTTCACCGTGCCCCTGACCACCAATATGGGGTGGGTTGGGTCGGGGGTGAACAACACTCCCACTGACCACCAATGCAGAGGGTGACGATTAACAGCATTTTACTGACTATCAATGTGGGGATTTGGTTAAGGAGCAATTGATAGCATTGCCACTAACCATCAGTGACGGTGGTGAGAGAGATATTAACAGTACTGCCACTGACTACGAACACAGGGGGTGGAGGTTGAGGTTGACAGCACTGCCACTGCGCATGAAAGCAGGGAGGGGGTTAAAGCAGAAGTAAAGGCACGTTAAAAAAAAAAAAAAGCATCCCCTGCAGTTTTAGCCATAATGTGTTAGTATGCACAGCATATTAGCATATTCTGAAAGACTTACCTGCCAAAGTGATCCCATGCAGCGCTGCACTCCTCCCTCTTCTCCCAGGTTCAGCATATTTGGCCTCTTGATTGGCTGGTCACCACAATTTAACTCTTGCAAATGCACACAGGGGCGAATACGCACATTGGGTTTTGCAGCTTTCTTTATGTGTTTAGACATTGGCAAACAAAGCTGTAAGGACTGCTCAATATAACTCATTCCTACTCCCAGCAAGCTAAGTGGATCATAGAAAACAGAGAGGAGGGGGCCTGTGTCCTGTAATGTACTCCAGGAAAAGACACGTTTTTACAGGTAAGATAAAAATCTTATTTTCCTAATCGTGTGTTAGGCTCCTCTAATTCTTAGACCATTGGAATGTCCAAAAGCTGTCCAACTGAGGAGGTGGCCAACATAGCACCAAAGGGCCTGCGTAACAAAAGAAGAGAGCAGCTTGAAGCACCTTATGACAAAAACTGGCACCAGGCAAGACATGAACATCAACCTGGTAGAACCTAACAAACATGTTAACAGAAGACCAGGTGGCTACCTTGCCAATCTTGGAAACCTGATGGTAAAGAGCTCATACAGCACCAACAGGACAGGAAAACGTGGAACCTTGTCCTTTAAACCATAAGCTCGAATGATCACAACTAATCCTCCTAGAAATAGTGGAGCAAGAAGCAGGAGGTCCCCTGCAAGAACCTTCAGGAAAGACAAAGAGGGAATCAAATGTGTTAAAGAAGCCGTAGTGGAAAGATCAAACAGCAAGCACTACATTTGAGACAGTGGAGAGAAATCTCCCTATGATGTTAGGAAGCATGACACAGAGAGAGAGAGATGCAAAATGTCCTGGTTAAGGGGGAAGGATTAGAGCACCATGAGAAGAAAGGAGGCCTCAAAACAACTATGTAACACAAGGAAGAGTCGCCTGCGAGATACGGCTGCCAACTGAGACACCCAAAAGCTGCTTAAGAGCAACATAAAGATCTGCCTGTTTTTGTGGAGAAGCTGGCAGGTTTGACACAATGAAGGGGGCAGAGACCAGAACTCCGCTTTATAGCCCCTGGATACGATGTTCTGAACCCAAGCATCTGAAATGTCCTGGACATCAGTGGGGGAATCCCCTAATTGTGAGGACTTGTTCTCAACCTGGCAGGTTTGGAGGACAAAGCCTTGTGGTGGAACTGTGGGCTTAGGCTTTGATCTTGAGGGCTGAGAGAAAAGAAAGGAAATCTTTTTGGTCACCTGGGTCAAAGGCTTACTTGTAGGAGCGCTAGCCTTCTTCTTCTAGGGCAAAAGGGTACAACTGCCACCTGTGAGCTCCTTGATATACTGTAAGTATCCAATGACATGCCAAAAAAGGCACCCTCCCAAAAGAGCATATACCAGAGTCATTACTTGCAGGGGAGCTCCACAGACCAACATTTTAGCCAAGGGCTTCTCCTCATACAGTATGCACAGAAAGGATCCCATACTAGAATCATATAGGGAAAGTGAGTCTGCCAGGCCATTCATGCAACAGCGCAAGGCCATAGGTAGGAGCTCAAGCTGCTGGAGGATAGGGGCTCATGAGCCATGGATTTGTCCTCAGAATCTGAGAAGGAAATATTCCCACCCTGCAGAAGCGGCTAGAGAAGACTCAGAAACTGACTTTTGTATTTTTCTGCAGCAGACAGGGAGCAGAGGAGGGAAAGAGCAGAATAGCACCCCATGTAGAGACAAATGGCACGCACATGTGCAGTACAGCTCCTGAAGTGGCACTACCTGGTCCTGGTATCGCTGCTAGGGAAAAATGTTGCAAATAAAACAAAATGTAGTCAAACTGCTCTCACTGCTGGCTGTGACTGAATGCACAGCCTTCACTCCACTTGTGAACCCCTTGGGGACTGGAGCATCAGCACTGTGAGGTCCAGTAGGGCACAGCCCTCACTTAAAAACCGGCAGTTTCTTGTGGCAGAGCAGTGTGAATTTAAAGTGGAGCTAAGCCCCATCCAGATCTTTGCCCTCTTTATGGGAATACCACTAAAAGGGTCTTCAGGGACCTGCGTCTTCTTCCAGGCAGAGCCCGGGTAAAGTTTCCCTAAGGCACAGCCAAGGAGCCAACCAATCCTGAAGTTGAAAAGTAAGCCACAGTGGCTATGGAGCAGCATGAAATCTTGCTAGAAGAAGCACCTTCAGAAAAATACCACAAGGCAAAAAATAAAAGTTTACTTTTCTCAGTGCAAAGAGAAGGCATCCAAAGCCTAAGGAAGCTAGCAAAACAAAAAACTGAGGCATGCTGGGAATGGGAGGGGTTAACCTGACCATACACCTATAGATTATCTGCAGATGTTCTATGGTCAGATGGAAAAAGTGCAACAGATTCCTCCATCTACGCTGAACTGCGAGGATGGAGGAATCTCCCACTGGGCCAAGGTTCAGCATCTTGCTAGTCGGCCCAGCTAGCTGTCAAAATACCTGAACAATCTGAATGGATGCAGGCATTGTTCAAGTGTTTTGAGAGCCAAAGCTTCCGACTTGCAAGATATTAAAGCTCGTCCCAGTGGGAGATTCCTCCATCCACACAGTTTAGCGTAGATGGAGGGATCTGTGGCACTTTTTCCATCTGACCACAGACAATCTGCAAATAATCTACAGGAGTATGGCCAGCTTAATAATGGCATCTCATGGCATTACTGGGAAAAAACACTTGGCTGTAATCTTGGAACCATATCTGTCACAGATCAGGCCACTGTGCACCAGGGATGAATAGGGGGGGTTAGGGGGACGCACTGGAGTCCCAGCGTGCATTTTTGGTTGCTGGGCCTCCAGTGCGTCCCTGCACCTTATCAGGAGGAGTTGGCTACCTCCAAGTACACCTGCATGTAATTTATCAACTTCATTAATATGCTCACACTTGGAGACTCGGATACATAGAGTTAGGACCACACTTTGCGGAGGTGCCTTGGCGCGGCAGTGTGGCTTCTACATATTTTTGGCCAAAAGTTTGTGCAACTAAAACCTCTGATTTTAACGCATACTGTTGACAGGGCTACTTGTTTGGTTGCAGGCTGGCTGGCAAGTTGAGGCTGGGGAATTTTTGTGTTTTGTATTGTTGTAAGCCTTCCCAATGTGCGCCCTGCTATAAAGGCCGGTTATAGATTCATGCATGTACCATTTTTTCTAGGGGGGGACCAACCTGCTTGTGTATAGATATCTTACAAGTCTACAGTTAGTAGATGGAACAGGTAGAGGACAGGACCTGGAAATACACAGCATGGAACTCCAGAATGCAAATTTAAAGAAATGGGCTTAGGTGGGATACATATTTCTGGTATACACTTACATCATTCTCCTGCATTGACACCCACTGCGTCTGCACAAAACATCTTTCCAAAAGCAAGTTTTTCTTCTTTGAATGGTACATTCTATGTAAAGTATATCAACGCGTTAAAATATAAAGTGTATATATTTGATGATGACCCATTAACCACTGTTTTATAGCCATCACAATGCAGCCAATGTGTGTATTGCAAATACCTCACCCGATCAAGAAATACAGCATTTTATTCAGAAAAAAACTGAAGGAATACATTGATAGAGCTGAAAATACATAAATGCATTAGGATTTTTTCACCTATGTGACTTTATAACATTGCAAGCTTTGACATGAACTAGGCAAACATTTCATAAGGCAAAATAAAATGCAGAATACATTTCGTAACAAGGAATTCGTTGAATGTGAAACTTGAATGTGCTTTATCACACTGGAACTTCATCTTCTTCCATTTTAACCTCCTCCTGTGTTACAGCCTCAGGATCCCCTGGAAGAGTGCTTGTTACTGTCTGAATGAGCTGCTCAATCTGTTCTTCTGTCAATCTTTCTTCACTCTCTTCCACCATCTATTTGAAATCAATTAATTGTTAAAAAAAAAAAAAAAAAAGATTTGTAAACCTGAATCACAAACAGCATGATTGGGGAACCCTATGTAGATATAAAATTCATGCATACAAATCTAGGGGCTCTTAAAGCCCAACTCTAGGCTAAATATTTATTTCATGATGTAGTCTCCTCGGCAGTGTTAAAAATAACAAAGCAGCTCTGGCTGCAATACTCTCCCCCTATCATCCGTAGTGCCCAGCATCACTCAACACAGAAGACTACAGAGTACTGTAGTGTGAATGTGGGGTGTCATAAGACTGCCTACTGAAGGGACTTTACCAAGGCGCCTCTCAATTACAGTGTACCAGTGCAGAGGTGCTAACATGATGACTCTCTGCATCAGTAGGGACCACCCAGCCTGGTGAAGAGAAAGAGTATCCTGCAATGTCACATGAGCAGTCTGAAGACTAGTATTTAAAAAAAAAAAACATGCGGGAGGGGTGGCGGTTATGTAAATTGCCCATAGTCACTAGAAGGCAGTTGGCCATACTGTATATGCACAATCCAACCGCTTTCAGTCACTTGAGACTTTTGCAGGGTCATGACTGTTCACACTTACCAGGAAGGAGGTGTGCTGCAGATAGCCCCAGCGCCTGCTTTCAAGGGGGGAAACAAGTGTGATCAACTCAGCACTGTAAGCACACAGCGAGCAATAGCCCACTATATGCTGAGTTTTGGGTCACAAGAGGACATTTGTAAATATCATCCTGTGACCCAAAAGAGAACTACAGCCAAAAAAGGTTTGGCCACAGTTCTCTTAACTATAGAAAACCTGTTATCTGTTTTACATGCTGGAGAAGGCAATGGTGCTATAAGAAACAGTACGAGTTAAGGACATATGGAGATGTTAACACTTCCTACTGATGACAAGCATTCAGCAGATTCAGTATTTGATCAGAAAATGTTGGTGTTTTTCTGCAAGAAGAATGTACTCACCAGCTGGATTTCCACTGCTGTCATGGGCCGATGGTTAAGTAGTTGCAGCTTTTCTGCTCTACAGAAATAGAAGCATATTATTTCTGCCAAGCTGCTTATTTAAATGTAATGAAAGGCATTAAACAATACAAGTTATTCAGGCTCATAAAGCAATCTGTGCACAGAGCATACCTGTAATGTTATACAAATCGCTCACAATTTCTATAAGTTACATTTTAGACAGGGAAAACCAACAGAACAGAGTTAGCTTCTGGACTTAATCCTAATGTTTTGGTTTTTTTTGAGCCAGAATCTAGTTTCAGACCATATCAGCAATGGTGTCTACTGTGGTCACAATATACATCCATAGGTAACGGCCATGGAACTTTTTTATCAAGCTGTGGATGACTAACCAGTAATGGTCCTTTCTTCAGTGCCACCCTGTAGAATAGATCTCACATCTCTGGATCCATAGTAGGTACAGATAGCTGCTATCATTTATAATCCAGCAGGGTATCCTGAAATGTGGCACAACCTGATTGCTAAGCAGAGCTGGAAAGAGGAGATGATAACCTGTTCTTGCACACATAATAAGTCTCAGTTTGCAGCAAATTTAATGAAAATAGAGTAGAAGGGTGAAAAGGGGGATTGGGAGGATGTTCCATGCTGTTAAAAGGCACTTCCGACAGCTGTTTCTTTCAATATTGCCCCATTCTAGCTGACACTATTCTGGCTCTGCAGTGAAGGAACTGCTTTTACTTGATGGACCAATTAGCATGAGATTTTATTGCAGTAACATGGACATACAAATGGACTCACTAGCAGTGTGAAGCTTGACTCCTCATTTTATTTTTGGAAAGGCTTCCTGATCTGAAAGGCTGACATAAAGGCAAAGTATAACAACAAGAACTGAATTTACAGGGATGACACTTTTCTGGGATCATTTTCAACATGATTGTTGCTATTTCACTTATATTCAATTCCATATTTATGGCAGCTTTTAGTAGGGTATGCAAAGATTGTATCAACTCGTCTGTGGGTTTCTATTCTGTCTTATTAAACTAGAAGGTGTACAATTGTATACCCAAATGTGTGTTTATTTTCAGCATTCCTGTGCCCATGTAGAAATCATAGGAGTCCGAATTAAATCATATTATGGAGGAAATAAAAGCCAATAAAATTAATCTCCGCAACACATTTTACTCCAATGATGTAGGTTAAATTGCTTACATTTATGTGCAATTCCATAAAACTGACTTGGTTTTGGTGTTTATGTTTTTTGATACCCTATAGTGGACACCAGTGACGTGCGGTACATCTTGCTGGGGATGAGGCATTCCCTAGTCCCCCTGCCCCCGCCGGACGAAGCCCCACCCCCAAGCTAGTGTAAAGGAGGAAGGGAGGAGCCTCCTTGTCCCTCACTGCTGAGGCTCCGTTACACAGCGGGGAAGATTTCCCTGCTGTGTAACCTGTTAGATGCCGATCTGAATGGAGAAAAAGCTTTTTCCTCCATAATTCTAGGTGAGGCTCTGCCTCCCCTGACCGCACATCCCTGGTGGACACGATGCTGCCATTCATATCCTCTATCCTATTCCACCATATGTTTATTGCAGATTGTATGTGACTGAGCAGCTAAAAGATACTATTATATTTTACAGTGATTTCTATTATAAGATTGCGCTATGTAACGTAGCTAAAGAAGAACACAAAGTTATACACATACTGAATAACTAGTATACTGTATTATAAAACTTGCAGCTTGGTAGCCAGTCAGAGATTTTGTTTGTGACTGACCAATGAAAGGGAATTGTTGTTAAAAGAAATTTTTTCTAATGTGGTACTAATTACAGTGAAGCTGTAAATGTCCAAGCAGTTTTTATCAGTCCTTACCCCTAATCATTGTACCCTACCGTTAAGATTATTGTACTGTCACCAGCATACTTGATATATCCTCCACTAACCAAGAGACCTTGGTCCTGAGTTTGGTAAGTTTTTATAGGTTTAAGTGGTGAAATTGCCATCACTGCAATAAAATGATGGTAATTCTGCCACCAAAGGCCACAGCAAGCCCTGGATGTGGAACCCTCCAAAGTCATCAGCAGATCTCCCTGTCCTTTGCCCACAGAGGATGAATGACACACCGAGGGCTATTCAGAGCAATCCTAATGACATAAGCTACCAGCCAAGCCTTCAGCAATCTCCCTCTTAGGCTGCATCTTTTTTTAACAGGATCAGGCTCTTGACCTGGTTTTTGAAGATGGTTTTATTGCAATTTCAGGAATGATATTTGAAAATGAAATGTTTTTATGCAGGGTTTCTCTAATAACTGTCTTTAATCATCATCTTGACTTCTGCTTTAATGCAGTCCTAACAGCATGAAGAGCATCAGCTATAAAGTAAACCAGCACATCTTAACATTACACAGAAGAGAAAAAAGTTTATACCTAGGTTTTAATTGTTTTTCCAGCTACAATCCTCACCAGATCCAATTTTATGTTTGTTTTCTTACATTGCTATTAACGACTTTATGCGCCCAATAAATATCTCTTTCAAGGCTTTGCAGATGTTATAATAAACCACTTTGGTTTATACATTTGTCAGAATGTAGTTAGGACAAACACAGTGGTCATTCGCTTTACAAAATTATCCTTCAGCAAATGCACTTTCTGGACTACATGATCTGAAATGATAAACACACTGAAGCAATAACAGCGGGCAGAAAAAAAATGTGTATGGTTTTTTTTTTGTGCTGGGCCCGCTGCCATCGAGTGTATTTGTGGCTATTAATGTGATGAGAGAATTCTTTGTACAAAGAGAGTGTTATCAAAATAAGGTTAAAGATTCAGCATTTAGCTGGGAACCTTTCTTTTGAAAACACAATAATAATTCAAATGTGGAAGCAATATTTTGTTAGTTGGTATTTTAGTATTTTGTCTTGTTATTCGGTAATAATTAAGATGCATGGCAAACGTCTTAGAATGAGTTTGCCGATTGTCCTGTGTTGTCCCTTAATCACACCACAGCACTTGCTAAAAGTCCCCGGGCATGCAAGCAACAAACTGGACAGAACATAAATGTATGCCTTTCACTGAATATGTTACAGCGGACTTCCAGACAAAACTATTGTTTTTTTTTAGCAGGATAGAGTGAAGAAAGGTTAGAATCTCTGTCAGTTGTTATTGCTGTCTAGGACCCCACTGACGGAGATTTCCTTTTGCTTGCTCTCCCAGTGACCTCATGTAACTAAGGCAGAAAGTAAGGAGGAAACTGTAAATGGAACGCATACAACAGTAAAACCTCTTTTTTTTTCCAGTAAGTAGGGGACCAGTTAGAGGAAGAATCTGCAAATCTATATATAATCAAAATACAACAGAGCAAGCAAGTAAAATGTGAAAATGAACTAACGCGTAATTCCACTTTCTCAAGCGAATTAAGGAAAATGGAATTACCTCCTCCAATCTGAACCCCCAGTTTCTTACGGGTGAACGCTCCTCCCCTCTTCCCATGCCGGTGTACTATCCGTACTCGGCAGCGCAGCCCTGCACTCTGTATTTTGAATTTCACTCGCAAATTGCAAGCACTCATTAGTCAGTGTGGTCAGGTCAATGAGAAGCCATTCTTTGGGCTGTGCTGCTGTGTACGGAGTATGGATAATACACATGCAATGGCAGAGGGGAAGGAGCGTAGACCCAAAGGTAAGTATTAGGGATGCACCGATATATCGGCCGCCGAAACATATCGGCCGAAAATGGCACTTTTGGCATAATGCCGAAAGAGCCATGTTTCGGCCGATACATCGGGTCATCCCTGGTTTCTTTTCTCCCCGCTGGGCGCTGTTCCAGCCGGGGAAAAGAAAGTGACAGCCGCCGATTCGGTTTCGGTCTGACATTTTTTTTAATTTCGGTTTCGTTTCAGTTTTAAAAATTCCATTTCGGTGCACCTCTAGTAAGTATAGCAGGGGGCAGGAGAGGGGGCCAAATTGAAGGGGGTAATTCCATTTTCCCAAATTCGCCTGGGAAAGTGGAATTAGCCTTAAAAAAAAATTACAATAATTTTTCTTAAATCTGGTTCCTCTGAACCTGATAAATGCCCCCTTCTTGTGTACATGGAGCATGAATCTGTGCAGGATAATTATTACTGAACAACATAAACCATTTGTTTTTAAACTATCACCATATGCTCCTTATCATTTAATTCCACTCCAGTCCATGCCAAGTATGTGTCCCACATACACGCAGAGCAATGCTGGCTTGGAATTCAGTACTTGCTCAATGAGCATATGGCCACGGTAAGATATAAATACTAAAAGAACATGTAATGAGCAAACACTTACTTGGTTAATTTATGTGCTTTCATGGCAGTTAGGAACTCCTGCACTATTTCAGGACTCTGGTGCTGGCAGGGTGTGCTGGACAAATATTTTAGCGTCTATAGAAGAAAACACTAGAATTACATCTGCAGCAATTACTGCAATTAGACACTTAAATATGTGGCTGGCAAGCAGCCCAGAGAAGAACAAGGTCTTGAAAGCTTCTAGTCACCTCCTTCTGTATTTTTACGTTGGTTGATACCTGACAATGGTAAATTTAAAGTGTTTTGAGGTGCGCTTAACCTGCAACCCTACGATACTAAAAATGATAGTCCTGTTTAAAAGCTTGTTCACTTTCATACACAGATATCTCTCATGGAAGTCATACTATGCTGCAAAGATACATAAAAAGAGAAGATTGATTTCCAGTTTTTATCTAAACACCAATATATTGCAGAGCTCTTTATAGAGTACATGAACACATTCACATCAGTTCCCGTTACCTGCTGGAGCTCACAATCTAATATCTCTACAACACTAGGGGCAACATGGGATAATGCCAAATAACCTATCGGCATGTTCAGTTCACAGGACGAAACCACAAAGCCAGTCATATTTGTTTTTAAATTATTATTCTTAAGTAAAATGTGGTAGTGCACCTTACAGGAACAGAAGGGGCAAAACCAAACAAAAACATTTGATTGTTCAATATACCCTGAAATCACAAAATGGCTATGTGCACAAAATCTACACATACTTGTGGGCCTACCATGCAAGCGTACTGTAAACATTTACCCCTGCTGTGGTTCATATGCTTTAGTAAATCAGTTGCCTTGTGTGGGCTCAGGCAATTGACAGAGCAGTGCCTGCAAGACTTCAACATGCAATAACAATATGAGCAGTAGTAAGGATAACGGTGCCAAATAAGGAAGGAGGGGACTTTTTTCAACATGTCAAGTTGAAGTATATCTTAGATAGGTCTGTTGTTACACAGGTTAATGAGTCAAAGTTAATGGGTCAAATCCGTGACACATCTCCCCTCCCATCCTTCACATGACTCTGTCAGAGGTTATATTTCATGGTCTATAATCAGAACATCCACTGTGCTTTGGAAACCCATTGTCAGAAAATGTGAAAACCTCTGAGTGTGATAACCAAATACTGCCTCTATCAGGTCAACCTGAGAGCATTGCTTGTAAACATTGTGATATGGCCACCCTTACTATCACTAGTTGTTGAAGATTAATTGTAAACTCCTGGTGTGTCCTCTACAGTCACAATGTTTATTTGATATAGTTATATCCTCACCAATGAGATGAAAGGATGAAAACGAAAGTTATCTTTCCATTTAAAGTGAAATATCTAAAGACCACTTTACTAGTTTTCAACGCATCTTTACATCTTGGCAGTGGAATAAGTATAACCTGCACTGCTTAGAGATCTGAAAATGCAACCAAATGTGTGACATACACACTGAGCTTTGCTTACGCATACTATATGTGTGGTGGTTTATGCCTGTCCCCTTACTGAAATCTTTAAAGTGATATTAAAGTCAAAATGTTTTTAGACTATTTCAAATGCTGATGACATCACTTACAATGGATGCTGCTTCTTGATGTTTAAAAGTTTTTGTTTCCTGCAGAATCAGCTGCTCCCCTGAGGACTGGCTCTGATATCCTGTTTTAGTGTGACTCCTTTCCCTTGTAGGGTCATATGGAGCCGCCCTTGTGTGTGCTTGTAAGCTGTGTGTGTGTGTCTCTACAATCACAAGAGCATAAAGTAAATGTCACCAGCACACCAAAAGTATTTCAGCAAAAGTCAGTTTATTGACACATTGCCATTCAGTACAAGCGCTTTCGGGGCCTCAAGGGTACCCCTTCATCAGGCTCAGAATGACACGAGCCTGATGAAGGGGTACCCTTGAGGCCCCGAAAGCGCATGTACTGAATGGCAATGTGTCAATAAACTGACTTTTGCTGAAATACTTTTGGTGTGCTGGTGACATTTACTTTATACTCTTGTGCTATACACTGTGCCGTCCGTGGTCACTACAAGCACCCACCTGCTGTTGCAGGGCTTCCATTGTTCCGGTAAGGAGTGCAGCTGGTTTTCTATTTTATCTCTACAATCACAGACACAGCAAATGAAGCTACTTCCATCCATCCCTCCCTCCCTCCCTACTCCCCACTCCTCTCTTCTTCTTCCTTCAAGCTAGTAGATAGACATTTGTTAGAGACTGCTCTGTCTCTTGTGATCTTGTGCTGAACAGGAAGTTCAGGGAAATCAAGCTGGGAGAACTGAAGCCAACTGTTCTAAAACATAAGTGCTATGGAAAAATGTAAAGAAAGGATTTTTAAAGAAATACTTTGCTGTGCTTCAGCAACGGATTGTCCCCCGGCGTCCTCACTTCCTATACACTGTATAGAACCTGATGACGCATAGGACCTTAGACCGCTGGAGCAGAGGGGGAGCAAGGCTGAAGGGAACGGTCTAAGAGCAAGCCAGGATTGTGGTTCGGGTGAATATAATTTTAAACAAAACAAGCACTTAACCCTTGCAGTGTGGGGGTAGCCCCACTGCAAGGGTTACAATTGTATTTTCTCAGAGTTCTGCTTTAAGAAACATGGTGTATAAACACAAGGTACATATTTTATAGTCAAAAGTCATATTTGCACGTTAGCACACATACATTTAAAGGGAAGATTTATTCTTTTCATAGGATTTTTTGGAAAGAACTGCACTATGCTCAGTGGTTTACTACTTCAACGCTACAGGCATGAAGAGATCTCTAATGATGTGTGGTAATCCCTGGTAATCTCATTGTGTGCAGAGAAGCTTGTCATGTGACTAGTGAGAGTTCTCAGCTGCTAATATGGGATTTATTTCTCTGCTATGAGCTTACATCTGGGACTTTGTGAGCTGCTGCAGGTGTAGACTTTCATGCTCACATTTCCTTCTCTGCAGGATGCTTTAGGAAGCAAATTCAGATGAAAAGCATAGTGCACTTGAGCAGACTCATGTTTTACTTGCTATATACCTCTTGGAAATTCTGATGTCCTTTAATCCTTGTTTTTTAACCAAAAATAAATAAATATTTTTTGTACCAACTGTAATATCCTTTCCTCTGAGTTCATTGACGGGCATAGCTTTCTCTACTCTTCACAACTGGGTTATACAACTTTGTGCTATTGTCCATTGCTCTATAGGCACTGCTTTTGGTTGTCCCAATTGGGAAGAATAGAGAAAGCTATGACCGAGTTCACTGATGGACACAGTGTATACAGTGCAGGGGTCAAGAGTATAAGGTACAACCTAGTGTACACAGTACAGGGGTCAGCAGTATAATGTACAACATAGTGTATACAGTGCAGGGATCAGGAGTATAAGGTACAACCTAGTGTATACAGTACAGGGGTCAGCAGTATAATGTACAACATAGTGTATACAGTGCAGGGGTCAGGAGTATAACATACAACAGAGTATAAATGCAGGGGTCAGGAGTATAACATACAACATAGTGTATACAGCACCTGGGTCAGGAGTATAATGTACAACATAATTAGTATTTTGAACTTCTAAACAATACTGCAAATTCCACTTCAGCCTTCGGACACCTTGCATGTATGTTCTCCCGTGTTGCTTGAGTTTCTATGGGTACCCAATGTTTCCCCATTATCTAAAAACATAGTGATAGGTTAAATGGCATCTGTCTCAACCAGTCCTACTCTGAATGTCCTACTTTGCTATGCCGATCCCAAACCTGCCCTGAGAAACAAAGGTTGGGTGCTGAGGTAGCATGCAAGCCTTGAAATAAAGTCAACACATATTACAGATTAAGTTCTAATCCAGCAGCAGGGAAGATCCAGGTCTTAATGTCTAGATAAAAGTGAATTATTGACTGCAAGAGTTATAGACAAATTACCACATGATTCAAGTTGCCTGTCAATCATCAGCTGAACATTAGTCACGGTCTCTCCTTAGTCATCAGTTAAACCTTAGTCACCAGCTCACATTCATTGTATGCTACGGTCAACCATTTTCCTCAGTCATCCTGTTCAATTAGGTCTTTGAACCCCGTTTCCCTAACACACTCTCCCTCACTCACCTCCCTTTGCACACAAGTTGTTTAAACAATGGCAGCAGTCGAAGCACCAGCATATACATCTAATTCCACTCCGTAGTAACACCAAAGGATAACTAAGGAGGGTCAGAGGAAAGTTAATTCATTGGGAGCTTATATTCTAAGGATTCCATTTCTTAACTTTAAGAAATAGATGCAGGAAAAATAAACATAATCCATTCATGAGAAACTAGAGTATATGAAAACCTGAGACTTGGGTTGATTTATGAAATACTGGAATGAAAAAAAAGTTGAGCAAAACTAAAACTGTTGCCCATCGTATCTAGATCTCCTTTCAATTGTTACCCAGGAAATTATAGATAAAAATCTGATTGATTGCTATGGGAAGGAGATTTTCACAGATCAGTCCCAATGCAGAGTAAGACTTATATGGATATAATCTGGAACAGAAAAAATCATGCATTCAAACAAGTACCCTTACATCATGTGATGGTAATGTACATCTGCTTCCTATTATAAAGTAGATATACATAATTTATCTTCACCTTCATAAAAATTGGCCATATGCAAAAAGTTATGAATTTGAACACCTTCACAAAGATCTAACAAATTGCACGTTCCATTAGCTGTACATCACTAAATTATTTTCCAATACTTTTCTAACTGCAGGGAATCTCAAATCAGTGTAACCTGAACAAAAATTACTCAGACACATGGTCTATAAACAAGGGTATACTTTTAAATTTCCAACATTCTAATTTTTCATATAGCATGCACTGTATGGTATTAACTCATACAAATATCTCAATAAATCATAATTAAATCCTTTTTCACCAACATTGAATTTGTCTTTTCCAACTTGGTAAATAAATGTCAAAGCCACCCAGATAATGTATCTTGTGTATCGAAAAAAAAAACACCACATTTTTCCTGGGTGACCTCATTGACCATATTTGGTCAAGACTGAATATGGTCCAGGAAATCAGCGCGGAACCCCAGTCTTGTGTTTTCTGTTACTACGGTAGCCAGGCATCTGTAATTTAGCATCGGCAAATGCAGCATGGGAACATCATTCGGCAACTGGTCATCGTGATGATGCTAGATTTACATCAGTGGACAACATGAATGACAATGGATACATCAGTGGACAACATGAATGATAATGGATAACTCAGTGGACATTGTGGGGAATGCGGCTGTTGCTGTTCAAAAAGGTGTGGAGTTACTCTTAAAATTCCAAACCAGGACCTTATCCGGGTATGTAGCCTGGGCAGCCAGAAAAGGAAGGAGAGCGGGTGTGCGCTCCCCCCTTTCTTGACCTCACCAGGCCACATATCTTTCAACATTGGGGCTGTCTTACAAGGGGAGCCTCCTCACCTCTTGCAAGGCACCTTGTTCCACAATTGAGGGACAAAGGCCTCTTCTCCACATCCAATCCCCAAGAGGGAGTGAGGGTTTGTGGGGGGTGGACCCCCTTTATCCAGCCCCACCCCCCAGGGGAATAAGTACAGGGGTACATTAGTACCCCTTATTACTCATCCTTACAAAAAAAATCAATTTAAATAAACACACTAACACTGTTACAAAAACAGGACTTTTGAACTAACCATAATAATTTTTTTTTAAAGTTAATTTGGGGCACATGATTAGATGTAAATCAGAGACAACTGGGTTGGAGGATCTGGACACAGCAAACAGAAAAAAAGTTGGCTAGCCAGTTGTAACTCCCATCATGCTACAGTTTTGTAGATAAGCAGTACTAGGAATAGCTCACAAAGACAGAGGAGTGGGACTTGTGCCCAGTAATAAACTTCAATAAACTGATTCTATGGTAAGTACAAAAATCCTGTTTTATATTTTAATAAGGGACACAGTATCAGATGTAGATCTAAGAATACTGGAACATCCAAAAGCAGTTCAAATGAGGTGTGCACAACATGGTAAACAAGAATGCTAACAAGCCCTGAGAACAACATTGTAAAAACTGATAACCTGAAGCTTAAGGAACTGCTTATAGGACCTCACACCCAAACTTTGCATCAGCTGAGGCATGACCATTTACATGCTGTAATATAATATAATAGCTGTAATATAAACAAAAACAACTCTTACCACATACAAACAATAAAGGGAGATCTCTAATGGCTGCACTGGGGTCGGACAGAGGGATGGAAGTACAATGTCCTGGTTTAGGTGAAAAGCAGAAACCACATTGGGGAGAAAAGGAGGCTGAAGGTCTCAAACAACCTTATCTTTGTGTAGAATAAGAAAAGGTTCTTTACAAGACAGGGCTGCAAATTAGGAAGGCAACTGTGAGTAAGGGTTGACAGGGGAACATCCCCGATAAGACTCAAAGGGCGGTCCTTTTAAGAGTCAATTTTAAGAGTCAATAGAACCAGGTTCAGATCCAACAGAGTCACTGGAGGTTGCACAGATAGGAGTATACAAGAGATGCCATGTGCGAAGTCCATTACCAAGAAACAGGAGGCAAATGGTCATTGGAACAGGATCACAAGGGTCTAGATTTGTTCCTTGATGGTACTCACTGCCAAATGTTGATCTGTACTGCAGAAAGGTTAGTTTTGTTCCCTCTAAGTATTACCTAGGATTACATTTTCTTGCCAAGCACTAGGCAAAGTATGCTTACCCTAGAGTACTTGTGATAGTAACCATGCATATCGTGGATTTTCTAGCCTTTAACAGTGTAGGAATGAAGGAATAATTAAATCAGAAAGGCCTCTATATCTTAGGACCAGGGATTCAACAGCTATGCTAGGCTGTAAAGCAGGGTGGTAAACTGGTCTCTAGGACAGAAGAACCACGATGACCTGGAAAGCCAAGGAGTGTCAGCCAGAAGTCTGATGAAGTCTGTGTACCACATCCGACTGGGCAAATTTGGTGTGATCTGCATCACCAGAATGCCCTCCATTTTGATCTTACAGAGCAGATGAGGAAGGAGTGTCAAAGACAAAAAGGCATAGATCAGGTTGAACTGACCCCTGACAGCTAGCAGAACATTCACTGCCAGAGGATCTCTGTACCTGGATACAAACATGCTCAGTTTGTTGCTGAATTTGGTGGCCAGAAGGTCTACAAACGTAATGCCCCACGTGTGACAGAGGTCTTGAAACACAGCTGAGTAAAGGGACCATCCCCCTGAGTTCAGACATTGTTGGCTAAAGAGGTCTGCCTGCCAACTGTCCAAGTCTGGAATGTGAAAGGTGGACAAGACAGAATCATTTCTGCTTCTCTTTCTGCAGTGGGACTCCTGTTTCCTCCCTGCTGTGGTGTTGTCTGACAGAATCCTAGTTGGATGACCCTCTAGTTGCGATGTCCAGCATTGCAGGGACATCCAAATTGCTTAAAGCTCCAAAATATTGATTGGAAGATTTGGCTGATGACCAAGTCCCATGCACCAACAAGATGTCTAGAACTCCTCCCCATCCCTTCAAACTGGTATCATTTGTTAGGATCTTCCAAGTCACTGGGAGGAAGAATTTCCCCAACTCTAGAGCTGGATTCCTGAGCCACCAAGCCAGAGATAACCTGGTCTTAGGTGTCAGGTGCATTGGTTGGTCCAGAGATTGCAGTTTCTTGCCCCACACATCCAGAATGTTTAGTTGCAATGGAGTGGAATTGGGCAAACTGGACTGCCTCAAATGAGGCTACCATCAAACCAAAACTCTCATGCAAAAGCGGAGAGTTGGATGGCTCCAGCACTGTGAAGTTCCACTGAGACCCAGATACTCCATGTGATAAGTTGGTTCCAGCGCTGAGTTCTGAAGGTTCCGGAGCCAGCCGAACCTTTGTTAGTCAATGTACAAAGGACGTTTCAGACTCTACAGCGTCTGTGCTGGCTGTTCTCCCAACAGGAGAGATAGGAACCCTAGAAAGGACACAGAACGGACAATAACCTGTCTATGCAATTGTGTAATGCAGCGGGTATAACCTCTAGATCTTCCATAACTGAATGTTCAGTAAAGACAGTTTCAGGTTCATCAGATATATGCTTAGTCCATGCCCCTATACTCTGGCAAATCAACACGACAGCTATAGCAGGTTGCATAGCAGGGTCTGCAAGATAAAACAAGGACTTGGAACGCTAGTCAACCTAATGCTTAAACACTGAAACATGCCCAACAAAAACAGGCAAGGGGGGATTTATCAAAACCGGAGCAGACAGAATCTGGAGCAGTTGTCAGTAGTAACCAATCAGGTTACCTCTTTAGTTTGTTCAGTTAAGCTTTGCGAATGAAAGATAGAAACTGATTGGTTGCCATGGGCAACTGCTCCAGATTCTCTGTACTCCAGTTTTGATAAATTCCCCTTGCATGTTTTTTTTAAGGCAAGAAAGGGCTGGATCCACAATAAGAAGGGCCCACTTTAATAAATTTAAAAAAAAAAGCCTCCTCAAATGGATATTGCTCAGCAAAGCGTTTGGAATGCGAGAACAGTTTGTTAGGAGTAGTCTTGTCTCCGTACAAAATAGTTTCCTGTAAAGAATCTACTGGAAACGTTTTGACAGTCTTTGGACCTTTAGGGGGCCTAGATTAGTAACAGTAGTGGATTTAGACACAGGTTGCTTCAGTTTTAAATATGTGCCTACCACGTCAGTATGAAATGATATAGTATGTTTATGCCCAGGAGCAATATCAGCAGACTGATGCTCCTCAGGCACAAACTCATTCAGATCTGTGAGACTCCTTTTCAAAGACAGTGTCCTCAGCTGAGTGTTCAGAAGCTGCAACAGCTGCTAGAGTGTCAGAGACAGTCTCTGGAGGAAAAAGTATAGAAATACACCTACTGCACACTGCATTTGGAGCCAGCCACCATGGCAGTAATTTGGGTTTTAAAACTAGCATAGCTGTAGAAAAATCCTCCCTGGATAGTACACAGGGTGGGGGCCACAACTGAGGGAGCTAGGGAAGACCCTGAGGAGTGAGGGGACAACAATCCAGGCTACCAGGTCCTTGAGGGACACTGCAGGCTGCCCCAGACCTGTTAGTTGATTGTGAGCTGAAGAGGCCTGTGATACCGCTCCCTTCATATTTAGGATTTCACATCCATTTCAAGTGAGGCTATGCAAATAAACACACCAAGAAGGACCTTGTGTGCTAAAAAGGTGGAGAGGTTATATGGCTGGAGGTAACCAAGACACTGTAGGCAGCAGCAAGCACAAATCACTGTGAAACCATGTGACTCTTGCACGTACAGCAGTGGTGGAAAGACTACCTCACACTGAACAGGTGGGAAGACACAGTGAGTAAACATAACACTGCAGTTAGTGATGCAGCACTAATTTCAGCAGTGGTAACCCTTTTGAAGAAAAACAATGGCTGGATAAAAAAAATAATAGTGCAACATGAGGGTTGCGGGGGGTGTATGGTTGGGGGTGGTCTCAGACTACATGACCGGAACAAGGCCTGCTTGGAATGTTAAGGGGAACCCTATGCCATTTTTTCCCCTACTTTATTAAATGTCACTTTGAAAGGGCTACATCATATTGTTCTGTAACAGCATGTGCAGCATGGGCATCCCCCAAACATGTTATTTAAAGGAATTGTGTATTTTTATGCTGGCCCTTTAGCCACATGAAAAGACCTTCTCCTCGCTAATGGTATATTTTTACATGTTCTCATTGCAATGCCCACACCCATGTCCTTTTTTTAATAACAGCCCGCAAACTATGAAAAAGACCAGAAACAAATTACAAGATTTGCCTCCCATAGACTTCAATGGGTTTTGGCACTACGTTTGTGGACTTGCTGAGGGCTTTGTTGATCCTCCTGTGGACCAAACCAAGCCCAGTTCACTCATCATTAGTAATAGTCCTTAAATAAAAAGTATAATAATAATGGCCAGAAAAGAAACACAAAGTATGAAAATTGTAGCGACCCCTTACATTGGTGGTTAGTGTAGGCAGGAAATCAATCTGCTCAGGGAACCCCTAGAGGAGGTTGAGAAGAGCTGTGTTACTGTGTAATAACTATTGTCTGTGATCACCATTAATCTTGATGGTCACATAATCTGGAAAAAATGGTTGTATGTCCACTCATTATAAACAACCCAGCTGCAGAGTTGAGTACATGCACAAAGGCGTGCAGCTCAAAATAACATCCTCTCATAATTCTCAATAACATAAATATAGAACTGATAACACTAAATATTTTTTCTTTCATTCTATATGTACGTGATAAATACATAAGACTTGTAAAAGTTCAGCACCTATATACCAGGAGGTTCTAATAGCAAAATGGTTATCATTAGTGATTAAACATATCTGCTAGCAGTCATGTGGCGCCCTCTATGGGTAAATATGAGACATAAGAATAAGAAATGGTCAAACAGTTAGAAAAAGACGTCACTGTAAAAAGAAAACAAAAAACATTCTATGCAGGCTTCAGCAATCTGCTGTTCTCGTGAATGCTTGTAGCATGCCATGGCCTGCTGGCTCAGTGGTGAGCACTGCAAAACTGTCAGAGCCTGTCACTGTAGCAATTGCATTTGGACAGTTGGCCCCGCCGGCTGCCAAAATACCTGAACAGTGCTTGCATCTATTTGGATGGAGGTACTGTTCGACTGCATTAAATATTTAAATGTTTATGGAACTATTTATGGTTCTAACACTAATGAGATGAGTGACCTGATATATGGCACTTCATTTATATCTTTGCTGCTTGAAAGCAGCCAAGGGCTGTTACAAAAATCTACAATACACTGTACTCCTGTCTTGACTGAATCAGATATTTGATATATCTGCTGTTTTGTTGCTGGTTGTGTAGTCTGAAAGTTTACAAAGTTATGAGAATGAGGAAAGAACCAACCGATTCAGACCAACCCCCAAAATATAAAATAGCACATGTATGAACTGCCATTTCCACATTCTGTTGGGACACTTGCTCAAGGTGTAGATAGCTTTAATGTGCTATTTATACACTGCAGAATCTGTGTGTTCAAATGTACCTAGTGTACATTCCACCCAACACATACATATAAATTCTAGAATTGCTGAGACAAAAAAAAACAAAAAAAAAAAACTTTAAATTGGCAAAATATACCCCGGATGCATCAAAAAAACAGAAGGTGTGCACATTTCTTACAGTATATTTCTTAGAAAGCAGCCACAGCCTGAATAGAAAAGCCCCCTGCCAGCATGCAGTAGAGAAGGACCCTTATCCTGGCCAGGTCACGATCTGCAAGGAGTTGCATGTTCTCCCTGTGCTTGCGTGGGTTTCCTCAGGGTACTCCGGTTTCCTCCCACACTCCAAAGACATGCTGGAAGGTTAATTGGCTAGTGTCTAAGTTGGCCCTGTATGTGGGCATGTCAGATAGGGACCTTAGATTGTAAGCTCCTTGAGGGCGGGGACTGATGCGATTGTGCAAATATGTAAAGTGCTGTGTAAATTGTCGGTGCTATATAAATACCTGTATTAAATAAATAATTCTGTGTGGAAGTAGTGGTCTCTCTTATCTGACACACTATCTGCTACACTAGATCTATATACCTCTCTAATAAGTAGGGAACATGCGATTGTCTTTAATGCAGAACTATAAGTCTGACTCAGCAGGGGTCATGCTCATCCTCTGCATTAAAAAATAATAAAAGGTAGTACATTTAAAAAGTATATAGCCTTACGGCAGCACCTCCAGCTTACCTCATACATGATAGTATTAAGATTCTGCTGTCCAACACTGTTCTTTTTTTTCCTTGCCTCTCTTTGCTGTGCTTTCAAGTCTGTAAGTAGATGCAATACCTATAACGCAGAAGAAAAAAAATAAGCAAAGGAACATGCCTACAAAAAAGGTGTGTTTGAATACTCAGACCGTAATTTGAAAAAATAAATTGGTAATTTTATTTAAAAACATTGAAAAAGTTTGCACCAACTCCACGAATAAACAATACACACTTTAAAATCGACAACCATATCTTGGTTTTCTGTTAGATAGCGATATCTCGGCTAGCGGTTGATATCCTGTATTACGGTTGTAACCTATAGGCAGACCTAATGGGTCACTTCTGATTTCTTGCCCTGGAAATAAAGCCAAGATACAGTCCATAGATTATTTTGAAGACCTCTCGTACATGGAGATAATCATCATGGTTTCATATAACTTGATCAAAAAGAGTCCATTGCACATTTACTCAGTTAGAAAACAAAAAGTTGAAACTGTGTATAACTCACGGTCTTCCCAAATCGATTATTGGAGGAGCCGGCTCATGGACGCTGCATGTGATTCCGTTTGATTTTATCTCCCACAGGGATTTCTTATCCAATGTAATAGTTTGGCCCAAGGGCTGTGTAGTAGGTACTAACCGGTTTTTCCCTTGCAGTTGTAGTATCAGAAAACCGAGATATGGCTATTCCTTGTTAAATGGATTTACCTCAATGAGAGAGACGACTCTCTAACCCCATCTACCGGTTCGCTTCATAGATAACTTATAGCATAGATAGAATTTTGTCTGAATCAGTTGTATCATACTAATGAGAATTAAGTCTCCACCTGCTAGAGGAGCAATTGTGTGTCATGGCAACACAATATCAATCCTAGAGGGTGAAGAAAGGGTTATCCATCAAGTGTATGAGGGGTTGCATATATGAGACAACATTGTCGATTTTAAAGTGTGTATTGTTTATTTGTGGAGTTGGTGCAAACTTTTTCAATGTTTATAAATAAAATTACCAATTTATTTTTTCAAATTACGGTCTGAATTAACTCTTTTCGGTCAGTGCACAGAACGGTGCTTGCGACCAATCTCTTTTTCCTTTTTCCATGGCCAGCTCCCGGGAAGGACAGCTGCTGGGACTACGAGGTCGTACACCCCCCTACACTCACCTGCACGTCCGTGCGTGTGACAGAATGGATCCTGTCTGCATCCGAGCCGGGACACCCGCAGCTGTACGGACCAGCACTTGGATCAGCGTAAGGCGGCGTACTCCCAAAGAGAAGGACACAGGCTGCGTACTAATCACACACAGCACCTGTCCTTCCCAGGAGCTGGGCAATATGGCCATACACGCAGCACGGAGCTGTATATGCCAGCCGTTTCTCGTGTGAATGAGGCCTAAAAGAAATCACACTATAACTTTCCCTTACTGGCATATCTTTGTGGCAGAATATGCATGAAATATGCTGCAATTCTTATTAATAAATCATTGAGAAAAGGTGTAGAAACTTTCCTAAAAAGTACACAATGTATTTGAATGTACATCAATAAAAAGTAGTTTTTTTAATATTTAAAGAAGCCATTTCCATGGTATCTGCTCCCAGAGGCAGCTCTCTAATTAGGCGAGTTAGGCGGTCGCCTAAGGCCTCGCGCTCATGAGGGCCTCGCGGCCGCCTAGCTCGCCTCTACGACTTCAACTAACCTGCCTCTGGTCAGTCCGCCCATGGGCCGGGAGGGAGCAGCCATTTCGTCACGGGGAGAACGAGCGCCGGCAATTCCCCCGCACCGCAACCCCCCTCCCCCTTCCTGGATCTGTCACTGAAGAGTGAGGGAGAAGCTGCGCGGCGGGACTTCAGACGCGGCTTCTCCCTCTAGTACTGACGGAACTACTTCCGCCACTTCACTTCATACTTTCCTGCAGAGGAGAGAGCCGGCGTGTCGTGAGGATGCAGAGGCTTCCGCTCCTGCAGCAGCCAGCGGTGACATCGTAGGAGGGCAAGGAGGAGGCAGATACCGGCAGTAGGACACCGGGAGTTGACCCCTCGATCAGGAGCAGTGCCTGCATGGAGTTCAGGTCAGTAAAGCACCCTTCTTTTATTTTTTTCTGAAGTTTTTCTTTTTTTCTTTTTGCACTTTGTACATTATATAAAAAATACAGGGTAGCAAAAAAAAAAAAAAAGAAGAAATTCACAGTGTCACACAAATTGCAATGCGTTCCAGAGCGGTAGCTGCTGGAACGCACCGCAATGGCTTACAAAACTTCCCTGTGCGTTCTGGGGCGGGAGGGCGCATGGTGGTGCATTGAATTCAATAGCACTGCTTCCGCGCCCCCCAGCAGCATTTTTTGCGTTTGCAGTTGAACAGAATGCAGGCAATGTTTTGCCATGCGTCCGATCACACTACGGGAGGGGAGACATGGCTGCAGTGCCATTGACTTCAATGCACCACCACGCCTCCTCCCACCCCGGAACGCAGGGGGAAGTTTTGTGAGTGATTGTGGTGCGTTCTAGCAGCTACCCAAGGGCCCAGTCCCACCATAAGGAGTGCGTTCGGCCTCTGGAATGCACTGGAACGCAACCCAGCCGGGTCACTTTGGGGCGGGAGGGGGGTGGTGGGGCAGTGTGATCTCCGGCACCCAAACGTGTGGCACTATTTTTTGCAGATTGCACTGGATCGGAACGCAGGCACTAATGTGTCATGCATTCGGGTGCCGCGATCGCACTGCGGCCAGGGGGCGTGGCTGCGGTGCCATTGACTTAAATGCACCATCACACCCCCTCCAACTCCAGAACGCAGGGGTAAGTTTTGTGCGTGATTGCGGCGCGTTCCAGAAGGTGGTCAGCAATGTAATGATTCCTCTCCTGGCAGGTCTACTTTAAGACTGAGGTTCAGTGCCCCTGAATCCACTCCCACTAAGCTGTGGGGGACCATGGTGGCTTGCTGAAAGAACAATTCCAGTGTGTTAGCCAACGTATAGCAGGTTCTTTTCTTTGGCATACATACCTCATAATTACTTAGTAATGCCGCATTTGCATCTTTTCTGGAACAGATAAGAAACAATACCATGAATGAAAACATAATGTAGACAAAATAAAGCAGAACGTCTTCTATGTCTACCAAACTCAGCCGTGTTCACTACATAAACTGGCAATGATTATTCACTCCCTATGAATATTCTCTGTAATACTATCATATATACATAAGTCACAGTTAGGGATGTCCCGATACCACTTTTTCAGGCCCAAGTACAAGTACTTCCCCTCATGTACTTGCCGATACCAATTACCGATACTTTTTATAAAGTGACAGGTGACTTTAAATGATCCATAGTACAACTACATGGTATGTACTATGGATCATGATTTAACCTATTCATGTTAGCAGGGGAGAATTGTAAATCTATTGCTGTAGTGTAGTGGAGGTGTGTGCTGTATATATGTACAACATATACATTACACGCGTCCAGTACACTATAGCAATAGATTTACAGCCAGCCTCGTCCCAGCTTCCCTTCACTCACAGTTTCACTCCGATCCCTGTTGCCTCTTGTAGTCGGCTCTGGGCAGGATCGCTGCATCGTGTCTCGGAGCTCAACTTGTGGGAGACGCTCACAATTCTGCCGTGCTAACATGAATAAGTTAAATCATGACCCATAGTACATATACAGCACACATGTCCCGTACACTGCATTAATAGAGTCACAATTCTGCCCTGCAAACATGAATAGTTTAAATCATGACCCATAGTACATATACAGCACACATGTCCCGTACACTGCAGTAAGAGAGTCACAATTCTGCCCTGCAAACATGAATAGGTTAAATCATGATCCATAGTACATAACATGTAGTTGTACTACGGATAATTTCAGATTAGCAGTGCAGAATTGTAAATCTATTGCTGCAGTGCATTCTATATGTACTGTATATGTACAGTACATATAGAATGCACTGCAGCAGTAGATCACACAAAAAACGAAGCCCAGGCACCGTCTTACTCACTGCTGCCTCGATTGCGGTGCCTCACGATTTTCCTCACACGTGAGGACGTTGTCGGCGCTGAGCTGGAGAGGAGCGTCACGTCACTGTTGCTCCGGTGTGCGGCGCTCCAGGTGGGATGTCCTCACAATGACCCCAACAGCAGGATGTGGTTGCCTGGCGGTACCTGCAGAGTCTTTACAGGCACCGCCAGGCTAAACACTCCTTGCGGTGACAGGCATTTACAGAGCCACCTGTCCCATCCCCGCACAGCAGCCGTCGGACATACAGCTGTCACTGTCAGTTTCCCACACCGCTCAGCCTCATATCACAGTCCAGCAGAGCGGTGTGTGGGCGCTGTCACAGGAGGATGAGCTCTCCTCCCTGCTCCACTCGCTCAGCCTCCTGTGACAGCTGTCAGGATGGAGACTGAGATACAAGAAGTCAGTGATCAGTGATCGCTGAATGTTTGTAGATAATTGAGGACATGGTATGGTTACTATATCCTCAATTATGAATGAATGGGAGTGATCTACATCACCTCCTGTTCATTCATAGTTGTAATTATAGTAAACATTCTCTGTTCTCATGTTATGAATGAACAGGAACACTCAGTATAGAGGATTCCTATTCATTGATAGCAGAGGCTGCAGAAAAAGAGAGTGAGGACTTTGTGTCCCAATCTCTTTTTCTATTTTGAAAGGGAAATATCAGGGGTCTGTCTAGACCCCTAATATTTCCCTGAAGCCCCTAAAAGTAAAGTAAAAAATAAAAAAAATGAATCAATAAAAAAATATTAAAAAAAGTAAAATAAAAAACATTTTCGGTTTCTGCCTGACAAATGTTTTTTATTTTGGTTTCGGTTTTGAAATTTCCATTTTGGTGCACCTCTAATATATATATTATAGTATTATCATAGCACAACTCCTGTACACACTGACACAGTATAATGATATCATAGTACAACCCCTGTATACACAAACATTGTATACTAATATCATAATAAATCCCCTGAACACACAGACACTCTTTAGTATTACACTAACATAACCTGTGTACACAAACACACACACACACACACACTATAGGAATATTATAATATAAACCCTCTAAACACACAGACACGGTATAATATTATAGTACAACCTCTCTATACACACAGACACAGTATAGTAGTTTCATTAATACAACCCTATACAACCCATAACATAACCCCTGTATACACACACTGTACAATATTACGAGAACACAACCCCTGTACACACACACTGTATTGCATTATTATAACACAGCCCCTGGCCTGTATATAAACAAACATAGTAAAGTATTATAACACAACCCCTGTCCACACATAGTATACCATTAAAACACAACCCCTGTACACACATACTTTGCATGGTACTACAATCACACAACCCCTGTACACACACAGACACTGCATAGTATTACAATCACACAACCCTTGTACAGACACTGTCATAGAAATGCACATAACCATCTTACACTTCCATGCTTTCCTCTATGCCTGTGCGAGGTGCAACACTGTTTTCCTTCCCCCGATAACTCAGCTCCTCGCATTGGTTCCGAGTTATCTGCAACCAACCATGTGAAGTAAAACGTACCTTCGTTCTAATCACTCTTTTCTAGTTTCACCTACACCATTGCTATTAGACATATGTTACATGTGCAGTCATTATGAGCACTTCATGGTGATATTTCTCTTCTGTACAAAGCTTCTGATAGTTGTGTAATTATTATGAACAGTTTGTTGTTAAATTCAACAGTATTAACACATTGAAACCATTTTATTCCATACACTATTGTATGAGGAATTGTACAATTATATTATTATGAATTGTACATGATGTCTTTTATAAAACTTGGCAGCGACTTGGGCCAGGTTCGAATCCAAGCCTCCAATCATTGCAGGCGGGAACTCTCCTGATGTGCCACTGAGCCGCTGGCTGCTGGTTGCGTGTTGTAGCGTTCGGTTGTAGAGCTGGGCTCAGAGTGACGTCAGCACGACTTTGATTGGCTCGCTGCTAGCAAGGACTCAGAATAATGTATTAACCTGGGACATCAATGGAAAAGCTACCATCGCCGACAATGATGAATCAAAGAGTTACAAACAATAAACCATGTCAGCTTCTCTAGGATTGGTGGTGCCAACCAAAGGGGAGGGGCATAAACGTCACGGAGGTGTGCGCTGCCAGTGTCAGGTTATCTGGGCTGAGCTACAGCAGAGGCTGTTCTAGTGTCTGAAGACTGCACACATCAGGTATGTCTATGATCGGTTCTCTTTCTGCTACCTGTACTTGTGCACATTGCATCTTGGGTAGGAAATGTCCAATGGCTTCATTCCTATTGGGCAGACAGCTAGTTTTAGCAATTAATTAAGAATGGAGCAGCTGTGCATGCCAACCAATCAGCTTCTAGCTTATATTTTTAAACCATAACTGAACAAGTTGAAGAGAGAAGCTGATTGGTTTCTATGCACAACAACTCCAGATTCTGTATGCTCCAGTCTTATTAAACTAGGTTTTCTTTATAGAAGTGAACAGGTTCTATTTAAATCTATTATACGGTAGTGCATGGTTTTAAACAATAGGGGCGTGTGTGTGCATGCTTGGGCGTGTGTGATCAGATCTCATTACAGATGGCAGAAAGGGTTACAATGGTAGCTAGTAATAGTTAAGCTGGCCGTGTGCTAAAATATTTTCTTTTTTTTGGGCTGTGGGCTGCACAAAAAGTGACAGATTCCTCCATCCATGCTAAAAATTGTGGATGGTGGAATCTCTTGCTGCTACTATTGTATTGACAACCAGCACCCACCGTTGTCAGAACACAGGAACAATGATTTGCTGCAGTCATTTGTTCAGTCAGATATTTTCAGCCCAGCTTCTTCAACAAAAGTTGATTGAGCTGGCAGGGACACACTATAAAAATGATCAGGTTTCTTGTGAATTGGCCTTGTTCACAAGGAGAAACACTGATCAACACACGTAGTGTGCAGTACTGTGTGCTAGGCGCATTGCATTGCCATTCATTTGAATGGCACCCTTTCTGGAGGCCATGTGTTGGAGTGCAATGCAGTACGTGGTACCACAATACCGTTCTGTGCAGTGTAAAAAATAGTAGTGCATGCACTGCTTTTATTCATCGCAATGCATGGTATTGCGGAAACCACATGTTGCATGCTGTAGGAGGTGGTGCATTGGAGTGCCATTCAAATGAATGTGAACGCAACGCATTTATCGCACAGTACTGTGCACTACCGGTAGGTGTGCTGTCCAATAGCGTACGCTATCATGCATTCAACATAACACTATGGTGTAAACAGGCCCAAATAGAAATACGTAAGAATTAAATTTCTAACCTTAAAGTGACATTAAACCCTCAGACTTTTTAACATAAAACAATAGTGTAATGTGTGCCTTACTGTGATCCATTGTTGTTTTCCTTCTCTTTGCTGCTCTTCCTTTTAAATCTGTATCTGTTCTCATGCTGGGCAGAACTTCTGTTTTGCAGCAGAGTGCCTTGTCTCTGGAATGGATACATGGTGTCTGTGTGTAGGTTTGCAACCTGAGCCAGCGCTACAGGAAGAGGCACTCAGCTGCAAAGGGAAGTTCTCCCCAAGCATGAGAAGACATGAGGATTTAAAAGGAAGAGCAGCAAAGAGAAGGGAAACTACCATGGATTACAGTAAGGCACACATTACAGTATTGGTGTATGTTAAAAAATATGAGGGTTTAATGTCACTTTAACCTTGATTAGTATAGGCAAATGGTTCTAGAGCATAGCAAGGGGAATTTATCACAACTGGAGCAGACAGAATCTGGAGCAGTTGCCTATGGCAACCAATCCGCTTCTCTTTTCAGTTCGTTCATTTAATCTCTGGAAATGAAAGACAAAAGCTGATTGGTTACTATGGACAACTGCTCCAGTTTTGATAAATTCCCTTCACTGTGCCTGTAATGCCATGTACTGTGTTTTAATTGTGCAGAGTATATAGACGTATACGCAGTACATCGATACTTGATTTGTCATATTTTTCCATATTTGTTTTAGATCTGCTCCTGTACAAGTAAAAAGAGGTTCTTGAACTAAAACTATGGCATCTGAGGTAAAATTTTGTTTTTTTCATATGAAAAGTCTTCTTTCTTTAGTGGTTTATGTTTGTTAGTAATTCATAATTAATAATGTAAAAATGATTGAATACATGAATTTAATAATGAATCATTCATCAATGTTAATAAACAGAAACAATAAAATGATGGCCGATCTCTAAGTATAGCCAGTTAATTCTGTCCTGGTCGCTGAGGTTCGGAGAACTGGTAATATGTAATCTACCTGACCTACGAAACCAGAATTTGTATTTTGTGATAACCATGCTTTACACCCGGAGGGGGGGCAAACTCCGGCACTCCAGCTGTTGTGGAACTACAAGTCCCATGAGGCATTGCAAGACTAACAGTTACAGGCAGGACTCCCAGAGACGTGTTGGGATTTGTAGTTAAAGCACAGCTGGAGGTCTGGAGTTGCCCACCCCTGCTTTAAAGGAAACCTGTC
>NW_017306521.1:62408-72565 GCF_000935625.1 Nanorana parkeri | reverse complement strand
TTGAACATGACCCATGTCCCTTACCATCCTTCTGTTCCAGTGCTGCAGCCTTTTTTCAGCTCACTTTTGGGAGTGTCGGATTCCTGTGGACACTGCCACAAACTATGTTTGCATCCTCCTACCTCTGCATCCCTTCAGGTCTCATTGATTTAGGGATTGGAGGAAAGAGCTAAGGGGCACAGACAACGATACTCCCAGAAGTGTTGAATGCTGAAGAAGCTTACAGATCCTGCAACACTGGGATGAAGGGAAGGTAAGAGACACGAGTTGCCCGAAAGGTGAGCAAGTAAAAAAGCTCTTTAAGATTGTCAAAAGGATGCAGGGGTTGTGATGTGTCTGTGCTTGCCACCACTACTGCGTCCTCATGACTGACATTTGCAGCTCAAGATGGAAAAATGTAAATCTTACTGGTTTCTGGGAGCAGAGCTTTTTCTCTTGGCGATTATCCAGATCTGCTGTGACACGATAAAGAATGACAGTGGCCAAACCTCCCAACTTTCCGAGATAAGAAAGAGGAACACTTTTTAGTAAAAAGCAGGGGTAGGCAAACTACAACCCTCTAGCTGGGGTGAAACTACAAAGCTGCTCATGCCTCTGCCTTTGGGAGTCATGCCTTTGGGAGTCATGCCTGCCACTACTGACGCAGTAGTGGTGGCGAGCACAGACGCATCACAACCTCTGCATCCATTTGACAATCTTAAAGAGCTTTTTTACTTGCTCACTTGCTCTCATAAGGCACTGCAAGATTATGACAGCCACTGTCATAATCTTGCAGTGCCTTATGAGATTTGTAGTTCCACCACAGCTGAAGGGCCAAAGGTTTGTCTGCCCCTGGTCTAAACTATTTAGGCAAATGACACACCCCTGTGGGCAATGAAGAATTGAGAGAAAAAATAAATCAGAAGGAAAAGAGGGATTTGGTTCCAAAAGAGGGACAGTCCCTCCAAATCAGGGACAGTTGGCAGCTTTGGATTGGCCACACACAAGTGTTATTTATTTCATATGTACTAGAAGCGTGGGGGTATGTACAGTAGGATATTTAAGGGAAAGGATCCTGTTTTTCAGAAATGAAATGATAGGTTTAGGAACAAATAGTTTTTAGCCATTTCTCCTTTTACAATAGACTGACACATTCAATACATGCCCTGAAAGCAGTGTGCAATCTTCATTTTGTAAGTAGTGGGATTCAGAAATGACCCCTACAACTCGTACAATGCTATGCCTGCAGCAGCAGACAGTAGACAAGCGTATTATGTAAAATGCATTCAGTCACTGCTGAGATAGAATGTAAGATAATGGCAGGAAACCGAAATAAAGGGGTTTTCCACTAAAGCTTATATTTCAAATTTGTGTTGGATCTAATGAGTTGAATCACTCACCGGCTCCTGGTACATCTTAGAAGTTCCAGTGGGGAGATTTTTCCATTAGTGTTCCCTGCTCTGCTCTCAACGATCACTATAGACTTTCATTCTCAGATGCAGAGGTCTTAACACTGGAGCCTCTAACACAGGGGTGGGCAACTCTGGCCCTCCAGCTGTTGTGGAACTTTAGGAGGCTATGCAAGACTGACAGTTACAGGCATAACTCCCAGAGGCAGAGGCATGTTGGCATTTGTAGTTAAAGCACATCTGGGGGGGCTGAAGTTGCCCACCCCTGGGCTAAAGGGTATAAGAAGCTAGTCACCTTCCTGAGCCTGCGGGCATCTATGTAAAGGTGACCTTTTTGGGTGGACTTAACTATTAGTTGGGAATTTGGGAAGTGTGTTCTGTTTTTCTCTGCAGCTCTTGTGTAAAAACAGGTAGCCATGCTGTGCGTTTTGCCTTGTGACCAGGATTAAACAAAGAACTCTTTCTGCTTGGAAGATTTGATATATTTCACTTAACCACTTGACTGTACTGTAGCAGTAAGTGTAAAACATATTTTGAATATTTCTCAGTGATTATGTGCACTGTAGTTGGTTTTATAGTGTAAAACATTCTAGTTATGAGCAGAAGAACATTTCAGGTGACGTTCAAGCAGCCATGTAATAGTTACCTAAACTCTAATCCCTCAATCAACAGGGCATCTGATAGCTGTCCTTAGACTCTAGAATGGGACTGGGCGTGCAGGCATGATCTCGTGGTCCTCAGACACTTATGCTGAACATGACTAACCACACACTATTGTACCGGACAGCCGTCCGTGTTGAGGTATATGGAGCAAGGCAGGGGAGGTGCACTGCAGACAGCTAATCAATTCATCAGTTTATACCAGTGATCAGAACAGATAAGGTTTTCTAACCTGTCTAATACGTCTTCTTCCCCAAGGAAGCCTTATGGACATTGGATCATCAGCCAGTCCATCTGAAAACAGCAGGCACCTGTCTAATGTCAATAGGCGCCTCATCAGTTCTGGGCAATGGCAAGGCCACCAGAATTTACATTTGGAGTAAGCAATCTTGGCATTCCAGCTGTGCTGAAACTAAAAATCCTGTTATGTCTCTGCCTCTGGGAGTCATATCTGTGGCTGTCAGAGCCTTGCAATGCCTCACGGGACTTGTAGTTCAACAACAGCTAGAGTGCCGAGGTTGCCTACTGCTGATCTACATGATTGTGTCATCTCTGAGCTGACATGCCAGTCCACAAAGTAGATGGTGACCCTGGATAATACCTGAAAAAAGATGGGCTTGTTGCCTGTAGAAACCAAATAGATTACAGCTTTGTACAGGTCTTCATAAAATAGGCTGTTTTTTTTATTTTCTAAACCTATAGTAGAAAAGAAAAATACCTGCCTAATCACTATTCGGGTTTGTAACCAAATTGGGGCTTTTTTTTTACATCTCTGCTTATTATTGCTAGGGATTCACTGATACCGATACTAGTATCGGTGCCGATACAGGGTATTTGGGCGAGGTGCGCATACTCGCCCAAATGCTCCTGATGCCTATGCTGATACCGGAACTTCCAGTATCAGGAACCTGGGTGGCGAGTAATTACACCCTGCCCAGCTTCCTGATTGACCGGGAAACTGGCCCCATGCTCCCTCGTCACCAAGTGACAAGGGAGCATGTAGCCAGCTTCCCGGCCAATCGGGAAGCCTGGCGGCATGTAATGACTTGCCGCCCAGCTTCCTGACCAATCAGGAAGCTGGGAAGCAAGTTATTACCTGCCACCCGGCTTCCTGATTGGCCAGGAAGCCGACTCCATGCTTCCTCGTCACCTGGTGATGAGGGAGCATGGAGACGTCTTCCCGGCTAATCGGGAAGCCGGGTGGCAAGTCATTACATGCCGCCTAGCTTCCTTAATGGGTTTTTCCGATATTGGTATTCTGTATCGCCAAGTTCCGAAAAAGAAATATAGTTACTCGATACTGAGAAAACGGTATCGACGCATCCCTAATTATTGCACCACAAATGTCATTCTATAATTGATTTCTATTAAAGACATCATGTCACCAATTTAAAAAATGCAGGTAAAAGCACAGAAAACTCTGGTACTTTGATGCTTACTTCCAGTGTTTTTTCGTTTAATACATTATTTATAATCACTTGAAATGTGCCTTTAAACCTGCTAGAAAATATGTCTACTTCAGGAAGAGTCAATTTCTTAGCACAGCCCCCTTCTTCCCTTCGCAGCATAGCCCTCTCCTCTTCTGGAGTGTCTAATTGCTGTCTGTGCTGGTCCAGCTACTCCGCTCCTCCCTTCATCTCCCTACATAACCTTTTATGTAGATGCTGGGTGAGGAGTAAAGGAGTAAAATGGAATACTATAGAGTGTCACTTGAGTGACAGCTCTGAGACTACTAGGGCTTCTGAGATCACATAATACATTAATGGTCTAGCTACAGTGTCTCTTTAAATATAATTTGCATCCAACATATTTTATTTTGTTTTTCAGAAGAGTGAAGGGAAGAGGTTAGAACTTCTGTCATATTTTATAATGCTGCCTATGTAGGGAGGATTTCCCTTACCGTCTTAGAGACAGAGGTCACTGGGGGCAAGAGGCGGAGGCAAATGTCACCAATGGAGGGCTCTAACCCTTCTCTATTATATTCAAAATGAGAAGAGTTTTACACTGGAGTTATATCTTATAGGGTCAGGCCACCCAGAATTGACATTTTCAGTAGATAACAGAGAGTTAAAGCACCATACAATTTCTTGTATCTCTACTGGGGACTATGAATGTATTTATTTTGCTTGTTTCCCTGATCACACACCTGCCATGGCCTTTACAAAGGGGGACCAGTTCCCCTCTGCATCCTAGGCAGGCAAGAACACCCAAAACCCCAAATGGGTATGAGGAGAGCAGGGAACTTCACTGAAGACCCTAGAGATAGAATGATCCATGATGTTACACATCCTGCCAGACTCCACCTACATAATCTAAGCAAAAAGAGCAACTGTGATAAAGTCAAAGTCTGTCCTCCTAGATGTTCCAGCAAGTTGGAAAATATGTGTGCATAAACGAGCCTGATAGGGGGAATTGCTCATTGGTTCTTCCCAGGAAAGCCCTACAGGACCCAGATGTCACAAACCTTGCTCAAATTAGGGCAAAAGCAGGCTGTGTATGGCTACCCTAAGCTGTTTCGAGTTCATGTCCTGTTTGTGCCAGTGCCCAGTATGTCCTGTGACTAACCTTATGCAATAGGTACTGGTCACTTGATCTCTGATGTCTTTGTTGTCCTAACATCATTCAGTGTAGGCTGTTTTTATTAAACTGAATGAGAGAGCTATCAGTTGGATTTTGCAAGAGCACATGATGTTCCAGACCACTTATCTCCTATTGTAGAATAGTTTATTTGATGTCGGACATCAAATCGGTCACAGTGCAATAAACTGTTCTGAATTTAACATTCTTATTTTGAAAGGATGTCAAACTTTTTAAAGAACACCTGCTTTTAAAAGCATGAATTGGCATGCAGCCACTGATCATCAAAGATATTTGGTTTTAAAGGGTGGTTTTAAAAAGTATATTATTATCAATTTTTTAGCTTTGGATAGAGAAGAGACTGTTTAGAACTCTTTTTGAGATTTCACTTCCTGTCTTGGTGACCATATTGCCACTGTGGCAGAACTCGAAGGAAACCTCGAGTAGGGCCACAAGCAGCAATAATAAAAAAAAACTCAACTCTAAGTTTTGGCTACAGATACACTTGAAGTATATTTTTCTTTCATTTCCAGTATGCATTTGACTGTAAAAACCTAGATTAATCCTGAAATAAGCTTCTACTTATGTCTTGTAACTTCTAAAGTATTGTAAAGTTTTACTTTGATAATGACCAGCATTCTTTTTCCAGGAGCGTTAGATTGTGAAAGTATACTTTTAATCATAAGTACAATCTCGCCTTTCTTTCAGGGAGATAAACTATGGGGTGGAAGATTTGTTGGCAGCATAGACCCCATCATGGAAATGTTCAATTCTTCAGTGTCATATGACCAGAGAATGTGGTCAGCTGACATCAGGGGAAGCCAAGCTTATGTAAAAGCCTTGGAAAAGGCAGGACTTGTAACCTCGTCTGAAATGGAAGAAATTGTAACAGGCTTGGATCAGGTAATATGCATCATGTAGAAATTATCACCTTACTGGTTCTTTCAAAGACTATTGCAAGTCATTTTCAATTTTTTTTTTGCCCTACACCATATAATTTGCTTTGGATTCAGACCTTTCAATTATGACTATATTTGCGTATTGGAAATCTGTTTAGGATCTGGCTGTTCAGCTCTCAGCTGCATGTTTTTTTGTTTTAGTTTTACTACTATAAGGTACAACCAAAAGCAACTTTTACTAAGAGAAACGCTTGGACTGCCACTGCTGACCTTCTACATAAAATGTTACCTGGCTAGATAGATTAATTGATCTAGGATTCCAGAGGTTCCTTATAACATAACAACATATATCGTACCCAGATATACTGTATATGATCTATAGCAGACACAATGGTGATGTTACATTGGATATAATAATGTAGCTAATACGTATAGCCTAGCCAGCATTTTTCGTAATAGTAATAGTAAATATACTTTATATGGTATGTTATATAGTTTGCCAACAATCAGAGAGGCTATAGATAAGGGTGAGCGAAGTGACGAGCTCAAGCCACAGTTTGTAATTGAATGGACCAATACACAAGAGGTACATTTTTTTTTTTACATTTTTTTTTTTTTTTTTAATGATTCATGCCATTTTGCAGCCATGAGTTTTTATTGTGACCTCAGCATTTACCCCTAAATTTCTAGCAGCCTTTCTGACTTTGAAAACTGCTTTCTGACATTCAGGCAGAAGGTTATGCCTACTGCTTGGCATAACCTTCTACCTGAACCTGATGATTTTGCCTCATGATTTGGTACTCGGACAGGTCTTGCCTACTGATGACTGTAACTAGCAAGGCAATCCCTAGGATCGCAGCCTGGATATTGTCCTAGAGTCATAATCATTCTCACTATAAGGCTTCTGAGGAATAACAGACACTACCAGGCCACACATCGTGTCTACTACTAAACCTTCTTTTTCTGTACAAATCCTAGACCCTCCCTCCCATTTGTGCTTTTGTCTGCACAGATCCAGCACTCCAAACTGTCTGCGTAAAACTTGAATCGCCAACATCTGTGCTGTCTATTGAACTCATTGACCAACAGACACGTTTCTCCTATGCATCTGATGTTCTTTTATACCCATGCCATCATGTTTCTTTGCCCTGAGAGTCTCTGAAAACCCACAAAATGGCCAGCAGATCCTTGCTGGCCATGACGGAAATACTACTAGGGTGACTGCTAAGTTGGGGAAATCCTACCATGCTAAAATATACTAGCTTGGTCTTCATACTTTATCCTGTAATTCTCAAGCGCGTTGACTTTTAGTGTCCATATTTTGTATCCTGACAGGTCCTTTCAAATTGTATCAGAATGACTATAGCCTATAGCTACATACAATAGACTTACAGTATAATACACTAATAGTACTATACTACTGCATGAATAAAATTTAGAAGTATTGATAGTTTCTGCATTTGTGAATTATATTGTACAAAACACTTGTTTATTCATTCCCTACAGATCCATGAGGAATGGTCTACTGGAACATTTGTGTTGACAAAGGGTGATGAGGATATACACACTGCCAATGAACGCCGCCTCAAGGTAGGCATTTATTTAGTCAATTGTTTTTTTGCCAGTATTAACAGGCTTCATTCATACAAGAGCCACTGTCAGCTGGCCATTTTTAGACAACTCCAGAACTACCATGGGGAAGAATGCCCAGGCCGCACCAGGTACACTCAAGGTACTTTGATTAAGTTAAATTGAGCAGACCTGGTCTGCCAAAGTTCATAACTGGTTAAAAAGATTTGTTTTATATAAAGTGCATTAAGTAGCTGATCAAAAAGTTTGTGTTTCACCTTAAGTACCTCTCTTTGTGTTTTTTATGGTTGTGAACTGCTTTGATCAGCATACAGGTAGCTGATTCTACTACACTTCTGATAATTCCTGCCTGTGTTTTATGCTAGAGGACGATAATTATGTCTTGCCTTAGTTAATATACTCTTGCCTTAGTTAATACGGTACAGCAATATATTTAGTGCTAGCATTCCCTCCTCTGCATGTAGCAAATTTTTACTTTGCAAAGAACACTCAATCATATGGAAGCAAAATTTTCAAAAGCTGTAGTTTTGCTTGCACATGATTGGATGATGGAAGTCACCTCATTCACTCGACTAAGGGGAAACGTTACTTGCAAACTGCAAATTCCCTTACAAAGTGAAAAGCCTATTTGCCTTTACTAAACCAACCCCATTGTGTCAGCCATATAATATTCCTAGAATATAGCTTAGCTTCTGATGGTGACTAAATAAGGAATCATAGGGCAAGAGGTGGAATCAAATGCATTGTAGAAGGATGATTCTGAAACGGTTCTGTACCTCAAACCAGTCAATAGAAAGTTTATGTATACCTTTTGAACACTTCTCCTGTCTTATGTCTAGGAACTAATAGGGGAACCTGCAGGAAAGCTCCATACTGGACGCAGCCGAAATGATCAGGTATTTGTCATTGTTTGATACACTATGGGGTTCATTTAAAAAAAAGCCTCACGGATGTCATTTGCACAGCACTAGCGCCACTTGATGGCGCTGATAAGTGTAGGAAGTTCTTCAGCACCATTTAGTGGCGCTAGTGCCATGTGAACGCCATTTACCAGGCGAAACGTTGATAAATGACCCCCTATTGGGTATTACAGTATAACCTTATTCTCTAATGGCTTACTATATTTTTGCAGACATGTCTAATGTACCTATAACCGTTAACATCAGAGCCTGCCCTAGCTGAGGTTAATTTATTTTTTCCATCAGTCAGGCAGACACATGTACACGCTAATGCTAATTTAGTCAGAAGTCAGTTATCCTAACAGTGTGTTTTTGAAGTGTTGAAGGCAATAGAAGCACACAGAGGAAAGCTGCACTGTTATGGTAAGAACAGCCAGAATCTGTGTAGACAAGCTGTTCACTGGATTTGAGCCCCAGAACACCAGTGCATGGATGCATTATTATCTGCTGCAGCACTGTGCTCGTCTTGATTACCACTGAATAACAAATACACACACGCGCATGTTTACTAGAGGTTGAATTTATTTGTGGGGGCTTACACCATAAAGAAAGGAAGTAGTATGTGTCTAATAAGAAATTCTGAGTTACAGGCTAAACATTTAACAGGAATGTTATATATGTGAATGTGGCATTTGAGTCATTGAGCAACAAATAAAGGTAAAGATTCAGTAAAACATACTATTACCCAAAAACAATAAAAAGGGTGACAACTCTTACTGTACTGTATCAATGGAGGAGTAGCAATGTAACTCTAGTACAGAGCTACCTTCACCTCTCCTCTTCTCCATAACATGGGGAGAGCTATTCTGTAGTCAGAGAACTAGTAACAATGCTTACTGATAAAGAGTGCAGCAGAGGCAGAAAGCACAGGAACTTACTGTAACAGCTCAGCAGATTCAGAAATCTACTTCAGAAATCAATAGATTTCTGACATGAATAACATGCATTTTTCTGCACTTACCAAACAGATATAATAAAATGCTTTCCATGCTATATTTAATAGACCAAAAGGAACCAAATAAAAAAAGTTCATTGTTTACATACACTTTAAATATTACTTCTGGGTGTTCACTTGCCCACAGGTTGTAACAGACATGAGGTTGTGGTTGCGAGATTCCTGCTCTGCTCTCTACTTGCATTTGACTCGTCTTATCAGGACCATGGTGGACAGAGCAGCAATGTAAGTAAAGGCTAAATATTTTTGTGAGCTCTGCATGATGATATGTTTGAATTTATTGGACTAACTAGTGCTATAGATTCCAGATTAATTTCTGAATGGGGACGTCAGAGAAAGATCTGTCACCTAGTGTTTCTAGTATCAAAGGCTTTACTCTAAAGATTCACTAGTCAAAATAATAACATTCTTTAGACCAGAGCTAGGCAACTTTGGCCCTGCAGCTGTGGTGACAGTACAAATCCGATAATGTCTCCGATAGTCATGTCTGTTGCTATCAGGGCCTTACAATCTCTCTCTCTCTCTCTCTCTCTCTCTCTCTCTCGTGTCTTTTGCTTTCATGGTGTAGTTTTATACCATGATACTGAAAAAAAAAAGAGACCAATAATTTATTGAAATAAAAGCAGTAAGTATTGCACTCGCAAGTGTGACCATAAGAGTAAAGTAGTAGGAACAACCACATCCATGCACAGGGAGATAATTACATCGTAGCTGGTGCCGTCCCGCCCTACCCATCGGCTGATTCTTGATGATAGATGGATAATTAAAAGCGACCTCCCGTGTGTTGTTAAAGACGGAAAGAATCACTGGCTCCTGGCGTGGAAACATCACGCACTCTCAACATCATCTTGTTCCATCCGTCTTTGGCAACACATGGCGAATCGCTTCTAATGTAATTATCTCCCTGTGCATATATGTGGTTGTTCTTGCTACATCACTCGTATGGTCACTTGTGAGTGCAATACTTTTATTTCCATAACTTATTATACTACACTCTTTGCTCTGTGTCCTTTTCTTTTTCTTATTTGGTTTTAGTTTCCTGTCATTGGAGCTTCCCACTCCTCTCTACACACGCTAACAGCATTTGACTTTCTTTCTACATAGTTTTTTTTTTTTTATATATATTCTT
>NW_017306521.1:38626-62364 GCF_000935625.1 Nanorana parkeri | reverse complement strand
ACATTTTCGCTTTTGCATGGGTCTATTTTTGTTGATCAATTAAAAAAAAAAAACACACACAAAAAACGAATTAAATTCAATTCACCAATTCTCTGGTCTCTGACAGTAAAACATGAATAGGTCCAAAGGGTGAATAGGGAATATTTACACTGAGTGGCCAGATTATTATGACCACCCCATCAGTACTTCTTGGGCCGCCTCGTGACTCCACGAGATGTTGAAAGGTGATGCGAGGAATCTGACACTGCACTGTTGCCCTTCTGTTGTCTTGTACCAGTCTTGTCACTCTCCGTTCTGCCCTAACATTGACTAGCCGCTGACGGCCACAATTCACACGTTCAGACCCAGATTTTCGGCTGACAGTCCAGTCTTTAAACACTTTAACAATGAGCCCCTCTTGAACATTTAACGAATTCTGCTGTTTTGCTGATACTCGCTCCATGGCGCCGAGCGCCAACAATCATCCCACATTCAAAGGCTATTAAATTGCGTTGTTTACCCATATCTTCAGAAACAAATCACTTCTACTGTCGTGGTAAACAACCTGCTTCCCTATTTATAATGGTCTGGCCCTCTAGCAACTTCAGAGCGAAATTATAGCTAATCATAGCTAATTTGCCTACAAACGTCAGGTGGTCATAATAATCTGGCCACTCAGTGTAGGCATTGTATATGCAGAGAAGGAGAATCAGAAAAGCCCGGTCGTTAGTTTGGAAGCAGCGGTTGTAACATGTTTTCAAATGTTACAACTAATTATACGCTGACAAAAACCTTATGTGTTCACAACAGTGTATGGAGCCTACCTTCCCGCACCAGCACTGGAATAATTCATATAGAGCACATTTATTGAGAAAGCCAAACATGAAGTTGTCACAATATTCCCTTTTATAAAAAGAAATAGCTGCCCTGATCCAACATAACTGTGGATTACTGTGGAATAACTATGATTGGGAAATGCAGGACCGCTGCCTACAAATATGCAGGTTATGACCTGCAACTTACAACATAATGCATGCTGAATGCTGACGGCCCATTTTGTTTTGTAAGAAAAGTCACCTTGAACTCTTACAGCAATGTCCTCGCATTGTCACCATTGTAATTGGGCAATCTAAACTGCGTGCGTACATTCAGGTTATCTTGCATTAAAGGAAGACTTTTTTCTTTTTTTTTAAACATTCATTTGTATAATTGCATCTAGTGCAGGCTAATATGTGCATAATTTTATACTAATCATGCACCATTGTACTATCGTTCAGTTTGTGCCCAGCTGCAATTATGTGATTGTCTTTATTGTTATATTCTCTGTGTTTGCATTTTTTAAATAAAAGCAATGCTCACATTTACAATGTTGGGCCGGCTCGATGCTGATTGGTCGGGAAACCGGCTTCCCAGCTGATCAGTATGGAGCCGGCTTCCCAGCCAATCAGGAAGCCGGGAGTTCGGTCATTACTCGCCGCCCAGCTTCCTAATTGCCCGGGAAGCTGGCTCCATGTTCCCCTATGGCACTGACCAGAAGTTCCGGTATCAGAGCATTTGGACGAGTATCGGTACTAGTTTTAGTATCCGTGCATCCCTACGCCAAATGTGGTCAAACTACAGATCTATATAGGGGAATCAGGACCTCCTTCCTCCTGCTGGTCGGTACTGGCAATCAGCACTCCAGGACAGGTAATGTATAGCAATTGGCTCGGGCGTGTTCGCAGCTCCACGTGCCGAGCCAATCACAGGTACCGAAACATTTTCCCGGTCCGCAGCTGCATAGATCAGGAAATGTCTCAGTACCTGTCAGCTTCCTGGCGGGCTCGGCACGTGGAGCTGGGAACACGCCCGAGCCCATCACTGGTAATGTAATGGGAAGGAGCAGAGAAAGACACACTGGACAGAAAATTGAGGCACACTGTAGACTGGTAAATGAGATCAGCAGCCTTGGGAGCACCAAATGTACATATCATTTGGATGTAATTGGCACCTTGAAGGCTGCTGATCGCATCAAATCAGTAAAAGAAAAAGTGTCAGGTACAATTTAAAAGTAAGTTTATGGTTGCTGAAGTAACCATGAGCTTACAGGATTAGAAAATGCAGTGGACCTAGGGATGAGAAATTGGCCTGCTGCAAGCAGCTCCGTTCAATAATAGCCCTTATGCCTATAACTGTAAAGGGGTTAATGGTTTGCTAAATCCAGGTCTCCATCTACATAGATGCTGTACCCAGTTTTCATCTTTGTGATCTTATCTTTTCTTCCTTCACTGATATACCTAAAAAGGGTTGTTTGTTTCCTCCTTTTCAGTTTCTTGTTTGGTCTTCTTTTGTCTGTTTTTTTTTTTACACTGTCAGCTAAACTTTCTGTTTCCTTGTATCACCTATATTCTGATTACCTTCTCCTTTACTACTGTATCCTACTTACCTCTAGTAAACCATATGGGTTTATTCTTCCATACTATATTTTTGTGCCTGATATACAGTATATAAGCTGCTTCCAGGATGGTAGACTTTAATAGTGCCCACGCTTTACTGACTCCTGCTCCTTTAAAAAAAAAAAACTTATTTCAGCAAATTTGAAATCAAAAACTTTGTTTTTTTTGTATATTATTTGTTCACTTGTTCGTATTTTAACACTGGAACACAAATTTTCTCCCACCACAACATCAGTCAGTCAATCCCTATTTGTCATTACTAGGTCTACAATATGATCTCCTCTGACTGGGCTTTTTACTAACCATTTTAGACAACCGTCAGTAAAAAGCTTTGCCTTATTAAATCTTGCCACTTCAACTGAGAATCTATACTGTTCCTCAAAACACTAAACATATTTTGTTTTATTTCAGAGAAGTTGATATACTTTTTCCAGGATATACTCACATGCAGAGGGCTCAGCCTATACGCTGGAGTCATTGGATTCTAAGGTAATCTGGCCCAAACGTTTAAAAACACTTTCTTACAGAGGTTCTATAAAAATTGAATTTGATACATTTTAAGCCTTACAACTGTACAATAGGTGTACTTCTAATTCAGACAGCTAGTCTGTTATGTTTCTAATTGAAGCTGCAAGTTTTCCCTTAACGTTGAGTGATTCACTGTGAATAAGCACTGTGCAAAGTGACGTAGCAAAGTTTATAACTTGAGTATAAAACCTGAACTCTGGGGAAGTTAAAAAAAATACCTTTTGCAGTGCGGCTCCCCCTGCACTCCATGGTGTTACATTTTCTTTTAGCCTTTTGTACCTTTTTTTAAAATGCACTTTCATGTAGGACTGGGCAACAAAAAAAAAAACAGTAGATCTCTGCAATGCAAGCACATTTACTCATATTTTATCCATCTAAAAACTCTGTTAGCTGTTGACATGAACACCGCTCTTTACCTGTTGGGGCAGACAACACACACTGTACTGAGTGGTGTCAGCCCTGCACATTGTTTTTTGCCAAACTGGTCAACCACTTCCATTTCCTTTATCTCCAAAGCATAGGCACTAAGGTACTTGTAGTCCCAAGATAAGAAACAGGGCTGGGGGGACTTTATAATCTCTTTGAGATAACAAAGGCAGAGCTCAAAGAACACAGATAAGGTAGCTCTAATTTTCTGTCAAGATCAACTTTTTTTGTGCACTTATAAAAAGAATAACATATTTAAATGGTATATTTAACAGACCAAAACAAAGCAAATAAAAGAAGTTCATTGTTAGGGTTTACATTGACTTTAAGTTATCTGTTATCACAATAGAGTATTGATAATGTAGAATAAACAAGTGATTGGGGAAGTAACAGGATCATTATGGGCTTGAGGAGCCAGAGACAATGGCTGCAGAAGCAATGAAATTTATATGCAGTGTTTGAAGCATCTCATCATTACCACTCATAACATTCTTTTAAATGCAGCAGGTAGTGGGATTATAGCCAGATGTGGGAACCACTGACCACCTCACATTGCCAGTTTTGTATCATTTTCCATTGTTTTACTTTATTAATGGTACATACATTTTTTTTAGGCTTATCGTTGTCTATTTATGTGTGTTTTGGCTGTTTAGATGTGTTTTGGATGTTAATAATCATTTTGTGCTTTCATGTCGCAGCCATGCAGTTGCATTGTGTAGGGATGCTGAGAGACTGGGAGAACTAAGAAAGAGGATAAATGTTTTGCCCCTTGGCAGGTAAGGTTTTTTTGTTTTTGTAATAGTAGAGGCGGATTTTATAGCTGAGAAATACTAAACCGGTTCAGTCACTTTCTTCTTCTATTCTTCTACTCAACCACTCTGAACCTCTTCAACTCATCTTGCTAATAATGGCTCACTACTTGCTGCAGAAGAACAGCAATGATTTCTGCATTGTTATGCCTTCTTCATTGCTGTATTACCACTACTTGATAGAAACTAAAAAAGGCTAGATCGTCTTATATCTGTTGGGCTTGTGTATGAGTTGTACACATCAGTTAAGCAGGTTAGGAAACTTCCCTGATCAGTAATATTCCAATTTTACAAAGGGGCGTTGGCCACCACTGTCTGCATTACTCATCTTCTATCCTTTTTTCCTCTTTATCCACTTCAATACAAATTTACCTCTGAGCTGAAGCTGTTTCATGGAGCCTTCTCAGGAGTGGAGTGTCTGAGGGCTGTCAGATCATTCTTGTTCATTCTTGCATGCCCAACTGCCATCTGATACAGTATCTATAGGCTCCTTTTTATTGTTGCTTCCTCCCTCAGTGTAATAATATATCGAGCTGCAGGCATTAGTGTTACATTGAAGATGGATCCGCTGCTCAGGGACATTGAGGTCCAGGCCCCTCCCTATATTAATACTTATTCTTCCAGTACAACCTGTATACTGTGTTACAGTGGAGATAAATCCACAGCTCAGGTACATTTAGGTCCAGGTCCGTCTTTATATTACTATTTCTTCCAGTTCAACCTGTATAATCCAAAGTAACCAACAGCTGTGACTGAGGGAATTCTATATTGGAGAAAAAAAGCTCACAGAAACCGATATCTCAGATGGAATAAAACAAATAGCAAGTCATTGTTGGAGAGAAAGCTCTAAGCTGAGGGCTAGGTTACTACATATCATTATGATGAGTGGTGAAAAAGTATTCCAGTATATAACAAGTATACAAGAATGAGAAAGATGCTCTTTACGATAAGCCTTTGACTGCAGGACCGTGATTTCCAACAAGGCAAATCTATGCTCCCTTGAGGGCAAGTACATTGTAATGTAAGCAATGCTTATACAGATATGCAAATTGATGTTTTTAGTAAAGTGTACAGAGTATACAGTCCTGCACCACCATTTGAATGAGAACACATGGGAAGAATTTATTTTTAAAAGTCAAAAAAAGTCAAAGATGCATTTTTTTTAAATGCAACAAGTTTAAGTGTCTAAATTTAACTAAATATCGGCCTCTAGCAATCCCCTGTAGAGCATAGCTCAGGCCGCTAGAGGGGGAAGCAGCACCCATGGCAAGTCAGTTGTACTTCAGTACTCATGTGTTAACAAGAGGCATTCTGACAGAAGAGAGCAGAGTGACAGAGAGACGAGCTCAACATTCTGCTGCTTATCCTTTTAATGGGGGGCTGCGCAGTATCCGAGAAATAGCAGGTCTCCTTCCTTGCCATACAGAACTGTACTCTGTGGCAGATCTGTGTAACTCTCAGGACAGGAATACAATCTCTCATATATGTATTTTTTAACTGTGTCTGCCTGGAGTTCAGCTTTAAAGAATACCACAGTTGTAATAACAGTGGCATTGAAGGCAGTAAAGACCATAAATGCTGATCACAAGAATTATTTTAGCGCAGGAACTAATTGGATACAGAAAATACTAACATTTTATTATTATTATAGAACATTTTAATAAGTATTGTATTTTTGTGCAATGTAGAAAATTCTGTTTTTCATTGCCAATACATGCTATGTCATTCCTACCATATTTTTTGTTCTAGTGGTGCAATAGCTGGCAACCCTTTAGGAGTAGACAGGGAACTTTTGTGCAAAGGTATGTATAACAAAAAATTATATTTTCAATTTGTGATGTTATGTTTCAATACTGACATTGGCCTAGTTCCCACTAGCAGCTATAGAATCAGCCCACTGCCCTCAGCTGTCAGTCACAAGTAAGGCAGACCTGATGGGGAAGTAGTCTTTCGGAGTTCCCCATCAGGTGTAGCCCACCCATAGCAAAACTCCTCTGCCACTGTGCGTGCCTGTGTGACAGGCGCAGTGGCCGGGTTGGGAGCTCAGTAAGGATGTGCATGTGATTTTTGTTAAGCTTGTGTTACTGAGGTGCACTGAGGATGAAGTACAGTATCTGGTATGGATACTCAAGCCTCAGCGCCTGCCCCCACCATGCATTCATAGTGACAGATTCATATACCTATTTCTGACAGGTACATGAATCTCACACTACTTGCGACATTTGTTACACATACAGATGCCAGAATTCATATGAGTGGCCATGACAATCTTAATAAATTGCAGGGATTGTATTTAAAATGGAACTGTAGCTAAAGTATTTTTGTAGTGTTTGGTGAATGGTTAGAAACTGTCAGGTATCTCCCCTTTGGGGAAACTAACCAGCACTTCCATTCCCAGAGGCTCAACAGAAAGTTAAAGGAAATTACCCAGCAGTGATGGGAAACCCCAGGTTTGATAGGAACCAGGTCAGATGTCCCTACATCTTGCTTCTCATCTCCTATTCTAGTGGCAATTAGCCACTAGTGGCAATTAGCAAACACTGGGGGGAATTTATCAAAACTGGAGCAGACAAAATCTGGAGCAGTTGCCCATGGCAACAATCAGCTTCTCTCTTCAGTTTGCTCAGTTAAGATTTGAAAATGACAGAGAAGCTGATTGGTTGCCATGCACAGCTGCTCCAGATTTTGTCTGCTCCAGTTTTGATAAATTCCCCCCACTGTATTTTCTATCACAATAGATGAAGGTGAATCTCCCCAGTAGGGTCAGACAACAGTCAAATCATGACAGAGGTTCTATCTCTTACGTACTTTGTCTAAAATTAGGGTTCCACATTAAAAACACCTTGAACTCCTCTGAGTTTTGTGTACCTTAGGCTAATCGAAGCTGAACTATAGGCAGATATCAAATAACAAATTAATGCAGCTCTGTAATCATTAATACATCATTAAATGTAAGCAGGGTAGGTACCTGGATTTGACCTGACAAGGGCCACTTGCAGTCCCTAAACAGCAGGGCTGGAATGTGAAAGGAAGAAGCAAAACTTGATAAGCCAATCAGTTTGTGCTGACAAGAAGCATGCTAATAGGAAGAGAAAGTCACAAAGAGAGCTCATCATTGTTCTGCTTCTCCTTTCACTGTCCAGTCACAGGCTGGGGGTGGGTCCAGGAGGACCTGAGCTCAGACAAAGAGGATTAAATAATGTTGGCCATCAGACTGAGGACATCTAGCAGCAGAAGAGTACTGTGGGGAAAATCTCTGAAATGAAGGAGAATATTGCAGCAAAAGTGGGTTATGTTATTTTATCTTTAATTGAGCTTTTCATTTTCATCTTATTTTTGGCTGAAGTTCTGCTTTAATGATGGCTTCTTGTATATCGCAGGGCTGCAGTGCCAGGATATCTTCATTGAATTCAGGTGTTGTGATCACCTGATGGATGCTGCATAAAGTGACATTACCTGAAAGAGTTTAGCTATCAAGGACTTTGGTATAGTTTTGGCAGAAACACAAGCTAGTGTGGGGAATACTGACATTAGAGTCTTCAAATAAAAGAGGAAACTGATGGCTAATTGAACTTATCAGTGCTCCCCAAAAACTAAAATATCCTTTTCTCCCCTGTTCAATAATGAACTGCTGTCATCCTGACACATAGTGGTTCATTTATAAAAGCACAGGAATTTTCTATCAGCACAAACCCTCCCCCCTCCAGGACAAAACAGGTGACACTTACTATAGGGACAGCCCTGCCTATACTTTAAGCACCATCTAGGGGTGCTATTGCTGTGCAAACAGCTAAGTTTTATAAATAAACCCCATAGACTAGGCAGCAGAGATACCAAGGTGTTTATTTATCAGAACAAGGCAAGTTGCAAAGCACCAAGTACAAAGAGGGCTACTTGCAGCGCCCAATCAGAATTCATCTTCTGATCTAGCTTCTGTGATGTGTATTAATTGGTTGCAATATTTTTGCACCTTTATCCTATCATGAGTGTGATATTTATTCTCCATTTTTCCCAACAGAACTCAAGTTTGACTCTGTCAGTCTAAATAGCATGGATGCAACTAGTGAGCGGGACTTTATAGGTACAAATTCTTACTCTAAAAATCAACCCGCTTTAGAGAAAATGGTATTTTAATAATCTGATGCAATGTTATTTTAATGATTTGTTTCAGCTGAGTTTTTGTTCTGGGCCTCTCTGTGCATGACTCACCTTTCTAAGATGTCTGAAGATCTCATTATCTACAGCACCAAAGAATTCAGCTTTGTTACCTTGTCAGACTCCTACAGGTGAATACAAAGTTGAATGTAACTTGGCAGTACTGCTTTTAATACAAGTTTTTAGCTGAAGACAACCTTTAACGGCAAGACCGCCAACAGCAGTATTGTATTTTCAGTTCGTTTCCATTCTTAATGTTTAGTCTAATATGTACCTGAAAGCATTTTTGATTTTCACATTTGAATTCATTTGCTGTAGCTCCGGGGTGCATTCATTATTTAATTTCATAATCATTCACTTCCAAAATGATTAATTAACCTAAACACTGAATAGATATGAAATCTGTATTTTTGTTACATAAAATGAAAACTAAAACTGTTGAAAGCTTCTTTTTCTCATGAATCTGTACATTACTTTACATGGTACTATGTGTCTTCCAGTTATTTACAAACACTGGAGCAATCAGCTGATCGCTCCAGTGTTTGCCCTGCACAGAGGATCACTGATATGTACCGATCCTCTGCCGCTCGGCCACGCACACATGGGGACTCAACTCATGCTCTCCCGGGCAGAGGCAGCGGGGGATCCGAGGAGAAGTGAAAGAAGCACTTCAGCCACAGGAGGGGGCGGAGGACGGAACCGCTGTCGCAGAACTAAGGCCGAGCGGTGAGGGGAGAGAGAGGCGCTGGCTGTCAGAACCTGGCCGAGCGTCTCTCTCTTTCTCCTCACCGCTCGGCCTTAGTTCTGTGACAGCGGCTCCGTCCCCCGGCTGCAGCGGTTCCTTCACTTCTTCTCGGATCCCCGCTGCATACAGATGGGGAGAGCAGCGGGGATCCAGAGAAGCCACACGGGTGGGAGGAGAGAACATCGCAATCTACCAGTGATCGCTTCGCGATCGACCTTATGGGCACCCCTGCCTTAGAGTCTTTGTGAAGTAACCACAACATATTTCCAGTTTTTGCTTAAAAAGAGCCTCTCAAGGTAGATGCTGACTTGTAAGTGTAAGCTCCAGGCCTTATCCTTACTTTTTCCTACCCTTTTTTTTGTGCATCACGGACCTTGAACAAGTATATACATCAGGACTCGGATTAAATCCAAGTCAGTTACTGACCAAGCAAGCAAGGAAGTATAAGTATATAAAGGAAGTAGAAGTGAAGCTAGGATAAGCTCTAGGCAGAAACCTTAGCTTGTTATAATTAGACCTGAATAGCACACACAATGCTGAATGAGACATTGTACCCCTTTTCCTGGTAGAGGTAAAGCTTTCTAAATAAGTCACTTCTATATTGGTTGGCAACCCAGCAAAAATCCATCCAAGTGTTAAATGTTTACTTGTACAATAACTTTTCATACAAATAACAAAATTAAAGTGAAAATATAATTGAATAAATATAAATAATACAACAACCAGTTAATAGACATGTTAAATATAGATACACATACAAATTACCACAAATGACAATTTCTCCTTGATAGGTTAAAAGGTATTTATAGCCAAAACTTTTTTGTTTTAGTCTCGGAGAGAGTACGGCAGCGTTAAAAGCACTGCCAGGTTTTTTATTGCTGCTTGTGTGTTACAATTTTACACTGGAGGAAACAAAAGTGAAAAAACCGAAGCACCACAACCTAGCGCTTTGGTTTTTCGCTTTTGTTTCCTCCAGCGCACACACCAGACACCCCTGTCTGTCCCTGCCAGGAGCTGCACACCAGCGTACGACATATAGACCCCTCTGGAGAGCGCTAATATAACATTGGACTTTTTTGAAACTTTTTATCTTACAATTTTACAGTTGTCACTGGAATAGAAATAGAAGGGAGATCTTCCAATGAGGACACCTCTTCTGGTTACAGCTGTCTAAAGGGGACTTCCCATGTCTTTGGAGATACTTTCCTTCACTTCCCATTGTGTCTTTGAGACTGAAAGTAAAGGGGGAAAAATGGAAAAGGATGTGAACCATCCTGCATCCCTCTAAAACTAAAAAGAAACTTATTAATTCACCACTGTGTTAAATAGTAATTATCCACCTGAAATTAGCAAGGCAGTTCTATAACAGGAACAAATCTGGAGAAATGGGACAATACAGTCTTGTGTAGGAACTGCATTGGATAGTGAGAACTTATCTTTTTCTCCACAGTACTGGGAGCAGTTTGATGCCTCAGAAGAAGAACCCTGACAGTTTGGAACTTATCCGCAGCAAAGCTGGACGTGTCTTTGGTCGTGTATGTTAAGTATTCTAAAATATTCATATCAAGTCTTTCTGGAGAAAGGGTGTAGTGCAGTGTTGAAATTATGCTTTTTTTTTTTAAATGCCTGGCCACCATACCGTTATGATGCAACCCCTCCCCACCACTGATAGTGACTATACAACTCTTTATACTGCCATAGAAATTGATACAGTCTACAGTCTACACTGTTAACTGACTAGACAATTTAATTTGAGAAGAGCGAGCCCCAATTCTAGCTTTGCAGAACTGATAAAGCTGAGCATTGACAAAGCATGCTGTGCTTTACCATTAAGTAAGTAGAGGGGTATAAATATCAATCAACAGACACTCAGTAGCATGGTACTTATGCTTTAGACCTATAGGGACAAGCCAGGAACTGACTTTTTATGGGCTGTAATGGTAAGAAGGATCACAAGCTTTATGTTTTGTCTCTCACTAATAAGATATAATAAATGACATACAGCGCTGTAATATACATATCCCATAGTTCTTTTATATTCAGCTAATTGTATTATTTGCACTCCACACTCTTTTACAATACACCATATGATAATTATACAATATGCTACAAAGATTTTGTTAGGTCAAGATTCTAAAGCAAGAACTTTACATCATTTTGTTTTACACTAGATCTACTTGTATCTTTTCAATGAAATGAAATCCATTTCTATTTGAAAAGATCTGTTTTAGGAATGTGTAGTAGTTTTTCAGTGCAATAAATATTAAACATGATAAAATAATACAGTTTGTGCATCTTTTTGCAGTGCTCTGGCTTCCTTATGACACTGAAAGGCCTCCCTAGCACTTACAACAAGGACCTTCAGGTAAGCGTTACCTACCTACTTCATCTGTTTACTAATGGGTTTTTCCCCAGAGCTCTGCAATGCTACAGCAGAGCTACATCCCAGCAGGGCCAGAGGTGGAAAGGGCAGTTTGTGACTGCTGCTATATAAACCTTCAGCTCTGAATTTTAGGGCATGCTGTCCAAAACAGTAAAAACTAAAAAAAGTGTATCAAGTAATTTTTATTGAAAAGTTTAACAAAGTTTACAGACAAACACATAACTATAAAAACATATACTTGCCTGCTACATCCCAAAACAAGGGGCAGAGACACAGCATAAAAATAGGCAAGTACGGCTATACAAAGGCTTAAGCACCATAATATACATGTATGGTATACCATACTGTAATAGATACACATCAGTAATACGTCGTAAAAGAAAAAAAAACCTCAGGGAACTAAACACCTTTTATCTCCAATAGGTTTTGTAGGATCAGCGGAGATGGGGCCAAGTTAGGGCCTCTAGCCACCCCTGCCAAACTTTAAAAAACTTCTGCGAGCAACTTCTCTCTCTCGGTAGAACAGTGTTTATTTGGTTCTTCCCAAGACCCCAGTGTTGGAGTATGAAGGGAGAGCTAATTCTGCATTATTAGTTTCCTTGCAAAAAAACAAGGTATGAATGAGCAGGGCAAGAATCTCTATTTGACATTGTGCAGTATCCAACGTTCCCAACAAGCAAGTTTTAGGATCCAGAGCAGTAGCTACTCCGAATACTGTAGAAATGTTAGTCACTACTCAAATTCAATATCTTTCAAGTTTGGGACAAGGCCATAGTATATGTATAATAGTTCCTGGGATGTAAGCACATTTAGAACAGGCAGGTGAATCTCTTGTACCCCACTGGTACAGATGGTCAGGTGACCTATACACCCTATGAAGTATAAACAACCACGTAAGCTTCTGGGATGGGGAAAGCAAGACCTGAGTAACCTGCGACACTGCAGCATCCTACAACTCATCTGACAAAGGGCCAATGTCACCCTTCCTCCTAGCCCTACGAGAATGAGTGGTTGTACCCAGTGGTGTATTTAGGTTTGGGGCTGCCCTAGGCAAGACAAAACTCGGGCGCCCGATCAACCCCCCGCACCTAAAATACAATTCAGAGCCCCCTCTCCTGCTTACCTTGTTGCAGGGAGGAGGCTGTGAGACGGCACGTCGGTCCCGGTTATCAGTGGTCGACTGGTAGGGTCTGCTGCAGACCTTCCCAATCGATCCTGCACAATCCTTTCGGCCAGCGTTCACTGAAAGAGTGCTGGCCGAAAGGATCCGGGTGCCGCCGGAGACTCAGCTACACGGTCTGCATCCGACAGAGATGCAGACCGTGTAGCTGCTCCCGCAAGTCAGTCCTTGACCGTGTACCTAACTTGTGAGCTGGCTGCAGGCCACAAAGTACCGGGCCGGAATCTGCTGCCCGAGGCAAATGCCGCGTTTGCCTCGCGGCAGATATGCCCCTGGTTTTACCAGGAACTTTAAAAGCAATGCCCTATTTACTAACCTGCTACTTATTCCTGCTCTCTTTCAGAAGATTTTACACACTATGGGTGTCATTTAATACTCAGTAGTTTTACTCCTTGTACCCAGAATTAGGACAGTAAAGGTAGCAGCTGTATATATAGAGAGGAATACTCAAATGTTCCTTCCCTGGCAACAGTTGTGTACACTGTTTGTGTATAGAACATTCCCAGAAATGTCATTGTCATGCTGCTTTTGCCATCAGTCTTTCAATGATTACAATAATTGTTAATGCTGTTGCAGAGGGACAAAAATGAGATTAGCATGTCTTTGTTACTAATCTATTGATGGTAATTGTAATGGAAAATTGCTGCAGTTTCTATAGAGATGTAATAACACTGGACTGTTTTTGGTTTCCCTGAATAGGAAGACAAGGAGGCCATGTTTGATGTTTATGATACAGTATGTGCTGTACTTCAAGTGGCGTCTGGAGTGATCTCCACATTGCAGGTAAAATGATTCTATTGTATTTCTTCAAACTCTTACAGGCTTAGAGCCATGTCACACTAGTGATCTTGACAATGGCAACAGGATTGCTCTGCAGGGCTAAATAGCGTAGAGAAATACTCGCCTATTTCCATATGTCACTTCCTGCCTGACTGGATGAACGAGATTTCACTGGCAACATTTTCTCACAAGCACTACATGGGAACAGAAGTGTTTTCTCTACAGTCAGTTTTTAGTGATCCTGCTATTGATGATGTGTGTCATGGTGTTTATTCAGTAAAACACTGAAAGTTAGATAGTTAATTATACACTACCCATAGAACCCAATAGGTTGGAACTTGTGCAGCAAGCAGTCCCTGAGTGGCTTCATTGGTGGCTACTGGCAGATCTACATGAAGTACTGTTAGGCAAATTCATGATTAGAGTGAGTAAAGATTTCATACCCAGTTATGTGGAGGAGATTTCATAGATAATATAGAAGCATTGTGAAGCTGGGTATACACTGTTATGTTTTTTGTTCAGCGTCACAGGCTGAACCAAAAAAATTACAGATTACTCAATCCACGTTAACAGCGCGGATGAACAAATCTCCCGCTGTGTACGTTTGTATCCTGACAGTGGCGCTGGCAGCTGTCAGAACACTCGTCAGCTGCAAGCATCGTTCCGCCGTTTTTCCAGCATGTCTCTTTGGCAAAAATTGATCCAATCATCAACTTTTTTGTGGGGCTAGGGCCCCCCACAGCTCCAATTCCAGCCTATTTCTGCTGAATCCGCAGAAATGTCCTACTTGTGTACCCAGCTTAAGAGAACATAGTCAAAGGTTGTGTCCAGGGGTGAATATGGTGAATTCTGTTTGATTTTATTTATTTAGTAAATTACCTTTTTGTTTGGAAAATATATTCTCTGTGTGCTAATCTGTCATTTTATGTTCCAGATAAACAAAGAAGCAATGGAGAAAGCGCTGAGCCCAGATATGCTGGCTACAGACATTGCTTATTATCTGGTCAGGAAAGGGGTAAGAAATGCCTGGATTCATTTCCAGCCATAATAGAAAGTTATGCATCTCTAAGGAGGACAGGACTGATCTGTTTTGTATTTAGAAAGTGCCTTACATGCTGTGATGTAATCTTGGATTGATCATTGTTTTGCAAACACTTTTCTTACACATGACGTAGCAGTAGTTCTACTTGAGCCAAAATGGCTTATGACGAAATCTGCCCAAATTAGTTTTATTGTTTTTGCCAATGAAGTCCTTTAGAAGGACAACTGCACCTTTGGTACAATTGTCCTTCAATCACTTCCCCGCCTGGTGCACCCCACCAACTCAAATACTTGCCTTCTTCTTCAATCCAGTGATCTACAATGTGCGGCCCAGCCCAGTGTCACACAACCTTTCCAGTGAAGACATCTTCTTATTAGTGCACATGTGTGTCACAGGCTCAGTTACTCCTACGGGTAATCCCATACTCGGCTGGTCTGCAAGAGGCCACTATGAGTTTGGCTTACCATAAGAATAAATAGGGCTGCAGTGCACTAAGAGGAAGCGACAAAGGGTAGTACTTCACACCAAGGATCTGGCTCAAGGAGGAATTGATTAAAGGAGAACTGTACCAAAGGTGCAGTTGTCATTTGATAATATTTTTTATTAAGCATACTGCAAAATGAAAGAATTTATTGTGCTAACTCTGAAATTAAATGACCTGTGCGTTTGCCTTGTTGGGCGCCTAAAGTACTGGCACCAAAGGCTCCCTCTCCTGAAGCAAATCACTGCTTCTTGAAAAATCTCTTTACAAAGCTTTGGAATACTTCTTTAAGGGATTTCAGGAAAGGTGTGTTCTTTTCTTGTGCTATAATCTGAATTATATGAATCTATAATTTGTGCTTTTAAGTGCTGAGTTGTGCAATAAAAAGATAAAGGAAACCAAACTCAACTCTTCTTATTCTGTGACAACAGATGCCCTTCAGACAAGCACACGGAGTCTCTGGTAAAACGGTTCAACTAGCGGAAACTAAAGGCATTGCTCTCAATAATCTCTCCTTGGAAGACCTGAAGAGCATCAGGTGTGTTTATATGATCTGGAATTAACATATTTTAACAAGATAGCTATTACTGAGTTAAGGGCAAGTCTAGTAATGTTCCTCAGCAGTGCTTTTAACCCTTTGGTTGTCTGGACAATTTTCCCATTTTTTTCTGACATGGCTGTGAATGTTTACTAAAGACCTTCCCAACTTCTATATTTCCAAAAGCAAAGGAATTGTATAATAAAACTATGGCAATCCTGTTTTTATACATCACAGGAAAATTGACATCTGTGAAATGTATAATTGCAATAAAATACACTAACATAATTTTAATACAAACGATCACAATATAATCTCAAACATTTCTAATAAACTTAAAAGATCATATGTTATTGAGTTACTTATTAAAGTGACACTAAAATTGCTCCTGTGATAGACTATGATTTCAATACAAATTAGTAAACTAAACATGAGATTGTAGTCCATCACGGGAGTGAGCTTGGAGCGGTGGCTACTTTACAACACACACAGGGACCATGGGGAACAAAAGTATCCACCCTCCAGAAGGAAGGACAATGTCAGCACCAATTCAGAGATAATTTGAGGATCTACAGCCGAGTGATACACAAATGAGATACATTTTTGTTAATAGTGAAGGCACTTGAATGCATTTTTGAACATTTAACTCCTGAGTTTAGTGTCACTTTAACTACAAGCCTATGATCAAAATTGTGAAAAAAAACAAGATGTGCAAAACTGTAAATAGACTATGCATTGAAGACCCTTTTCCTCATCAATTGAGAGTCAAAGTGAAGCCACTAAAATGATTTTCTACTTCTAACATGAGTGGGGGACACCTAATGTGTAAAAATAATTAAAGCCCAACTCTAGGCACAAGAAAATAAATACTCCTGCAGTTGAGCCCCCACACACTGCTAGGGTTAAATGGTTGTATATGGTAGAGTAATAAGGTGTAAGGCCTGGTTCACACCTGGGCGTTTTACAGCGCGTTCCTACGCGCTATAAAACGCTCAACATGTGAAAACCAATGATTGCCTATGGGCATGGTTCCCACCTGGGCGTTTTACAGCGCGTTGGAACACGCTGCAAAACGCACTACGCCCAAAGAAGTACAGGAGCTTCTTTTGGGGCGTATTTGCCACGCGTATCCATTACAGCCGGATAGCCCGCTAATCGCGCATATTGGGTACGCCTAGGTGTGAACCCAGCCTAATACCTTATTCCTCGATCTGGCGGGTTCTCTCCGTTTGTGTGACTGGTTCCCCTCCCCCTCCTGCAGCCGCATGCTTACCTCCTCATATACAATGCAGGACTAATTGTGCTGCAATGTGAGTGATGACACCGAAGGACCACCCACAACACTTGCACTGTGGGGGAACCCCACTACAACGGGTTGTTTCCATCCCTGAGTTTACTTTAATGTAAGTATATTGTGTGTGGATGTGTGTGTTCATTTATGTTATTTTTTTCCTCAACTTGAGTATTGCCTGAAGTGGGCTGGTGTGCCCACTATGTGGCATGGCAGTATCATTCGGTAGACAGGTTCTCTTTATGAAGAGATTAGGGGTATGTTTCTCCCCTGTGTTCAGTCAATGTAAATTTGTGAAGTGAAGAGTTGCTGTCTGTAATAGCTCTCAGCAGTGAGAATAATGCAAACACCTTCAAGCCTGAAGTATGTACCCTTTATAAAAAATATAATCTACCTGATGCTTCTCAGATTGAACACTGCATTGTTGTAGTATTTTATATGGACAAAGGCAATATGCTTCAATAGGAGGCAAAATATTTGTGTAGCAGATATTAATGAGATCACCTAGTGGTTTTACATTCTTAACTAGATAGCTGATGGGCTTCTCCTTTTATTTCTGCAGTCCACTCTTCAGCAACGATGTGTCCAAGGTGTGGAACTACACCAACAGCGTGGAGCAGTACACAGCAGCAGGGGGAACAGCAAAGAGTTGTGTGATGACACAGGTGGAACAGCTGAGAACATGGCTGAAAAATCACAAGAATCAGTAGTATCATGGGATAACAGGACCATAGAACAGATTTGATATGTAACATAAAGAGATGTTGCACATATTTAAAGCTGAACTCCAGGAAACACAGATACACAAGTAAAATACATATAAGGTTGTTTTGCATGCCAACAGATTTTGTATGGTTGATCATCCAGTCCTAAGATTTTCACAGCCCTGTCTGACATGACTTTTCTCAGCTGCAGTTAACACTTAGAAGTTTTGTCTGTGCCCCTAGCCTGTGACTGGACAATGAAAGTAGAAGCAGCAGACTGATGAGTTCATCTCTTTGCTCTCCTCCTAGCAGAATGGCCCTGGTTAGCGCATGAGCACTACGGCACAGCTGACTGGCTCCTTGTGCTGCTTGTCCCTGTCGGAGTTCTGTTATTCAGAGGACTGCAAAAACTGATATCAAGTCACATTTAATCACTGGTGGAACTACCAGGGTCGCAACGGTCGCAATTGCGACCGGGCCCTGGCGTTCTGCCTGTTGGGGGGGGGGCCCAGCGAGGGAGAAGAGGGCCCCTCCCCTGAGATCGTGCCATTCCTTCCCTGCCGCTCTGTCACCCGCAGATTGTACAGGCGGCTGTGCGGCAGGGCAGGAGAGGCTGTGCAGCACATTCTGAAGTGTGAGGACCCTCTCCTCTTAGCTCCGCCCCCTGGCCACCGAGACACGGAAGAGGGCCCTGCAGGAGAAATAAGGTAAGTCTGGAGTGGGAAGGGGAGGGGGGTAATGCTGGTGGCACTCAGCATTGCTGACTTTTATTATAATGTATTGCTTGGACTTGTAGTCCTGCATAGCTGGTGGTATTCTGCATTGCTGTATGATGATTATACAGCAATGCAGAATATCTCCAACTATGTAGGACTAAAAGTCCCAGCAATGCATTATATTTTTAAGTAGGGATGCACCAGTCAGTGCCAATACTGGGCATTTTCACGAGTGCTCATACTCGTGAAAATGCCCCGATACTAAACACAGATACCGGTGTTCTGTCGAGAGCGCCGACGTAGTTGAATTTGTCGACCTCAGCATCTGCACAGATCGGTATTATCGAGGAAACCGGGATTTATTCACAAAGTATTTCGTTTAAATCTTTTATTGTGGCCGTTAATAATATTCCATCATTTCCTGCCACGCATCATTTTCTGCCATGGACGGCATATTATTAACGGTCACAATTAACCATTACAAACTAATACTTTGTAAATAAATGCCGGTTTCCTCGATAATCCCGTCTGTGCGCAAACGCAGATACTGGGTCGGCGTTCTCAACAGAACACCGGCACTACATTTTAAACTGAAGCGGCTGCCTGAGGTGCCGCGCTTGCTGGGGACCTCGGCAGCCTTCCTGTTAACCATGCGGTGCCATGGCGGTGCGGGGTTGGGGGGGCCTTCATGGTTTCTTGCACCGGGGCCCTAAAGGTACTAGTTACGCCACTGCATTTAATGATGTATTAATTAATACAAAGCTGCAATAATTTGTCTTTTATATCTTCCTGGAGTTCATCTTAAATAAGCATTCCTGTTGCTTCTATAGGGATCAGAGTAATTGATTAAAGTAATTCAAAGTAGAAGCATATTGTAGAGATGCTAAAAAGTATTCAGTTATTATAATTTTATATCTGCAAATAGTATATTTACAAAGTGAATTCAAATATAAACATGTTGTATTGTTTTTTGGTTGTGTTTTTTTTTATTTTCAGTTCACTGATATTTATTTGATTTATTATTCACTTGATAATTTTAAGGTTCCCATGGAGGTTTAAGGGCTGATGGGTGTGCAGGGTCATTCCTGCTCTGAGTGCTTGAACATAGACATGAACACTTGGTACAGCCAAGCATTTGTGTTTATGAGTGCAGACACTCCTCGAGTTAGTTACGTTCTGATAAAGTCATCGTAACCCGATTGTATTGCAAACCTAGGAGTGTACTTTTGTGTACTGTACTGCCGTGGTCGGCAGCAGGCAGTACACAATGGGGATCAATAGCAAGACTGCTATTAGCTATTTCAAATTACAATAGCCAATAGCAAGCTGGCTATTGAAACCCCGCCCCCTAAGAGGAGGAGTGGACCTGAGAGAGAGAAAGTCCTCTCTCAGGTCTGCTCCTCTTCTCAGTGGTTGGGTGCAATAGCCAGCCTGCTATTGGCTATTGTACTTAGAAATAGCCAATTGCAGTCTTGCTATTGATCCTGGCTGTTTACATTCACCTACCGGCTGCGAGAGCTAGCCGGCAGGTGAATGGGCAAGCAGAGCGCCTCGGGGCAGGTTGCTTAAGAATTACTATTAACTCTCAAGCAACCAGAAACTACAATTATCCGACACCTACCATTTCCCGTGAGTGCCAGATAACTGGAAGTTTACTGTACTGTACAGTAAACTCCATCGTAAATGCGAAAGATCTTAAGTCGATTGATCGCAACCCGAGGAGCATCTGTATGTACAAGAGAGGAGGGAGGTTTGGACAATGGAACTTGCTCTGGCATTGGGTATGATGATATCTGATTAACATACTATTGTCTTCACTGACTTGCATGTAAATGTACACATCATTTGAACTAAGCAGATGAAGGGCAATTATCTCTAGAAAACCAATATCCATCAAATAGGGTTGTCAAACATGTATATTCCATTTTTCCCCCAAGATAAGTCTGCTGATGGGAGGAATAATCAAGTGGTAGCTGCAGAGGTTTGAAAAGCACAAATCCACAGAATACATGAAGCAGAAGCAGGAAAATGCTTGTTTGCAGGTCCTTTTTTCTTTCCTCTCCAGCAAGTCCTCATGAGAACAGTGAGCAGCACAGCAGTGACATAACCAAATCTAACTTTAAGGCCCCATTCACGCCTACCGTATATTTTAGGTGCAGTTAGGGATTCCTGCATCAGGCACTTACAATTTCCTGCAGCAGGAATCCCTAAGCTTCCATTTAATGATCGGGTGACAGCTGCTGCATTTGAAAGTGGCAGAATTCCAACACCACGTGTAATCGTATGTGATACCGATTACATGTGGTTAGGAATCACTACTATCCCTGGATGTATCAATCGTGCATCCAGGGATAGTGATTGATTAGTAATCGTATGTAATAGTATAACATGCGTTTCAGCACCGTGTGCCGGAATTCTGCCACTTTCAAATGCAGCCACTGTCACCCAATCATTAACTTGAATGGCTGTGACAGCTGCCACTTGTAAATGGCAGATTAGGGATTTCTGCTGCAGGAAATTGTAGCAGGAATCCCTTCCTAGTGCCTAGACAATGGAAGTGGTCTGCCATCCTTCAGGAGGAATTCCAGGCACCAAAATATTTTTAAATGTTCCCTATAGCATAGCAAATCTTCACTTTTTGAGTTTAGGTCCACTTCTCACTTAAGCGGATGTGCAGTAGGGTGTTCCGTCCGAGATATCTCTACACAATTACCTCATCTATCTTGACTATGCCCCTTGTGAGTGTCTTGAGTCTTTAGGATGAAAATTGCCTGAAATTACAAAGACCATTATGGAAAATAAATTTTCTAAATGATCCAACTGTATTTAAGATCCGAGAACTGGTGTTTGTGGAGACACACATCTTACTAGTACACACTAAGTTATACTCGCCTAACGCTTCAAGCCGGCCAGCTGTCACAGCTCCCCCTCCAGCCTGTCAACTCTCCTGCAGCATTGGAATCTTCCTCAGCATCCTCACATCTGTACACTGAATACAGAGTGCAATGATTTATGGGACTTTAGACTGCTGCAGGGGAAGGGGGGGAGACACTCAATGGACCGGTCTGAGGACAAGCCGGTTCAGAGCTTTGGGTGAGTATAACTTTTTTGTTTCGAAACCTAGTCAAAAATGATCAGTTAACCCTTACAGTGCGGGGGTAGCCCCACTGCAAGGGTAAATAAAAAAAATAATTTACTCCATGTATGCTGCTATTTCCTGAATAATCCCTTCACCAGTCAGCAAATCACCAGTCATCAAAGAGCAGCTCTGACATGAGAAAGCAAAGACCTGCCTCTAGCAAGATGGCATCCTTCAGACAGAGACACAGTGAAGAACAAGGAATGGTAAGTCAGTAATGGGGGAAAGATCATCTCTAGGGAGGTCGTATGAAATACTGATGACTAGTCATTTGCCCTCTGTTTGCCTTTTTTGGGCAGGGATTCCAAAATTCATATCCTTTTTGACCATTTTTAATACTTGCATGTCAGGTTCAGTGAAACTCAAAGGCAGGAAATGGTAAGCTTTTGTATCAACATCCCTTCAGGAAACAGGTTATCCCAGTTAATCTGTAAAATAGAATGGTCAGGAAAGCATTTTATGGAAGAAAAGGAAGAAAAGTGATCTTTCACTCCACTGGACGGTTCCGAATTTTCAGTATATTAATACATAGATGTTTGTAGCATTTATTGTTACCTTTTTGCCACTTCTCCACAAATTCTCTCCTCCTGTATACTGGGGTGTAACTCTCTGGTCCTGTATACTGGGCATTTCTCTTGTTCTGCATGCTGTTTTTAATTGTCAGTATATGTTCTTTTTGTATTGATACAGTGCCACTTCTCTTGTTCTGTACGTCGGATGTCTTTATCAGATTATCCGCTGATTCTGTATGTAGACATTGCACTGTACCACTTCTGTTGCTCTACAGTGGCTTGCAAAAAAAACCACCTCCCTTGGTATTTTTCCTATTGTGTGGCATTACCACCTGGAATTAAAATGGATGTTTTGAGGGTTTGTATCATTTGATTTACGCAACATGCCTACTACTTTGAAGATGCAAAATATTTTTTATTGTGATACAAACAATACATAAGACAAAAAAAACAAACAAAACTTGAGCGTGCATAACTATTCCCAATTCCCAAAGTCAATACTTTGTAGAGCCACCTTTTGTGGCAATTGCAGCTGCAAGTCTCTTGGGGTACGTTTCTATAAGCTTGGCACATCTAGCTACTGGGATTTTTGCCCATTCTTTAAAGCGACACAAAACCCTCATCTTTTTTGTTTCCTTATATACATTTACACAATGAACAGTCTCCAAAGCCACATTTATTTATGTTTTAAAATAAAGTTTTACTATTTTAATGTTTTGTATGCCGGGTGTAATTCTCAATATCTGTTCTTATTTTTTGTATACTGTATGTGTACACCGAATAGTACTCCTTATCACGTTCTGTATGTTGGGTGTACGTCTCAGTATCTATCTATCATTATGTCTAAATGTATACTGGACAGTAGAGCCCCCTTGCATTCCAGAAATTAATTTTGGTATTCGTACTTACTGTATAGGTGCACTATGCACTTACTCATATCAGCTCACTTGTACTTTTTTACTATGAACTTTGTCACTCTGAATAGGTTAGGCCCACTTTTTGCTACAGTAAGCAAATCCTTCCCTATCAGCTATTCTACCAGTCTGACAACCCTGCATGTGCTTAAATCATACCACCAAACATCTAGTTTAATGGACTCAGATAATTTCATAAAACCATCAAACCGCCCTTGTGATTCCAGGACATACTGCCAGTCACTGTCTATTTTCTGTGATCACCTATGCTTGCACAAATGTACTATGATTGTTCATGCTCTGGCACAACAAGAGATCCGTGTATGCCTCCCAAATTTATACAAGCGACTTATTATCTGTTTTATAAAACAAGTGTCACTACAACATTTTCCCAATGACCTTTAGTTTTCTGGATTCACATAATGAAAATTATACTCTATTTTAAAAGAACTCACAAACTCAAAACACGAAGTACATAAAAATCTGTTTGGCTTGTTGCTTTTGTCAAAGTAAAGCACCATTTGATTTTCTTTTTTTTCGGTTCAATATATTTTTATTTCAATAAACATACTTATACATTCTTTATATAAAAAAGAGGAAAAATACATGTAAACATCATAACTGTTATCTCCCAAATAACATTACTATGTATGTCTCCAAATATTAGTCTTCATCTTTATCTTACATTCAACCAAACAATTCTCCCCCCACTGCCCAAAACTAGAAATACAGTTTTGGGCTTAATATACACATTGAGCCCCCTTTTACACTTGTGTAATACATGAATGCGTACAAAATCTCATCTTGCCTGTCACATTTGGGGTGCCATTAACAGTATTGGCACTGCAAGTGCGACATGATTTTGTTCATGTACACTCATGTACCAATTGTGACTGGAGACTCAGTTAATGGCACCCAAATGCGCATAACAAGATGCATGGGGGGGGAGGGGGGGGGGGGGAATATATCAAAACTGGAGCA
>NW_017306521.1:19786-37787 GCF_000935625.1 Nanorana parkeri | reverse complement strand
AACAAGATGCATGGGGGGGGAGGGGGGGGGGAGGAATATATCAAAACTGGAGCAAACTCTGGAGCAGCTGTCCACAGCAACCAATAAGCTTCTCTCTTTCATTTTCAAATCTTAACTAAACAATCTGGTGAGAAGTGGATTGGTTGCCCTGGGCAATTGCTCCAGGTTCTGTCTGCTCCAGTTTTGATAAATTCTCCTCATAGTTTTTTTTCTTTTGCATGAAAAAAGACATACGACGAAAGCGCTAATATAGGGTTAAAAACCCCGAGAAGGTTAAATAATACGTGCAGGAGTTTATTTGCAGAATTTGTCGCATGTATGGCAAGCTATTGAAATTAATGGGCTGATCAACACGCAATGTCAGGCTTGGCAAGTGAGAATGGGGACTAAGGATAATTATTGACAAGTATAGTGATCCTTTTATTCTGATGTAATAAAGAACAGTCACCGATTACTATTGTATAGGAGAGCAGCGCACTTATATAGAATCCGCGATTCCGCGCACACAACACAATCACGTGACATCCTACAAACAGCAGTGGCCGCGTCCCACCAGTGTCATGTGACAGGTCGGGTCATGTGACTCTGAGCTCCATGCTCGGGTAGAGGAAGGCTGTCAGTGTAAAAGAGGAAGAAGAAGGGGGAGCAGAGCTGTACTCCTGTCCGATGTGTGCAATATGGAGCTACGTGACTGTACTGCTTGTCAGCAGCGGCCTGACACAAGCTTTAAACGGGGGCATGTTATTTCCCAGGGAGACCCCCACCAGGGAACTAAAAGAACTGAATGGCATATGGAGTTTCCGGGCAGACACCTCTCCTGGCAGGAATGAAGGCTTTAACAAGCAATGGTACAAGAGCCCCCTAAGGACGGTAAGACATGACGAGCAGTCTTGGGATCACCATACAACTTTAGCTTTACCAATGTATGTAATATATGGACCTGTCTAATTAACTCAGGGCAGAAGAAAACCTAACCCCCCCCCCTCCCCACTGACAGTGGTAAGTGCTCATTTTGCTGTAGGGTGCAAAATAACAAAGATATACTCACCCAAACCTCCCACCCGGCTGTCTGCTACACCAGTCCCTGCAGTCTCTCTCACCTTCCGCTTCAGGGATGGGATGCCCTGAGTGACCTTATGTCCACTACACTGTTTAGTATGTGATTAGATCACAGGGCCTCGGACTGCTGGAGCAAAGCGAAGAGAATTTTCACACAATTATTCATGTTAACCCCTTGATTGCCAGGCCAATTTGTGCTTTGTTTTTCCTTTTGCACTCATGGTAAAATGCACATTTTTGGCTTGAAGCATTGCTCATAGGGGACACTTTAAAAGCCATTACAGGTCATTATGTTAGAGCTAACAGGGAGTGATGGCCTTAGAATTATTGCTATCACTCCAGCATATGCTTGAGTCCAGAGCTTGCCACAGAGGCCAGAGCAATAGCAGATTTACACCCAGAAGTGATGTAAAGCTTGTTGCCTCTGTGTTCACAGTTGCAAGGGGAGATCAGCTTACAGATGTTCACTTGGCTCCCTCAGCCCTCCCTTCTGACACCTGCCATGGACATCCCAGGCACCTATGAGGGGACAGGCGAGCCAGGCCTGAGGGAATGTAACAGCCAGGAATTTGACATTTGCATGACACACAACGGTGGCAGCTGGATGGTTAATATGCAGACAAAGCCAATCACGTGCACAGGAAATAAGAAAACAGCGATATTCTTTTTACGATTGGATAATTGAAGTGAAGCTTCACACAAGTTATTGGGTGAACATTCTCAAATCCTTTTGATTGTGACAGCTGGCAAGGTGCCCAATCACCTTTGCACACTTACAAAACAGATACCCAGCACTGCTCTATCACTTTCTCCTGTCCTTGCTATCCTAGGACAGTTATTTATTGTGAATAAACCCAGAAAAATAGTCATTCCTCATCCTGGTAGGTGACAAGAGGATGTGAAGTCTTTGTCCTCCAATCACAGCATGCAATAGAGACATCTAATGCATCCATAAAGCAGCCCTTTCATCACGTGTGTATTTTGTCCTGTAATGGACATGTCAGCCAGATGCACATTGACCTAGCTATGTTTAAAGGAAGCACTGTCAGGATCTGCTGAATGATACTGCATTCTCCATGTTAGGCTGACCACACTTCACTCTCCCTAAAGAATCTACTCCATAGAAAAGTGCTTTCCATATCTTGTACTGATCAGGGTTCCCAAACCTGAAACAGCTGTATGGAATAAATTGAAAAAGTATCAACCGATCTCTATTTTAGTTTTCTATAAACATGGTTCTAGAGACCCAAATGGAAACTAGTGCATAAAAGCACAAACCTCGACGCTTCAGCTGTGGGGAAACGTCAAATCCCATCATGTCTCTGGGAGTCAGGCTTGTGGCTGTCAGTCTTGGAGTGGCTTATGGGACTTGTAGTTCCACAACAGCTGGAGTGTCAAGGTTGCCTACCCTTGTCTTAAAGCATTGGTGGGCAAATTAGTATGGAATCCAGGAGCCAGCAGGATATGTCGGAAGCCAGCATATCCCTCAAAAAACCCCTCAAAAGTTGGGCACCAGCTTTTAATTTTGAAGGAGCATTGGCTACCCGGCTCCTGGGATTTGTCCAGCCCTGGTTTTTTTGGGGGAAAACAAGAACACGTTTTAGACAACTGCGTGATTGGCAATTTGGTGCTTTTGATTAGTTTCCACCAAATTTTCAGTTTTGTGGTCATTCAAAACCAGCACACATGCTGAAACAATGGGTGGGAATTGGTTATGGTCCATTTAGGCCCAACTGTTCTTTTTTCAGTTGAAAGCTACCAAAACCGCCAAATGTGTGGCCAGCTTAAGATTTTATTGTCAAGCAGAGCAAGATGTATACCCACTGGGTAGTAAAGAAGGAAAAGATAACAAGCATGGAGTTTTCATTTTTGACTGCTTAGGTGCTGTGTATTTGGAAAAATGACCGGTATTATAGGTTGGGTTTTTTGGGGGGTTTTTTTGTCACCAGGTGGTGCACTAGTGTAGATTGTTCATGGCTTTGGAGAAAGTAAGGACTTTGCTACAGGTAGCTACATTGTGGCATCAGGTTTAAAGGAGAACTATGGGGTTAGTGCTTTTCCCCATAGTTCTCCTTAGGATAACGGGAGGACACAAACTAGCGTCCTCCCGTCACCCTAAGCTCAGTATACCGCGTGCTGTATACTGAGACGCCGCAGCTGAAGCGGATCCCGACAATTATGTCTGGATCTGCCCAGCTGCGTGAGTGACAGCTGGCTCTGCCTATCTAGAGGCAGAGCCAGCTATACCCGCCCCCTCCCCCGTCCGATCCACCAGTCAGCGCTGGAGGATCGGAGCGGGGAATCCAGTCCCTCCCCTGTCACGGCAGAGAGCCGTGACAGGATCGAGAGTTGAGCGAACGCCGATATGTGTTCGCTCACCTCCCGATCTACTGAGCCGACCTGTGACAGTCTCATTGTCACAGGTCGGCTAGAACTATGAGGTGAGTGAAAAGCACTCACCTCATAGTTCTCCTTTTAACTACTGCTGCATTTAAATACAAATAACAGTACAATTAATATCATTAACGTTGTATGGGAGGCATCCTGAAACTGGTTGCAGACCCTGGAAGCAGTGTAGAACAAGACTTGGGACCAGAAGATCTGAACTGTGCAGATGAGTACTCTAAGCACTGTGTACTCAAGACCCCATGATATTGACACATAGACAACACAGCATTATGGACGTTCCATGTAGGAGATTGTGTATTCGCAGTTCTTCTAGTTTCACATAACAAGACAAAAGTGTTTTTTTTATTTGAACAGATAGGCTATTAAAAATCTATGTTGGTGTTCCTTATAAAACATGGAACATTTGTAATATTATCTTGCTTTATTGACAGTTGAGATGAGAGTTGTCTCAGTACATTGACAGGTTTGTCTGTTATAACCGTATCCTTTATAATCTTCTTGCAGACAGGTCCTGTTATAGACATGCCAGTACCTGCCAGTTATAATGATATAACTCAGAACATCACTTTAAGAGATTTCATTGGATGGGTTTGGTATGAGAAGGAAGTTTGGCTGCCTAGCAGGTGGTCGGAAGACCAAGACTCTTCAAGAATTGTTCTCCGTGTTGGCAGTGCCCACTATTACTCCATTGTTGTGAGTATGAGAAGCTTAAATATCTGGTGGTATTCATTTAATGTGCAAAATAGTGTAAGGACAGGCATAATGGGCAAAGCTCATGTGATTTTGTTGAATGACTCGCATTTACATGTTTTAGTACCTGTTGATATTTTTATTTCTTCTAGTTCTTCTTTTCACCCTTTTTGGTATCGAGTATGAATACCGATATTTTTTTTTTCTGGTACTCGCCGATACTGACTACCGATACTGGAAATCCCATTAAGGAAGCCGGGCGGCGTGTAATGACTCGCCTCACGGCTTCCCGATTAGCCGGGAAGCCAGCTCCATCCTACCTCGTCACCTGGATCTGGCTTGCTGGCCAATCAGGAAACCGGGGGGCAGGTAATGACTTGCTGCCCAGCTTCCTAATTACCCAGTTTCCCCCAAAAATCAGAAAGCCGGGCAGTGTGGGCTTCCTGATTGGCTGGGTAGCTGGCTTCATGCTCCCTCGTCCCCAGGTGATGAGGAAGCATGGAGCCGGCTTTCTGGCCAATTAGGAAGCTGTGGGGGCAGGTAATGACTTGCTAGAGAGCTTTCTTGATTGGCCAGCTTCCTGTGTGCCAGGAAGCCAGGTTCATGCTCCCTTGTCACCAAGCATGGAGCCGGCTTCCTGATACTGGAACTTCCGGTATCGGAATAAGTATCAGGAGCATTTGGGCGAGTACGAGTATATTGGTACATCCCTATCCCTAGGTCACATAGGTCATATCACTCAAAAGAACAGTATTGTGTGGCCAATACTAATGTATTTAATAGTTTGTAGAACAATTTCACACCATTTACCACTGACAATAGGAACAATGCTTTCTTGATACTATTTGTACAGTGACAATTTTTATGACGAAACTCCCCTTTTAAATGAGAAAAAAATAATGGTCCAAGTACATTTATTTGTTGCCATGATTTGCATACTTCATTGCAGATTCTTATACAAAAGTATTAACATTTATTGCATTTATTTTTACATAGAACTAGCATAAGTACCAGGTTTTGTCTTTATATTAGCCTCCTGTAATCCTGTACATGGCAGTAGTCTGGCATAAGTAGGATAAGCAATCTGGGGCAATCTGAGCTCTGCCTACTTCTGCTATATAAATACTGAGATAGGTAATTGCAGTAACTTCCTCCTTTTGAATAGAGCGAGTATGCAATACAGTATATATTATTCACATCCTCAACACTCCTGTAAACCTAAAACCAGTATATGGAAGACAAAAAGAAAGAGAAGAGCGCCCACGCTAGTGCAGATGGTTCTTTATTGTTGAAAAATAGCAAAATAGAGTGCAAAGGTATTCACAATGGTAGATCGATTGGAAGCATGAATGGGTAGTTCAAGGATACATCAGTTTAAAAGCTTCGATCAGCCTGTGTGCCAATATGGAGTGGCAGCGTTAAACCAGTATATAACCACATATAAAAGGCTTAGAGTATGAACCTAAGGACAGTACAATATACAGTACAACTGCCACACTTATTCAAAAGGCATATTGACGTTTTTTCTTAGGTTTAAAAAATGCTAGCTGGTTGCAGATTGAAATGTTTAGGTATTTTTATTTATTATATTCGAAAATGGCTTGAGTAGCAATTATATACAATATATCAGTATTTTTACCTTTTTAACTAAAGTAGATGTCTCTTAAAATAAATGAATTTTAGTGGTCTACATCTTCCTTGTTTGATATGTTTCAGTCCTATAGTCATATGGCCTGTATGCTATTGTGTAACTGCTTTGATGTACAGAGCTAGCAAACCTTCTTCTTTTTTTTATTTTTTTTTTATTTCCTGATTGATGTTAATGTGATTGATTACAGTGGGTAAATGGAGTTCAGGTAACACATCATGAAGGAGGGCACCTACCCTATGAAGCCAACATTACTAGTCTTTTGAAGGCTAGTAAGGGAATTCCCTGCCGCATTACTATTGCTGTTAATAACACCCTGACACTGACTACCTTACCTCCTGGATCTATCCAGTTCATGGATGACACTACAAGGTAATTCTATAGAGCTTAAAGTATATCATTCCATGGACAACGTTTCTTCAATTGTATTCTCTTTATTATAGAGTAGTATTTTGGTTGGTAAAGTTGTTGGGCAATTAAACAAGCTCAAACAGGTATGGCTATTCATGATAAGTTGTTGGTTAATTGTATATTAATCTACTAGAGCAAATCCTGACTCTATATAGACTATATTTGGTAGAATGCATATGCTATGGATGGTTGAAAAACAGGATTACTTTTTTTGACATAGGTATCCCAAAGGATATTTTGTTCAAAATACCGACTTTGATTTTTTCAACTATGCTGGCATTCATCGTCCCGTGGTCCTGTATACTACTCCGCCTGTGTATATTGATGACATCACTGTAGCCACGGACATAATTGCTGATATGGGTAAGTGGAAGTTGGTTAGGGTATCTGTAATGTCACGTGCTGTGTGTGCCCTTTTGCCCGGAGTTCAGATGTGTTAGAGAGTATGTGAACTTAAAATGTACCTATGTTCCACTATGCTTGGCATCATGCCTCACTGTATACAGTTTTCTAAAGTAAATTGTTTTTTGTGCAGTAAACTTGGAAAAAAAAAGTGCTAGCAGGAAGTATTTTTTAGGCATTTTATTTCAGAAGAGGCATACTATGCAACAAAGTAGAAAGACAGGTCACCAGCACTCGAGATAATTTAAATAGATTAGTCCTTTTTAATGGACGATTGTGTCACAATAATCAGCAAAGGTGCTGGTGACCTGTCTTTCTACTTTGTATTTTGCACGGTGCCATCTGTGGCAGTTACTACGAGCACCATCGTTCTTACTGGCCGGGACTGCTGTAAGGTGTGCGGAGAGCACCCTCACCAACTGATACTATGCAACAATACTTCTGCAATAAATACTTCTTACCTGCCTGCCAGCAGACTGCCAAACTACAACCCTAATTCCAAAAGGTTGGGACGCTTTGTAAAATCTACATAAAAACAGAATGCAATTATTTACAGATCTCCTAAACCCAGATTTTATTTAGAATAGAAATATATATCCAATGTTTAAACTGAGAAAATGTACCATATTAAGAAAAAAAATAAGGTTATTTTGAAATTGGCAGCAACACGTCTCAAAAAAGTTGGGACAGGACCATGTTTACCATGGTGTAGCATCCCCTCTTCTTCTTTTAACAACACTCTGTAAACGTTTGGGAACTGAGGAGACCAGTTGCTGGAGTTTTGGGAGAGGAATGTTGTCCAATTCTTGTCTGATATAGGATTGTAACTGCTCAACAGTCCTGGGTCTACTTTGTCATATTTTTCATTTCAAGATGCACCAGATATTTTCAGTTGGTGAAAGGTCTGGACTGCAGGCAGGCCAGGTAAGCAGCCGGACTCTTCTGCTAGAAAGCCATGCTATTGTCATAGATGCAGTATGCAGTTTATTATTTTATTTATTACTAGTATTTACACTGAGTGGCCAGATTATTATGACCACCTGACGTTTGTAGGCAAATTAGCTATAACTAGCTATAATTTGGAGCTGAAGTTGCTAGAGGGCCAGACCATTATAAATAGGGAAGCAGGTTGTTTACCACGAAAGTAGAAGTGATTTTTTTTCTAAAGATATGGGTAAACAACGCGATTTAACAGCCTTTGAACGTGGGATGATTGTTGGAGCTCAAGCCATGGAGCGAGTATCAGCAAAATGGCAGAATGCGTTAAATGTTCAAGAGCAGCTGTTGTTAAAGTGTTTAAAGACTAGACTGCCAGCTGAAAATCTGTCCATCTTTACTTCTGAGACATGGGCAACAGTGCAGTGTCAGATTCCTCGCATCAACTTTCAACATCTCCTGGAGTCACGAGGCGGCCCAACTAAGTCATCTCGAGCAGTCATCTCGTGGCCCAAAGAAGTACTGATGGGGTGGTCATAATAATCTGGCCACTCAGTTTATATAGCACCGACAATTTACGCAGCACTTTTACATAGTTTAGCATTGTCCTGCTGAGGCCTTCCCTGAAAAGGACTTCATCTGGATGAGAGCATATGCTGCTCTAACACCTGGATGTGTCTTTCAGCATTGATGGTGCCTTTCCAGATGTGCAAGCGGCCCATTCCATGTGCATTAATGCACCCCCATACCATCAGGGATGCAGGCTTTTGAACTGAGCGCTGGTAACAAGCCGCAAGACTCCTCTTTAGTCCAGAGAATGAGTCGCCCATGGTTGCCAAAAATGTCAAATTTTGATTTGTCTGACCACAGAACAGTGTTTCCACTTTGTGACAGACCATTTTAAATGAGCTTTGGTCCAGAAAAGAAGATGGTGGCGTTTCTGGGTCATGTTCAGATATGGCTTCTTCTTTGTATCTTTACTTCTGAGACACGATGAAACTCTGTCCATCTTTACTTCTGAGACATGGTGAACCTCTGTCCATCTTTACTTCTGAGACACGATGAACCTCTGTCCATCTTTACTTCTGAGACATGGTGAACCTCTGCCCATCTTTACTTCTGAGACACGTTGAACCTCTGTCCATCTTTACTTCTGAGACACGTTGAACCTCTGTCCATCTTTACTTCTGAGACATGGTGAACCTCTGTCCATCTTTACTTCTGAGACACAATTAACCTCTGTCCATCTTTACTTCTGAGACACTCTGACTCTTTAAGATGCTCTTTTATACCCAATCATGTTATTGACTTGTTACCAATTAACCTAGTAAGTTGCAAAATGTTCTTCCAGCTCTTCCTTGTAAGTACTACTTACTTTGCCAGCTTTTTGTTGCCCTGTCCTAACTTTTACTCTGTCCATCTTTACTTCTGAGACATGGTGAACCTCTGTCCATCTTTACTTCTGAGACACGATGAACCTCTGTCCATCTTTACTTCTGAGACATGGTGAACCTCTGCCCATCTTTACTTCTGAGACACGTTGAACCTCTGTCCATCTTTACTTCTGAGACATGGTGAACCTCTGTCCATCTTTACTTCTGAGACACAATTAACCTCTGTCCATCTTTACTTCTGAGACACTCTGACTCTTTAAGATGCTCTTTTATACCCAATCATGTTATTGACTTGTTACCAATTAACCTAGTAAGTTGCAAAATGTTCTTCCAGCTCTTCCTTGTAAGTACTACTTACTTTGCCAGCTTTTTGTTGCCCTGTCCTAACTTTTTTTGAGACATGTTGGTGCCATTAATTTCAAAATTACCTTATTTTCTTCTTCAATTGGTCTCAGTTTAAACATTTGATGTGTTTTCTATTTTCTATTGTGAATAAAATATGCGTTTATGAGATTTTCAAATCATTGCATTCTGTTTTTATGTATATTTTACAAAGCATCCCAACTTTTTTGGAATTGGGTTGTAGGTTGTACCCTAAGCCAGACAGGCACTGCTCTGTATACAATCTTAACATGACCTGGCACCAGGATAAATTTAAGATCCCTGCAAGTGAATGGGAAATACCATAAATAAAAAAACGCATTGTCGTCTGTGTGCGTTCCTTCAGTTGGGCTGGCTCTCAGGTCTATTAGATGGGCAGCTAAACTGCCAACTCAAGGGGCTTGCACATGGAGCTGACAGCATTGCTGCAGAATTGAGTTACAGTGGCTTACCATTGTCGGCTTTCAAAAGGAAGTGTTGTTACTGGCAGGATCATCAGGGAAGAAACTTTGCAAAGATTAACAAAAAACAATTTGCTTAAAGGAGAACCATGAGGTGAACTATGAGGTGAGTGCTTTACACTCATCCTCAGTTAGAGCCGACGTCTGACATTGAAACTGTCACACGTCGGCTCTATAGACCGGGAAGTGAGCAAACGCATACCATTGCTTGCTCACTTTCCGATCATCTCCTTGCAGAGAGCGGTGACTGTTAGTCACCACTCCCCGCAGGGATTCCCCCTCTCTGATCCTCCAGCGCTTACTGGAGAAATGGACGGGGGAGGTGGTGGACACAGCTGGCTCTGCCTCTAGATAGCTGTCCGCTATCTAACAGTATTGTCGGCATCCGTCCTGGCACTCTCCGCATATACTATATAGCCCACTATATACGGAGCTTTGGGTCATGGGAGGAGGTTAGTATATGTCCTCCCATGACCCTAAAGAGAACTATGGGATAAAAAAAAGTTACCCCAATAGCTCTCTTAAGTAAACTGTACACCGTGAGGCAGGATGTCAAGCAAACTGAAAAATAGATTTTGGGTTTACACCCCAAACTTTAACATGTCCAAATTCCAGGCAGGTAGATATACAAAAAAAAACTTTGCTTAAAACTGTATACAGTGCTTTTTTTTTGTTTCTGAAAAATAGATTTTAGGTTTACATACATTTCAAAATACATATTATGGATGCTGCAAATGGCTGATGTAGGAATATTACTCGGTCAACTGTTACCGGCTACCTTTTTGGAATTTAAGGAAACCTGTATTAGGTGGAATATGGAGGATAAAAAGTCTGACCTCCTACAAAAAGCGTCACCAGAGTAAAGTCTGAATTTGTAATAGGCATACCTATTTCAGATTAGTGACCCAGAATGTGAAGTCTTTGGATCAGCATAACGGCGGGCAGCTAGCATTTTCATGAGAAAAGACGCCAGCAGCAGTAGCCTCTTTAGTGTGTGTGTGTGGTTATGTTCAGACTGAAATGGTAGTTTGATGTAATGGTTAAACAGCTAGTGAAGCACTTTTTTGTTTCTATCTAGGATTGGTTAACTATGAAGTCTTAGTCACTGGATCGGAATACTATTCGGTGGCTGTTGCACTGCGTAACCAAGATGGGCAAGAAGTAGCCACAGGGCTAGGTTCTGTAGGACAACTAAAAGTACCCAATGCAAATCTTTGGTGGCCTTATCTGATGGCTGAAAACCCTGGATATTTATATTCTCTTGAGGTAAGCTAAAACATTACTGGTGGCATTCTAAGAGTGTGTGGTATATTGTGACGGACATAGGATGAGTATGTCTGCCGCTGTATTCTTCCATGCTCAGGAGATATTGGAATCCGCTGATCTTTAGCTCCCAGTTTCCCCAGTCACTGGTCGATACCCAAGTGTAGGGTGAAACAAACTCTGATTTATTAAGAAACTGTGCAACCTTTTATACAGAAAGTGATCAGATCAGATTATATACCTATCACATTCGCCTTCCCCTCCCTAGACATTCTGTCTGAACAACATCACAGGGGTCCACCTGCTAAAGAGCTCCAGACAGCCATAGCAGGAGCCTGGCCAGAATGTCATTGTCCTGAGCTCCTTCAGAGTGCAAAGGGAGATAACGAGAGATGGTGTTGACAGTCTTTTCATAACCAGGTTACAGTATAACATAATTAAACATAACTCAACACCAATACACATTTAACTCATAAACTGATCACCATGTCGTCACATATATAACCTATTTGCTTGTCCAGAGAAGTAGTCTCTTCAAGATGCTTGCACTTGTTACAATCGGATTGTATATTCTCCTTTAGATTTACCAACAGTCATGCAGTGTGAGGGCATACCTGATTGAAATCCAGTGCACTTGTGCCCAGACTTTGGACATTGAAATATTTACATATTCATAACAAGCAGTAAAAGCGATTAGGGTCGATACCCTCTTCTGCACTGAACGGTTGACATAATGATGTGTAAGCACCGTTTCATGCAGTAATACTCTAAACCCTCACTGCATGATGATGCCATGACAGCCTGGCCCCAAAGCAAGTGGCATAATGTTGGCCATCATTCAGCCTGGAAGACCGTGTTACATCTAGTTGTGAAAAGGACTGCCAAGGACAGCTCTGTTTTGAAAGTGAGCATTGAAGCAAAAGCTGTCTTTTCTTATTTTTGTTATTACAAGGCTATTATTTCCAAAAGGTTTAGCTTTAGTCCAGCTTTATGTTAAATGGATTGTTTAGATTGGCCCTTGCATAGTTGTTGGTACATTTTAAAGGATTGTACAGTCAAATTGTAGGGTGTGCTTTTAGTTGAGTACAGAGAGCAAATTCAAGAATGGTGGATTAACCCCTTCGTGACTGACTACGTACAGTGTACGTCGCCAGCATCGGGGCTGTTTAAACAGACTCCCGGCGACTTTTGCCGCCGGGAGTCTGTTTAAATAAGTTTGAAATGTCTAATTGTCAAATGGAAAGTCCAAATCCCATTCGCACTGCCACGGTCCCAAAACCACAAGGTATATGTGGTGCCCAGGTGACCACACGGATGGCGCCGTGCAAAACACTAATAGTAAATAAAAGTAATTCACCGGCACACACTTGAAGGGTTTTTAAAGTATTGATATGTTTATTCAATACCCAATGTCACATACTGTCATACGGTGCCCAAGCTAAGCACCCTATGACAGTATGTGACATTGGGTATTGAATAAACATATCAATACTTTAAAAACCCTTCAAGTGTGTGCCGGTGAATTACTTTTATTTACTTATTGTCAAATGGAACGCATGATATTAGCTGATTGGCTAGATGTCTGGGGTCACCTTGAGCTGACCATTCGCTATACAATCCAATTGTACAATCACCTTTAGGTCTGCCATCAACTATGCTAGCTTGACCCCTTCCCACTTTGAGAAATAAGCTTGCTTTGGCATTTCTCACACCTCTTCCAATGCTGTCGTCTGGACATTTGCCTATGTTAAAAATGGTTCTGATTCCAGCTAATTCATCCAACTCTAGTGATGCAAGTTGGAAAGTATATGGAAGAAGAAGTAGCTGATTTTTATCTCACTGTGGGAAGAGGTGGGATTGGCAGATGTACTTGGTGCATCCGCATAAACATTTTGGAATTGGTATGTCTATGCACTAATGCAGTCTCCTTTTTTGTGTCTGGACAGATATGTGTAATTTAGAGCGGACCAGGGAGGATGTCACTCTTTTCTCTATATAGCAAGTCATTCAGTTGGTGAACTTGTACACATTTTGGTCATTTTCAGGTTACAGTAAAGGCAGATACAGATAGTGGCCAAAGTCAAGATTTCTACACCTTACACATTGGGATAAGGACAGTTCAGGTGTCGGGACCGCAGTTCCTCATTAATGGAAAACCTTTCTACTTCCATGGAGTTAACAAACATGAAGATTATGATGTAAGTGGAAGACATTAATACGTGTGATTGGTAAAATGCTGCACAATTAGTGTTTTGATGTGCATGCTAAGGGAAATGTTTAAAAAGATCTGTGCAATAACTGGTTCTTGCTTCTCACATGGCTTGAATAGCTTCACCCAAGGACTGTTAACAAAGCAGGCAGTGGGTGTGTGCAGGGACCAGCCTGCTATTGTCTATTGCAATTTGAAATGGCCAATAGCAGGCTGGCTATTGCACCCGCCCACTGACTGTTATCAATCAGCAGAGGAGGGACCTAAAGGAGAAAGTTTTCCTTTAGCAGTTGTTGCGGCGCGGGGATTGTGGGGGCAGCTAAGCATTTGGGAGCTGAATCAACTAATCGATAATGAAAATCGTTGACAATGATTCTCATTATTGCAGCCCTACTCGGGGCTTGATTCTGGGACTGGAGACGGCCCCATGAGTTTCTCAGTCACCCTTAACCTCGATGACCCCCCTCCTTTTCTTCCTTTTTTTTTTTTCCTCCAGTCTTTTTTCTACTTAGGCTGTCTTATGCTTCTTTCCTCTCCATCCTCTTTTCTATCGATTTGTATACTATCTGGTTCCTAGCAGTGTCCCCTTTCTTCTTCTTATACTTCGGCTTGTATTTGGTATGTCCCATGTTGGATGGACTCTCTAGGTGAGCTAAGGATAATTACTATACAAGGTTATAACTTCTTACGCTTTCTGAACTTTCATTTTGTATGCTTGGTTTGTGTTCGTATCTTGGGACTTTCACTTTGTTGCATATGCTTATACGAGCCTAGAGACCATGTTGTACTTTCTTTCTTCTCTGCATTCTGTATCGTTATTTCTGTTCTGTATGACTATTGAAAAATCTTTTGAAAATTTAAGAAAAAATAAAGTTGTTCTTCAATTTTACTACAAACCATCTTATTGGAAAATGTATCCATAAATGGATATTGGGTCATTTCCATCTCAGTCAAAATACAATATTGACAATATACCTATTAACAAAAATGTATCTTCTTTGTGTATCACTCGGCTGTAGATCCCCAAATCCTCTCTGACTTTGTGCCGACACTGTCCTTCCTTCTGGCGGATGGCTACTTTTTGTTCCCCATGATCACTGTGTGTGTTGTAAAGTAGTCACCGCTCCAAGCTCACTCCCTTGATGGACTACAATCTCATGTTTAATTTACTAATTTGTATTGAGATTATAGTCCATCACAGCAGTGAGTTTGAAGCGGTGACTACTTTGCAACACACACAGGGACCATGGATAATTAAAAGTAGCCACCCTCCAGAAGGAAGGACAGTCTCTGCACCAATTCAGAGATGATTTGAGGATCTACAGCTGAGTGATACACAAAGAAGATACATTTTTGTTAGTAGTTCAGGTACTTGAATTCATTTTTAAGATCTAACTCCTGAGTTTAGTGTCACTTTTACAGTAAGGTATTGGACACACGTCTGGCATGTTTCACAAATGAACTTGTTTTGATATACTATTACTATATTTTTTGCTGTTTTGACTATTTAAACAGATCAGGGGCAAAGGACTGGACTGGCCTACAGTTCTCAAAGACTTTAACTTGCTGAAGTGGCTTGGTGCAAACTCATTCCGCACTAGTCATTACCCGTATGCAGAAGAAATTATGGACCTTTGTGATAAATATGGCATAGTGGTCATCGATGAAAGTCCAGGAGTGGGCATAAGATACCCGTAAGAAATTCTGTTGATATCATTTGGCATTTTCATTCCCCGGTATTTTAGCTTTATCTGTAAATGTGCAATCGAAATATTGAATACAGTACATTGTTCAACATTTTGAATGCTCTCTCTGTAAGCAATACCCTCTGCATGCTGGAGTAATCAGAATCTGCATCTGCCATTTAAAATTCCCATAGTACAGCCATGCATTGACCAATGCTGAGATTAACTACCAGGAAGAGTTTCTCATTTTACTAAGCAGGTACACTAGACATGTACAATTCCTTATATTCTAACCGATTTTAAATGCAAGTAATAATAACACCATGCACATAATAAAATAGATGATTTTGGTGCCCCTTCTTGGTGATGTCTGGGTGTCTGTCCTGTGCATATGGAGATGCTGATGTATCCATGAATGGAAGACACTTTTTATTTTTCACAATTTCAATCTGTCAGATAATTTTCTTCTCCAAATGTCATTTTCCAGACTGATTGTTTGTTTTGGGACAGCAGAGAGACTTTGTATTTTAGACTCATTCCTTTTTTTTTACCTTTCTTGCTCTACATGCGCTGTCTATTAACCTTATAGCATTACATGGTGCCTGTCCTATGTCTTGTCAGTGAAAGCTTTGGTAATCAGTCTCTGGGACATCATTTAACTGTCATGGAGGAGCTGGTGCGCAGGGATAAAAACCATCCGTCCGTGGTTATGTGGTCTGTTGCCAATGAACCGTCCTCGGAGCTCAAACAAGCAGGGTATTATTTCAAGTAAGTGGGAAATGTTTCTACTTTATTGTTCAACACGTTGTATAAAATGTATATGTTGGTGAATATGTCATTCATTCTGAGTACCTAAATAGATGTTGTAGAATGTTAATATCCCAAACACACCAGTGTACCTATCTTATCACAATAGTCCTATTTTTTTTTTTTAAATAAAGGTACGCTAAATGGTAACCTGTCATGATAATAAATATGTGGGATGACAATGCTGAAGTCTTGAAAATGCAAGTTGCTTGGCTGTCATGTTACTCCACTGACATCTGTACTTTTGAGTCAATAAGCTGGAAAAAGTATGCAGTTCAAGGGTTGACTCCACTTGTTGCAAACCTATTCCAGGTCAGTGACTAAGAGTAACTAGCTTTTTCATGAGGTCAGCAGTGGAGCTTACATATTCCTCTTTATGACGGCTTTCCATTAAAATGTCCTGTTCTTCTTGCCAGAGGCTGGTCCTCTTGTATACCATCACAAAGTGATGTCTAAGTATAGACTTCTGTAAATCAGCCCTCCAAAAAAGCAATCCAGATCTCTTGCCTTGGATGACACCTCTGTCCTCACATGACAGCAAGCAGTACAGTACGATGTGATGCCATTGAATGTGAACCTGAGCTTTATTCATGGAGATACACTGCATATATCACATTCCACAACATTTCGAAATGCATTTTCTTCAAAACGGTGTAGGTCTATTTAACACTTTTTGTACCAGGCTGTGATTTGTAATGGAAATGATAATGAATACTTTGGAGTATTGTACATTCTTTTTCCATTTTGGAGTAAGTGTTCTATAGGGAGCTAATTACTTTGTTGCTTTTTCTTCTTTATTCATCCCCGTAGAGTATAGATTATTTTCTAAGGCAAGAAGTGGATTAAGTCCTTTGTGTGTTGCACGGTTTAGAGAATCAATTACCTAATTTCTTAATATATGTAAAATATTAAGACAACATTGCAATGGCTGTTGTAAGTAAATGATGCGTTGCCACTGTAAACTTCCTCCAAAATGTCTGACAATTAGGGTTTATTTCTGTACTGCTACTATCTATATGATATTCAACATTTCCCAAAAAACTGCATACTCTATCATGTTTAAGCTAGTCCTTTTCTATGTTCTTCACTAATATATTATTCTGCAAGGTGAAGGAAACTGTGCAGTGGCATTATATAGCTCTGTTTCAGTTGCCTTATAGTCCCATTTGAGACATGATGTAGGAAGATGAATCAAAGGGATCAGTGCCTAAACCAGTAAGCGAACGAAGATTGACGGATTAGGGGTGTTTTCCTACAACAACAATCTCGTGTTGAAAACTGCACATGCGCAAACGAAAATTTGGTCTTTAGGTTGACTAAAATCGGCCAGTTAGTGGTGCTGATGAACGATAATGGCAAACTACATTGGTCTGTACATGATAGGCTGTTTGAACAAGGGTGCGATGTCGGGACCAAAAAAAGTTGTACAATGGTTGTAAGCGGGGGCGTAACTAGAAATCACAGGGCCCCATGGCAACATTTTGTACGGGGCCCTGTGATTTCTAGTTATGCCCCTGCAGAGCCCACCTGAGATCCCAAACAGCCCATCTGAGACTGACCCTGCAGAGCCTGCCATAGAATCTCTATGGTCAGCTCTGCAGGGTCTCAGGTGGGCTGGTCAAACCCTCTTACCTGTCAGCCCTGATCCACTGTCCTCCTCCTCCCACGGTCGCTGACAGGCCCCGCCTCCTCCGTCACCAAACCCCACCTCTTCTTCCTTAGCCGGCCTACCTCCTCCACAGCTGCTGGCTGTCACTGACTCAGGTTGTCGATGATTTAACAGCGACATGTTCCTCCTCACACGTGCCAGTTACAGCCAGCAGCCTGAGATGCCATAGCGACCCAGGTGGCCCGCACGGCATCAGGGGGATGTCCTGGCTGTGCCCCGGGCCCCATAGTGGTCGCCTGGGTCACTATGGCGATTGTTACGCCACTGGTTGTAAGGTGTATGGCCACCTTTTACATTGATGGGTCTTTTCTTGGCAAAAAAAAGAGGCCTTTCTGCTTACCTCAGCACTATCGTCTACTGCAGGGGTAGCCAAACTCCGGCCCTCCAGCTGTGGTGGAAATACAAATCCCATGAGGCATTGCAAGATTCTCACAGCCACAGGCATGACTCCCGGAGAGAGATGCATCATGGGATTTGTAGTTTCACTACAGCTGGAGGGCCGGAGTTTGGCTACCCCTGGTCTAATGGCATTAATCCAGTGTTGCACTACCTAAAAAGCACACATCTGAATGCATGA
>NW_017306521.1:0-19625 GCF_000935625.1 Nanorana parkeri | reverse complement strand
ACATTCTTTAGAAGGATGGGGTCATTTTGGGGGGGGGGGGCGAGGGAAATGTGGTGCATGTATTCATAACGTTCAGTAATGTACTTTTCAAGCAATTATTGATACATTGACATTCTTCTTGCATTATATTGGAAGAATATAGAGTGTAAAATAGGGAGAACAATTATTGGTTTATTTACCAGATATTTTGCATCTTTTTTAAAACCTATATATGACCTCTCACTCTCTTTCCATCTCTCCATAGGACAGTGATCTCTCACACTAAGCAGCTGGACCACACTAGGCCAGTCACCTACGTCACAAATGCCAGATATGATAAAGATCAAGGTGTACGTTGAACTTTAATCTCCATTTTCTGTTTGATGATGGACTCTGGGACTGTGTCATGGGGGAAAAAAAACACTGTGGTAATGAGGCTGTAATGGAAGCAAGTGCTGACCCCTATGCAGTATAGTACAGTGACCACCTGGTTACGGTCTTAGAACTAGTGGGAGGTAATGCATAATTTGGGCAGTTGCTGCTTCCATCTGAGCCTAATCACACATGTTTGGCTCTGCAACAGATTCCTTTTAGAAGTTAGGTGCACTTTCCACACCTATCTCTTGGTTGGGAGGCCATAGACAGACTGTGTCCTCTAGTGGTGACCCAGAGCAGCTGCCGCAGAAGACTGCAAGTACTGCAGTGCACTTATCCTTTAAAAGCTACAGAGAACTTACATTGTATATAAACCCTAACAATGAACTTCTCTCATTTGCTCCCTTTTTGGTCTGTTTAATATACAGTTGAAAGCAATTTGACATATTTGTTCAATGAGTGGAAGAAAAAAAAAAAGCCAATTCTACCAGAAATCCATTCGAAATGTAACTTACTTTGGCAAATCTTAGGCAGTTATCAGCCCAGCCCAGTTAACCACTGTCAACTACAGAACACTGTCTCCCTATGTTATGGAGAGAGGACGGTTTTCTGTACCTTAACACACTTGCTGCCCTAGGATGACAACCCTGCTCCTCTATAGATACAATAGAGCAAGTAAATGTTGTCACCCCAGGACTGGAAGTGTGTTACTGGTAGGATCACTAGGTGAAAATAAAGGGGGAAAAGCATAAAAACCAATGCAGCCATCACATCTAAGGACTGGTAACTTGCAATATATTACTTTTCTGTTTTAGATACATTTGGATACATTTCAAGTATTTACAAATATGTTCTTTTACTTTGCTTGGAAATGTAATTGTCCAAAATACTGGTATACTTTTTAAGTTAAACTCTAAAAGAATTAATCACAATAAACGTCAAGTAGGTGGCAATGATATAGTAAGAAGACAATATTTGCAGTGTGTGCGTGTATTAGTATAATTTTGATTTGCTCTTTTTAGAACTTTGAATTGTTTTTGATTAGATCCTAACATCAGTCATATTTATGACTACTCAAGCCCCAGATCAGCAAATTATTCTTGCTTTTCCACTCTTATAACAAAGAACCTTTTCTTATTGTCAAAGTGTTTTTTGTGTCAAAAGATAATCAGATTCGTGTCCTATACTGCAAAAGGGTCAGAAAGCCAGATTCAGAAGAACTAGAATATATAAATTGATAGAGATTGTTGGATATATTTCACAGGCCCCTTATGTGGATGTGGTCTGCGTCAATAGCTACTTCTCATGGTACCATGACCCAGGCCATCTCGAGGTGATCCAGGTCCAGCTTAATACACAGTATGACAAGTGGTATGAGATGCACCAAAAGCCAATAATCCAGTCTGAATACGGAGCAGACACCATTCCTGGTTTCCACAGCGTGAGTACAGGCTAAATGAAAATGTAATATATTAAGTGTTATAGCCTGGGATTAGTGTCTATGTATTTTCTTAGAAAAATGATACAATGTAGCTAGTTGTCTGTCGTTATTTTATGTACCTTAGGGCAATATCACGTGTGTTGCTGGTGAGAACTTGCCAGCGTCAAAATAGCTAGAAGCTTGGCATCATCCATGTGTTGCTGTCGTGCTGGCCTCACACCGTTACTGGCTTAAATTTGGCATAATCTAAGCGATTTATTTTGCATTTGCATGTTAAACGCAAATCAAGAACAGCAATGGAAAGCTGGGATATGCAAATGTATCACTTCCAGGTTCTCTTCATGTTTGATCTCGTTTTAGAATGCCATTGGGTCCACTGGGTAAAGAAGCATGTTTTGTTTTTTGTAATCGCATATCCCAGCTTTCCATTGCTGTTCTTGATCTAGGAGAAGAAAAGGGATAATCTCACTTCTAGTTGCCGTAGTGAACAGTTCTTTCTGCAATACTTTACATACATAAGGCCCTGTGTGTTTTTTCACTAGCTGTAGTGTTACAGACAAGAGCTCAGCAGCATACTGCCATTCTTCTAGCATTTGTTGCAGATCCTTGACTGTTTTCTTAATTTGCCTTTTTTTCAGGACCCTCCACTAATGTTTACAGAGGAATACCAAGTAATGGTCTTAAAGAACTACCACTCTGTTTTTGACCAGAAGAGGAAAATGTTTGTTATTGGAGAACTCATCTGGAACTTTGCAGACTTCATGACTGTACAGAGTAAGATAAAAAAATGTTGTTTCTTTCACAGAATGTTTTCTGGGGTAGGGGTATTCCTTAGTGTCCCAGTCTGAAAGACCAATTTATAAATATGTTGTATGACCATTATAACCACGGCCATATCGCTGCTTTAAAAAAATTAATCAATCACATTTATAAAGCACAACTGAACGCGCTTTCCACTTTGCTTGCTTCAGGACTGAAGCAAGCAAAGTCCCATTCATTTTAAAGCATGGCATAGGAGGGAACGTGTCACATGACTTTGACAGGCCATGTAACAGACCTCGCCACTTATTAGAGGGCGTTCCCTGCAGCGGTTTGCAGAGAACACTGGGGCTGCAGCTAACTATTATTTTCATAATCGACTAGTTGCCCGATTTTTTATTTTTATTTTTTTTCAACTAATTGATTGGTTGTATTTAAAAAAAAAAAAAGGATCTCGCTCTCTCTCCCCCTCTCCCCATTACTACAGGTATTTATATAGCATCGACAATTTACACAGTGCTTTACATAATGCATATTCACATCAGTCCCTGCCCTCAAAGAGCTTGCAATCTAAGGCCCCGATCTCGCATGCATACATACTAGGGCCGATGTAGACAGGAGCCAATTAACCTTCCAGCATATCTTTGGCGTGTGTATGTGTTATCCATTGCCAGACGTACCAGCATTTGTCAGGGAAGGTAGAAATGAGAGCAAGCACCTTTCAAGTAGCTAGGTGCTTGAGCCTGTCCATAGACTTGTGCTGGGCATACACAGGAAAGTTTTTGTAAGATTCAATATCTTTTCATTATTTCTATTATTGGCAGTGAACAAATAATTTTTAGTACAACAGTTGTGTGTTCTGAAAATGACTTTGAGAATCATTTTGCCTAGGTTATCCCATTATTATCAGTCATTGGTAAATGATTTTTGTAACTAAAATGCTACAACTGTCATTCCTGTTTATAGATTCATATGAAAATGCATCCGGCGTATGGCCAGTCTAAGTGACTAGGCCCTTTATTAGTGCATGTGTCTTATTAGGAACAAGAGAGTTACTATACATTCCACTTCATCAAGATGGTTCATCGAAGAGTTAGCTCTGCCTTCTGCAGAAAACACAAGACCAGAGAGTTTAATGGGCTCCTAGGAGCCAGCATCTTTTAGTTATTGTGTTTCCTTCCTGACAATACACCAGTCCTACCGAACCCTGGTGGTTTTTTGTTTTTTTTCTCTGGGGCGAAGAGGTCAGGGGCTTGCCACTCGCAGTAGGCTGGGCTAACTCTCAACTATACTGGGAATTCAAAGAAAAAGAGTTTTTTTTTTTTTTTTTTTTTTTTTTTTACAGGATACAGGTTTAGAATATTTGTTGTGTTACAAAATTGCCAGCTAGAACATTGCCTGTTGTAATTCTCTATGGAATAATTTTTATTTTTTTCCCCACCTCAGGTGTCACAAGAGTTGTAGGCAACAAAAAAGGCATCTTTACCCGCCAACGGCAACCCAAGACATCAGCTTTCATTTTGCGGGATAGATACTGGAAACTGGCCAATGAAACTTCTAGGTATTAAATAGCTTCTTGTGCTTCCAGATCCTGCCATAGACTTGTTACAGAATTCCTGCCTACTGTGCCTTTAGTATACATTGATTACTCAAGCAGGGGTACAGTACTGAGATGTTACTTCCCAATCACAACACAGCTGTGGCATAAAAAGACTCATGTGATACGGAAGTGCCCTGAACATTTTAAATTGCACACTTGGAGCAATACTATGTATTTTGCACATTATTACTAAAGCACACCGACCCTACAATTCATATTTGTACACAGGGAATTTAGTTTTTGGATGGCTAGTGTTTCTAGATATTTGTTCTATGTATATGTAATTTAGGAGATTACTTTGTGCTATTTGTGCTCAGGTTGCTTTGTTAGCTGCATGAGATAATTATGCACTTAATGGGACCAATCAACAGACAATGTTTTGATGAATACAATTTTAACATAATAAAATTGTGTAATTCTCCATTCTCTTTTCTACTAATTCTGGTACAATGAAAACAGCCCAGTATTATTGAAGGGTTATAATTGCCATGCTGACCATTTTGGCAAACTGTCGCATAGTAATTTGTGCTTTAGGAGTAGCAGAAACACACTTGGATTTTTTTTTATTTTTTTTTAAGAGGAGATGGAACACTAATAATAGCTTGTCTAGGGAGAGGACCGTTTAATCAAGGTTAGGCTCAGATACTCCAGACGACAGGTTGGATCCAGGACAGATTTTGGAATATTTTAGGATCCATCCGAATCTCTGCAAGGTCAGCACATTTCGGATGATATTAGCAGACAGAAACTGAGCCCACTATTCCCTCAGAAGGAGATAGTCCAGATATACCACAATGGGTGCCTTGAGATTGAAGCAAGATAAGAACAGGGGCCAGCACCTTGATGAAGACCTGAGGTGCAGTGAACAGACCCAAGAAAAGGGCAACAAATTGGTAGTGTTGTGTGCTCGCAGCAAAACACAGGTAGTGTTGATGTGACGGAAAGATAAGAAGGTGTAAGTCATCCTCCTTGATGTCTGCAGAGGCCAGAAAACCACCTGAGTGAGGGGAGGCAATGGCCGACCAGGTGGATTACATACATAATTTTTGAAGAACGGGTTGGTCCAATATGGGGTGGATGCTTCCTTTTTGCCTTGGGGACTGTGAACAGGTTTGAGTAGAAATCCTGGAACTTTTCTCTCTCAAGCAAAAAGGTTTTGACTCCTTGAGAAGGGAGGAGTTCAAGAGCAGCGTGAAAATCTGCTCGTCTTTGCGATGAAGCTGGCAATTTTGACAGCATGAAGCGGCATGGGGAAGAGATCAAAACCCTAGTTCATATGCTCTGGATGTGACATTCTCATTGAAGTATCTGAAATGCACTTGGACCAGATAGCCATGAAGGCTGACAGATGTCCCCCCATCTTGCTGCTTGGGGTAAAGGCTTATTAGCGAAAGCTTTTGCTTTCTTTTTCTGGGGTGAGAGTACCTTTTTTGTTTTCCCCGGCAACTACCATGCTATGAGTAAAAAATATCTATGGACTTGCCAAAAAGGCAACCTTCAAAGGGCAGTACAGAGGGGTCCCCAGCACACTTTTAAGCTAGGCAGCAGAAAACCCCAAGCCACACTGTTTTGTCAAGGCTTCAAAGGGCATGCGTACGAGATGCTTCTTGCAAAGAAGCTCCATCATATGCAATAAAATAAGGCCCATCCTGGAGATCTGACAAAGTGAGTCTTCCAGGCCATCAACACATTAGTGCAAGGCCACAGTTAGGAGCTCCGGCTGCTGGAGGATAGACAGATCTGTCTGTATGGAGCCAGGGTCCTAGAGCCATGGATTTGGGCCAGACAGTTATGGTCTAGCAGACTCGCATGGCTGCAACAGGAGGTTGCATAGCAAGGTCAGTGAGTGAGAACATGGCATTTATTAGGGTCTTGTTAAGACAGCAGATGGCTTGAGCCACAACTGGGACAGTCCATTTCTTCATAAATTTCTCTTCAATAGGATATTGTTAAGCAAATTTTTAGAGGCTGAAGATTTTCTCAGGGAGGGGGCATCAACTGTAGAGCACATAGTCAGGTTGAAAAAAGATACAAGTCCATTGAGTTCAACCCATAGAGATGAGGAAAAAAAAAAAAGGAAAAATCTAAAACAGAACGCTATGCCCACAATTACCCACTGTTGATCCAGAGGAAGGCCAAAAAACCCCTCTAAAGCATGGTTCAATTTGCTCCAATAAGGGGGAAAAAAATTCTTCCTGATCCCATAAGGCAATCTGATATTCTCTGATGCCTAATATGCCTATAAGAACTCAATACCCAGTAATATTATGTGCATTTAAGTTAAAACAGTTAACTGAGCTGGCTAGAACGAGCTCCTGGGGGAGTCTATTCCACATTTTCACAGCTCTAACTGTGAAGAATCCTTTCCGTATGCAAAGGTTAAACCTCTTTTCCTCCAGATGCAAAGTGCACCCTTGACCTTTGCAGTGGCCTTAAAGTGAATAATCTGGCACTAAGCTCACTATATGGACCATTTATGTATTTATACATGGTGATCATGTCCCCCCTTAATTGCCTCTTCTCCAGAGAGAACAAATTCAGGTCAGTTGATCTTTCCTCATAGCTGAGCTCCTCCATGCCTCTTATGAGTTTAGTCGCCCTTCGCTCCACTTTCTCTAGTTCCACAACATCCTTTTTGTGAACTGAAGCCCAAGACTGAACTGCATATCCCAGATGAGGTCTTACTAATGCTTTGTACAGGGGCAGAAATAAATCTCTATCTCCGGAGTCTAGACCCGGTATAATACAAGAAAGTATTTTGCTTTAGAAACTGCGGCTTGACATTGCATGCTATTATTGAGTCTATGATCTACCAGAACTCCCGGATATTTCTCCATAATTAATAAAGTGCTAAATGTGCAGCGCTAAAATTTTAAGGATTTTTACTTCACTATCACCTTTTTAGCGCTGCACATTTAGCACTTTATTAGTTTGACCCTAGGGTCCATAGCGCAGCAGCTTTCATACTGTATCTACCCACAAGCGCAGATTTTACAATTTTCTAACTTTCTCCATAATTGACTCCCCCAAACATACTCCCCCTAGAGTGTATGACACATGCATGTTTTTAGTCCCCAAGTGCAGAACTTTACATTTATCAACATTAAACCTCATTTGTCAAATAGATGCCCAATCACACAGAGCATTCAGATCTGCTTGTAGGTTGGAGACATCCTGCAAGGACTGTATTCCACTACATAACTTGGTGTCATCTGCAAACACATCAAGTTATGTAGTGGAATACTAGGCTTTAGGAGCGAGTAAAGCAGCAAGATTTCTGCAGGCCTAAACATTTTTAGGGAGCCTAGGCTAGTGACCTTGGGTCAGGCTGATGCAGACTGCTCCAGGGCAAGGCACCTGCGTACTGGGTCAATAAGTATAGCAATAGTATCCTTACATTTCCCCCTCTATGGAGTCTATCCCCAGCCTCCTTTAGGAAATGCAAAAGCTGGTAAAAGAGATCTATATATGGACTCTTGGGGGGAGTATGTGTTGGGACTCCTTGTGGCCCCAAGCAATCTGTGCAGGGCTGTAGCTACCATGGGGTGAGTAAGGCACTCGCCTCAGGCGCAGCTGAGAGGGGGCGTAGCCAGGGCCAGCCTGGCTGCACCCGCTCGCCCCTCTTGACAGGGCGCCATTAGCAACAGGGGCACCAGGCGGCTAACATAGCCGCGGCTCAGCAGGGTGAAGAGGAGCGGCACAGGCTCCAGCTTCTCCCGCTGCTCTCCCCCACCTGTATGGGCAGAGGACTCTGTGTCCTCAATCTCTTTTTCTATTTGAAAAGGGAAATGTCAGGGGTCTTTTTAGACCCCTAATATTTCCCAAAGGCCCCCCCCAGTAAAAAGAAAAACATCCACACAAAACACACACACGCACACATATTATTAGACATATGCAAAGACTAAAAATTTGTTTTGGACGAAATGAACGAAAAATGTTTTCATCAGTTTCGTCAAACAAAACAAATTTTAATGCTATTTCGGATTTGGCCACCAGAGCCATCCTGGAGGCGGGCGCATTACGTCACATGACGCCTTGCGTGCGCAGCGTTGTGTGACATAACACGTCTGTTGGGGGCACAATTTTCTGTTCTTGCCTCGGGTGCAAAAGGAGCTAGCTACGGCTCTGAATCTGTGGATTCCAAGGGTGCTGAAGGCATACCCAAAAATTCACACATCGTGGCTGAAAACTCCCCTCTGGACAAACAGGAGGAGAGAGGCACCCCAAAGGAGGCCAAAGCATAGAGTAGTGACTTAGATTGGGAACAGCTGTCTGGGCTATCAAAATAAGGTCCCCTAGGTGAAATTTTGCAGGAACCCCCGAGCCATGAACTGGCATGGTCTGCTGACCCAATCCCATTGCATCCGTAATCCACCATGTGTGATGAGGGATATCCTACTAGGGGTACTCGCAACCTTTACTGCAGATCAGGAAGTATGAAGCCCTCTGTGACCACTCACTATAGCCAGTGGACACCCAGGCGCCTCCAAGGATTGTTGTTCTGCATGTAGATAGGCAGGAAGCAGAGAGAGGCTGTGTAGGCACAGTAGTACTCTTGGCCCAGCTTTTAGGGGAAAAAAGAGGGTGCCAAATGGGTCAAAGTCAGCACTCCGTAGAATAGCCCTTTACGGCCGGGAGCAACCGCACACTAGGACCCAGAGAGGACAAGGCCACGACCTACCTCCAATGTTAGTGGTTTCAGCTAGTTCAGTTTTGAGATTAAGGGAACCAAATCCCATTCAGATCTTCACCCTCCCGATGGGCATTCCTCCTAAGGGATCTTCAGGGACAGGATTCCACCAGCAGATGGATCACAGCCCTGGATCTGTATAGCACTCCACAGCTAAGTCATCTCTTCTCCTAAAGCAGAGAAGTCTATTCACCCAAGTATACTATATAAAAAAAATTGCTAAAAGTGGATGGCGTTATAGAGGGATGTTCTTCCTTCAGCTTTGTTTGCCAGTGTCCAATCACCTGAAGGCAGCTGCATAACCTAATAGTCTAAGACTTAAAGATCCCTTGTCCTGTATTGTGCCATTGAGAAATCCAATTTTTGTAATTTTGTTTTTTATTTTGTAGAAGAGGTTAAAAGCCATCACTTTTATTTTTGCTATCTGTGCCCTGTTGGTGAAATTTCCCATCACTTCCTGTCCTGAAGATGTTATAGGAAGTCAGTGAACATTTGTCCAAGTGTGGTGAATGCTCTATACACTTGGCAGCGGTGTCCACATTGTAAGATATTCTATCGCCTATTGTGCTGGTGGTAACTCCAAAATTTTTAATTCCTATGAATTTCTGTCTCCTTGACAATGATCACCAGGACAAACTGTGTAAAATTACCTAGTAGGTACACGAACAGCAATAAAAGCCTAATAATGGTTCTAATCCTTCCCCTACTCTTTCCAAAACTACAGAAAAATGTTTGACTATACATACACCTTAAGTGCCAAATAATTACCAGTAATAGGCACGTAACCGTCTACTTGTAACCAATTTACTTCATATTACATTTTTAGTTCTTTTATTTCTAAAATTATACTTCACTTTTTCTTGCTGGCTGTGGCCTTAAATCAGCATGCTCTTCATAGTTGATATGCTATGTCTGACTTAACTATACTTCTCTGCCTCCTGCCAGGAACCCTCAAATAGTTTGGATAGAACTTGCTTTATTTCGAAGCACTAGTTATTATAGTAAAATTCCCATTTGTTTTTTTTTGTTTATAGTAACCCTGTGAGCATTCCACAGCTTGCCTTGGTTCTACTCTCAGATCTTGTCTATGTCAAAAGTCTCATCTATCCTATATTATATATTTATATATATTTATATTTTAGTTTCTACAGTCCATAATGCTTAGAAAGCAGCACACGTGTTTAAAACAATTCTAGCCGCTGTTGGCCTTCTATAGTATTTGGTATTGTGTGAAGAACCTTTTGCTCTCATTGCCTGTGTTGCAGAAGAAATATAAAATGGGAGTACTGATGGTTTATGAACAGCAAGCACAGTTCTTCCATTAGATACCATAAAACCCTCTTATTCAATTAGCATTATCTGGGTCAGTCTCTCAAAGTTTTGAAGCCACTGGATCAGCTTGACAGTATGGCACATTTCCCTCATGAAAGGTTTCCTTTGGGGCCAATTTCCACCTATGCATGCTCATTATCATTGTCACTTTTTGGATTTGTTTTTTTGATACCTGTGCCCAATTTTTTCTTTCTTTCTATGGCTCCTCAACAAGTCTCCACCCACCATGAAATGTACCAGGCCCCTTGCACTAACATACATGCATGTTATGAAGCTTTAAAGGATTAGCTGTGTGGGGGCCCATAAATTGATAGCATTCTAAATGCACATGCAAAAGGCGTGTGAGTGTATAACACACAGGTAAGAGCCTAGCCTTAAAATGTATTTGAACCCTAAAGATGAACGTCTTATATGCTCCCTTTTTGATACGTTTCTAATTTTGCCAGAATAGCAGATCTGCCTCATGTCCTCTCCACACCTCTTGTGTTATCTCAAAGAGCCCTCTTGGTTCTTATCTTGGACTACAGAATGATTAGCCTTTATTTTGTAGATATCTTAAGAGCGGGAGCGGTTGAGTAGTTTACCTGACAACACATCCAGAAAAATGCTGTGTTGTCAGTACACAACAGGACTTTCCGACAGATTAAAAAGGTATTTTTCAGTACTTATGGGGTCTTTAAAGGCAAACAGCAGGAAATGTGCATGTATTCCAGATATGTACTGCAAACGTTTTATGTTGGCTCAGCATATGCTTTAAAGCAGAACTAAGTTAGGGCTTGTGCGCAGCCAGATATTGTATATACAGCATAGCTGCACATTACAGCACACTGACCTATCAGTGTGCTCTCCTGCAGAGAGGCATATTCCAAGCTCACTGCCACCATGTTTTCTTCTTGATATGTCCATTTGGAAAGGCACAGATGGTGAATGTGTCCCTTGTGCATGCTGGAGTTTGATTATCTTGCTTCTTAATCCATACACTGTACTGTGCATGCACCAATCAAATTTTCAGGTAAATTTAAAATAGTATTGCATGGGTCTGCTGAGGTGGCTTAACCTTATTTGCTTTAGAGGTTTAATAATAAAAAAAAAAACCCATCTAACTGTTGCTGTCTGTTATCCTCTTAGCTCTTCAAATATATGGGACCATTCTGCCACTCAGGACCTATACTGTACGAAGAGAAAAATGACCGGATGGTGTGACAGACCAGAAACTGGCCCAACTGTCACTTAAATTAGGTTTGCAATGAATATAGGGTTTCCTCAATCAATTTATGTTTTGCAGCATTTAAAAGATCTATAGAAGCAAGCAATCAAAACATAACTCATGGGTCAAATGATGTTAAATGAAACATGTCATGAGAGAAACATGGAGGCTGCGGGCTTGTCTGGCTCTCAAGTAACTGTCTTTCAATACTTTGTGTAGGTGACCTAAAACCTAACATTTCCCTGGCTTCCCCAATGCTGCACGCTTAGTCTTGGCAGTGACTTAAAGTATTAAAGCCTAGGAGTCAAAATAGCATCCAGACACGCAATGTCAGCCCCCATATTTCACTTATGCCGTTTACTTTAATTGAATTAAAAAAAAAGGTAATAAGCACTAGCCAAACCAATTGCACCAGCCTGGACTATTGACCATGCAACATTTTGTATTCCCTGGAGTAGTTCCATTTTGGAAATGCTGTGGCCTCATTTTCCTTTTTATAGCTGTAGAACCCAGTGTTACTCTTCTGCTGCTCTAGCCCATCCATTCATGGTTAAAACATATTATACATGCCAATGTTCATCTGTACAACACTGGTGTCAAGTAGTTAATCCCACTGGCTCCTACTTTACTAAAACTAGAATCTACTTGTACCTTAGCAATGCCAAGCTAGCCAGGCCCTTAGACCCACTCCTTCTAGAGGTAGACTCCTAAAACAGATGTCATTAAAGTGCTACCTAAGCTTGCAGATGTTCAGCTTATAGCTCTATTAGAATTGTTTGGTGTACCCTTGCACTGATCTTTTGTAGGATGTCCATTCCAAAGTAAAGTAAAACAATGCCAATTTGTTCCCCAATTTGATACAGAAAACTTTTTTAAAAGGAGAACTATGGGGTTCTTCTCCCCCCCCCCCCCATAGCTCTCCTAAGGGTCACAGGTCGGCTCAAACTATGAGGCTGAGGGAAAATCACTCGCCTCATAGTTCTCCTTTTAATGTAAGGTATTGCTTAACCAAAAGAAAATCCTCTCATCATAACTCTCAAAGGCCCTATGCCCAATACAACCAAGTTACAGTATTGCTTGGACCTTGGAAGAAGGGGGTAGACCCCAAAAAACTCATCCTTAAAAAGGACCTGTTAGTACAAATAACCTATGACAGGCTGTACCCAATTGTGTTGTTTCACCAAGTTACAAACCTAAGAGGGTATGGAAAGAAGATAATGAGAACCTAATAGATGTGGGGGTACAGAATTGGTACCAAACATAAGGCAGAAAGTTACCTAGTAACTGCAGGGCATCTTTTCAGACACATTTATTCAGCCATAACCAATACAAATATATTTTATTTATTTTCCCACTGTTCACATCTCTCATTCATGCTTAACACAAAAAAAGTAAATATCTATAGCAGATATGATGTTTCTACATTTATGTTATACCAAAATGATTTTTTTCGATTATAATCGATTATGTCGATTAGTTGTTGCAGCCCTACTAAGGAGCACGCTAGAAAAGCAGACGAAAATCGTACGATTTTCGGCTGGTTTGAACGGTGCTCGGGAGACAAATGCCGAATGGGCCAGTGTGCACACGCGCACACTGCCCGTTCAGCATTGCAGTCATCGGAAGCCCTCCCCTCAGGGGGGTGGGCTTGCGAGGAATTTCAGTTACGTGGCTGAAAATAAAGATCTTTCACCTGGTATAACCCTCAATAGGTTAATTCACAGAGCTGAAGTCCCATTCACCCGTATAAGTGTTTTACCACTCAAAAGGTAAGCACGAGAAAACGCTCAAGAAAAGGAACCCCATTTATTTCTATGGCCCCTGTTCACATCTTGAGTGTTCTGTCACAAGTACAAAAACACTTGTCACTGGAAAAAGTACATGGGCCTGTGTCAACTTTTCCCTCAAGGAGGTCACACAGCAATACCACAATGGCGGATGGCCTGAGAGCACAGACAATACACCTTTGTGTATACCCAAGATGCAGAAAATAGGCCGAAGGTCAGGGCCACAAACTAGTAGTGCTGTGGACCCACAGCAAAGCAAAGGAATCGCTGAAGCACTGAAAAAATTAAGACAAGCAAGTATGCATCCTTGATATCCACAGATGCCAGTAATTCTCCCTGATGGAGTTATGACACACCTAAGGGATGCAATACATTTCTGGACCCAAATTAAGCCATTTAGGGTCTCAAGATCCATGTTTGAACCATTCTGCTACAGCCACCTGGCTTCAAAATCTAGTGCTGCATGGAGATCTGCTAATCTGTGTGGTGACCGGTTTGAAGAAGAAAAAATAAACTAGGGAGGAGGCAAGGAGCAAAATTTTAGCTTGCAGCCCTAGGAAATTACCTCCTGCACCCAAGCATCTAAGATGGTGGTTGCCTAAATGTCTGCAAGGGCGAACCAACATGCCCCCACTTTCAAATATGACGATTTGAGGGTATTTGGAAGTCCATGGTTTGTAGCGCAAAATGCTCCCAGTTACATCTTTGATGAGGGTTTCCAGAGCAGCTCCAAAGACATCTCTTGAAGGGCATGTGGAGCAAACACTATTTGCATGCTGTTTCTGCAGACCAATGCTTTAGCCAGAGTTCACTGGCAGAAGACTTGTATGGGAAGTTAGACAGGAGTTCTTTAACAACCTGCCTACACTGTAGTGCAAAGCTCCAGACATGAGCTCCAAATGCTCTAAAAACGCAAAAGGATCAAATGGAGGGCCTCCAATCATTAACAGGGTCCTGAAAAAGTGCATTCTCCATGAGGCTGGAAGCTTTGAGACTGTGAGACTGTGAAAAAGTGGACTGCCCCTTCTGTGGACCCAGCAGTATCCCCAAAGTCCCCCGCAAGCAGATACAAGGCTAATGGTTGTTTGGGAGGGGTAAACAGCTTGTCACGGTTCTCAGAGGCCCTAATAGAGCATAGACTGAGGACATTACTGGTAGAAGCTACAAGCTGAACTGCAAGCTTTAGGCAGGGTTCACACCTAAGCGTATTGAATATGCGCATTTCGCGTCGCACGTTTTTACCAGGATTCACGGTAAAAAAAATGCGCGACAAACGCCTGTTTCCGAGGGCTACTTGGCTGTATCCCAATGGAAACGCAAGACCAAAACGCCCCAAAGAAGTACATGTACTTCTTTGGGCGTAGGCCGTTTTGTATCGCGTTCGGACGGGCGGAAACACGGCAAGGTGTGAACCAGACCCAGTGAATACATTGGGATTTAGATGTTTGAGCGTTTGTCGAGCATTGGAACGCGCTACAAAACGTTCAGGTGTGAACCAGGCCTGAGGGTATTGATGCGGTAGTAGTGGCAGAAGCATGTAACTCCTCAGGTGTAGGATCAAGTTAAAGCCTGAAGAGACTCAGAATCAGTCTTGGCAGCTGAAGTCTTAGGCCTGGTTCACAGCGCGTTCCTACGATCTGTAAAACGCTCAACATGTGCAAACCAATGATTGCCTATGGACATGGTTCCCACCTGGGCATTTTACAGCACGTAGGAACGCACTGCAAAACGCCCTACAGCCAAAGAAGTACAGGAGCTTCTTTGGGGCGTATTTCCCGCACGTATCCATTGGGATACAGCCAGGTAGCCCTCGGAAACGTGTGTTTGTCATGCTTTGTTTTACCGCAAATCACGGTAAAAACACGCATATTCAATACACCTAGGTGTGAACCCAGCCTTAGAGGTTACTAATGCTGCAAGCAAATCAGACAAGGATGCTGTAGGGGAGGGCAGAGGTAGTAATCAAATTTGGATGGTAATAACTATGCAGCGCTATGGGTCCAGATTATAACTGGTTAAAAGGGGGTCTAATCTAAGGGATGTAAATAGGTCAATAACCACAAAATGTGTTTGAAAATAAACAGAACTCTTATTAGGTCCAAAATTGCAATTGGTGCATATAAATAAATATCTATCCTGAATTCATGTGCTAAAAAAAGGTATACACCATTAATGTAACACCACCTCAATACAGACTATAAATCACCACTACTGATCATAATTGTGCAAACGTGCAAAATCGTGCAATATATGAATACAATTAAAAGTGCAAAAATATAAATTCATAAACGCTTAGTGCATATAAATTCATAAAAGTCCAAATGATTGTATCAAATCCAATGTGGTTTGAGATGAGTGAAAATAAGTAATATATAATCCCAAACGTGCTGGTGGTCTTTTCAGAGACCGTGATTGTGTCCACGCCAGCACTCCCTCAGGTGTACACACTCACCGCAATTATATTGTATATAAACCGTAGGAAGCTCACTGATAGACCACGATGCCCCAGCGTCTGTTTTAATAGCTCTCACGGCGATGTCCCATAGATCGGTGGATTGCCCAGCGCAGCCTGTAGAAGGTGTCCAGAGCCAGCCAGCACCTCTCCACAGGGTGTGGGTTGAGCTGGCGGTGAGGAAGGTAGGTGATCATGGAGAGGTGCTGGCTGGCTCTGGACACCTTCTACAGGCTGCGCTGGGAGGACAAACCTTCTGGCAATCCACCGATTTTGGACAGGCAGATCATACTTGCGATCATTGCAAGCCCTCCCTGCTGAGAGGAGGGCTTGCGATGATTGCAGTGCTGAGCGGGCAGTGCGCTTGAGCACACCTGCCCATGCGGCATTCATCTTCCAAGCATGCCACCAACCCGCCGAAAATCTTACGTTTGTCGGCAGGTTTTCCAGCGTGCTCGGAAGACGAAAGTCATACGATCGTGGGATCACCCACGATTATCGTACGATAATCGTCAGGTAGAAGTGGACCAGGGAAAGTCAGGCTGGGGAAGAAAGTGCAAAATGTTGCTGGATATCCTCCAGCCTGGAAATGAGACAGGCTCTATTTGACTTTCTGTAGCTTCTAATGTACATTGTGAGAAGCTGTGTTGTGAAATCAGTGAAAGCAATTTCAGTAAAGGAGGAGCTGCTAACAAAACAAAAAAACTAAAAAAACAAACCTGTGCAAGACTGAAAGGTAAGGCCAGAATTCAGCTGTAAATGTATTCCCTGACAGGGATACTAACTTTTTCTCTCCTACTTATGGCACCAAAATATAAACTATTCATAAACTCTGGTAAGCACTCCTTGCACTTTAAACAGACCACAAAACATTAAAACTTCAGGGCAATTTTAGATAAACACCATTTTTCACAAGGCTGGAAGTATAATAAAATAAAAAAAAAACATCTCCCCCCCCACCCAACATAGCTGCCAGTGGTGGAGTGGAACAAAGACACATGATTGCCACTGGTAGGGGGTCAGACTCCAAACCAGCCATCCCAGCTTTGGAAAAGGCTAAACGTAATCTGCCCAGCTTTCAGTTGGTTTATCTAGGGGCTGGTGATGTCACATAGCTTCCCCAAAACCTCCTCAGAAAACTGAGCATTCCAAATCTCAAAAGAATATGCTGCTGCACTGTGCAAGACTTGGAATCAACAGGCTTTTTTTTTTTTCTTCATTTAAAGTTAGACTTTTAAAGTTAGATTTTGCATGGGGGGGATGTTACGGAAAGGTGATAGTTTTAGTCGGACGATGCAAATGAATTTGCTAAAGAAAGTTCAGCAGAAAAAGTGGGTCTAGCAAAAGAGAAGCTGCAGAATGCATACTCTCAGATATATCATTCACAACCAACTTGTTTCACATAGTTTAAAAGAGAAGGTTGGCCAAGTCTAAATCCATTATAAACTCTCAAAACAGTTACAAAGACTAGGCAAATATGTACCCCCAATTTATCTCACCCCCCCCTTTCTATATGGAGACAGAGTCAAATGATTGTACATCTATTACCTTATGGATGTTGTGAAAGGCAGGTAGGGTTTTCAAACCCTTTCCATTCAGTTATGCCCTAATACTGATTTTACTGGCCACACCGAGGTCAGTCCTGCCGACTATAGCGCATGCTTCAGTTGTAGGAATCGGTTACTGATTTATCCACACACAAGTCACGCCATTTCACCAATTCACCCCTAAATCATGTTAACAGAGCTGAATGGACAAACATTTCCCATTGCAATGACATGGTTCTCAAACATCTTTTTAGGTTAAGAATGGAGTAGCTTGCCCAGCAGTTTTGGTATATTTTGTTTTGTTTGCCCCAATCCATTTAGAGAAATGTAGCTTATACATAATGATTTTGCAAGGTGTAGTAAAAGTAAAGCAATAGACAAATAATCCCGAACCTACCATATTTACATAAATTTATAAAGAAGCCCTGAAACAATTGACATTGCAGAAAATGCTGTTTTAAACTCAAACATGTTAACACAACATATGGGGGGGTGCTAATATAAACTATGGGGGTTATTCACTAAAGTAAGGAATTTATCATCATTTTTTTTTTTTAACTGGGTGTCCCTCCTAAAATTCCTACCAGACCTAAAAGGGCTCTGCTCCAGGTCCACCCCAGCAAATAGGCCTGGCCGGGAGTCATAATTACCATACTCTACCTGTACCCTATTCTATTACACCCCTCACTGTACCCTCTGACTATACCACCTAGCAACACCCAGCACTGCCCCCTCTGACTATACCCCTCAATGTTCTGGAGGTAGGTAGTGCAGTGGGAGGTAGGTTGCGGAGGAGGGTGTTTGGGGGGGCCCCCTACAAAATTTGGCTATGGGGCCGTGACTTCTAGTTACGCCCCCGATTAGCAGGGGATAATAGTAAATCTATTGTGTGCAGTGTGTACTCTATATGTACTACATATAGAGTACACACTGCAATAGATGTACAATTATCACCTGCTAATATGAATGGATTAAATGATCTATAGTACAACTACATGTTATGTACTATGGATCATGATTTAACCTATTCATGTTAGCAGGAGATAATTGTAACTCTATTACTGCAGTGTAGTGGACGTGTGTAATTTATATGTAGTACATATATACAGCACACACCTCCACTACATTACAGCAATAGAGTCACAATTCTCCACTGCTAACATGAATAGGTTAAATCATGATCCATAGTACATAACATGTAGTTGTACTATGGATCATTTAACCTTTTCATGTTAGCAGGGGAGAATTGTAACTCTATTACTGCAGTGTACTGGAAGTTTGTACCAGGTTAAATGATCCATAGTAAACACTTCCAGTACACTGCAGTAAAAAAGTTACAATTCTCCCCTGCTAACATGAATAGGTTAAATGATCCCAGAGACAGATGCATGATCAGATTTGAAGTTTCACGACAGCTGTGTGAAAGCAAATACAAATGTTTTATTGTTCTAACATAGTCTTAAATTAAAAGTTCTTCATAATCGTAAAGAAAATTGGCCTAAGAGCATTAGTCTGCATTGTTTTTAAAAAAATGTCACCTGTCCCTGTAAGAAAAAGTATCGGTAATTGGTATCAGCAAGTACATAAGGGGAAATACTTGTACTTGGTCTTGAAAAAGTGGTATCGGGACATCCCTAGTTACTGTATATCAAGTTGTGCACATGTCCAATCCTGCTAGGAGCCTGAAAAAGATGATTTTCTAGGTAAAAAAAAAACCTCCAGCCCCAACACTTGAGTGGTTAAAAGGGATAGAATCTGTCCGTTTTTCTTTTGATGTCTGAGTCCCTTTTGAGAAGGATCATCAGCATCAAAGCGAGGGAAAATCTCTTTGGGCATCTAAGTGACAATAGCTTGACAGAAGTCGCTAGAAGCAATAAAACATGACAGAAACCCTAACCCATATTTACTAGGGATGTACCAGATATATCGTGCAAAAATGGCACGGCGCATCCGTTCTCTCTCTCCCTGCTGGGCGCTGCTGTGTCCCAGTGAGGAGGAGATAAACGGTCACAGGAGGCCGAACACTGCGGGAGGAGAGAGTGTCTCTCCTCCCCGCACCGCTCAACCTCCTGTCACAGATCAGAGCGGTGTGTAGGCGGAGACAGCCTGCGCTGTCACAGGAGGCTGACCTCTCCTCCCACACCGCTTGTTCAGCCTCCTGTGACAGCTGTCAGAGAGAAGAGCGGGTACAAGCAATCAGGATCGCTGAGTGTTTGTAGATAATTGAGGACATAGTATGATTACTATATCCTAAATTATGAATGAATGGTAAGTGATCTACATCACCTCCTGTTCATTCACGATTGTGGTTATAGTAAGCATACCATGTCCTCATGTTATCAATGAACAGGAGCACTCATAAATGAACAGGAATCCTCTAACAGAGGCTGCAGAAAAATAGATTGAATATATATATATCTATCTATCTATATATATATCTATCTATCTATCTATCT
>NW_017306520.1:1619359-1631020 GCF_000935625.1 Nanorana parkeri | reverse complement strand
GTGTGCGTGTTGGGCTTCGTAAATCAGCCCCAATGTCTCTTACCTATTTGCTTAGCTAAATCGAGGTGGTGATTGTTTTTTGGACAGACAGTGTATGTGTCTTGGACATGATTGTGTGTTCAACATTAAAGTGGAACTGAACTAAAACTGTGAATATTTGCTATGAAATAGGGAACATCAGAAATGTTAATTGGGTCTAAGTGGTACCCTGAAAAATCTTCCTTTTGTCTGAAATTCCTCATGAAAAATAGCAGTACTGATAAAATAGCTATATTGGTATGTGAGGGTACCTAGGCACTCCTGTTCCTACAGTCACATAGCTGTATAACTGCAGGGTGAGATTTAAGGCACTGCTGCCTATGACTGCTTGTCTCAGGAGATTTGGAGTAATATTTTGTAATGTTATGACTGTTCTGTTCTCCATGTTGGAGGCTCTGAAGTGAGGAAGCAAAGCCCTGCCTCTATCAAGAAGTCTTCCTCCACACAGAGACAAAGTGCAGAACACGACATGGTAAGTTGGTAATAGGAAAAGATCAGTTGCAGGGAGACCACAGGCACTACTGGTGATTATCCCTTTGTCCTCTGCATGCCTTTTTTGGGCACAGCTTCCAGAGTTCAAGTCCTCCTTAATATAGTTTTGCCTTATTAGTTAAGCTAAGTGAACATTCATTATCAGTGAACATTCATTATCAGTGAATATTGAAAGTGAATAGCCTCTACTACTTTCATAAATCAATTCTAGTGACTTCTTCAAAGGTCTGTGCATAGGAACCAATAGCTGCTTAGCACTGGATAAGAATACACTTCAGGGCACTCACTGTGAAAAGTCTAGCTAAGTAAAAATGAATATACTGCAGTGAAATTTTAAGCAGTTTTGGGGAGCGCTGGCAATGATGATGATTCTTATTAATCTTACTCTCGCTACTACTTCAACATTGTTGTTCGTTCATTATAAGCTGCCCAGACACTATGCAGACTCTCCAAGGCTTAACTATATGCATAATAGTTTTAATTTTTTTAATTCAAGAGTTCATCTCACCTACATTTAAATACCATACATTGCACTGCAAATACTATTTTCAATTTATGTGCAGCCATATAGTAAATAAATAATAAAAGGAATGTGTTTAAAACTCCAGTGTCCAGAGCAATTTTCACATTTTTGGACTGCGTCATTCCCATAATAATTAACAGCTTATGTGAGTTTGCATGATTTTGGAATTTTTTTGCAGACATTTGTTGATATGTTACATCAATACAGCTATATTTATTAGATTTGTATTGTAGAATCAATTTCAAAATATTCATAAAAATAATTTTAACATATATTTTCTTTTGTACTTTACTTTTCATTTACTCAGAATTATTTATTTTTTTAGTTGTTGTATTATATACGGTCACTATAGTGGTAGTTAAATTGGGTGTTTACTACAGACATTAAAATTATATATATTTTCTTGTTATTTTATGGCCCTGGACCTCCACAAGTCAGAGAAATTAATCCTATAACATCACAACACAAATTAATCCCTGACTAGGTAGGTCAGTGTGTCATCCTAACACCTTTTCAGTTCCATTTAAAATGTTCTAATTTGCCAAGAGAAAAATAGCCCCAGATGGTTCTTGTTATTTGAATCACGTTCAGTCTGTTAATTTAAAATAGTCACCCACAGAAGGTTTTTATTTCGAAATATATCCTTAACTTTTATCCATATAAAAGGTGGTATCCTCCACAGTTGGAAGGCCATTACTTTCTCCTCCAATTCACAAATCCCCCTGAAAGAAATCAATGCAATAAATAATGGGAGTTATTATAAGGTGGTTCTATAAATCTAGAACTGTGCTAATCAGGAGATTATTGTTATTGTGAGTTATTGTTAACATCATTTGAAAACTTCTGTCAGCTAAGTTTCTGTAAGTGAGTTAAACTTATTTTTTTAACAGAAATATTCTCTTTTAAAAGGGCAACAAATAAACAGAAAATCGTAAACACTATCCGCTATTTACCACAGTTAAAAAATATCACAATTAAGCTTAACTTTAATTAGATATAAAAGTAAAGACAATGGAATGCAGCTATTAATGAATTGCAAAATTAACGTATTTTTCCGTCTAAGTGGTCTCACCCTTAAAAGGTAATGCTATTTCTAGGGGCTACTATTGGTCAAGGCTACCAATTTTTCCTGCTAAAAAGGTGCTATAGGTACATGTAGATGTATAAGACGCCCCCAAATTTCCTTACCCAAAATTCAGAAATCGATATTTTAATTGATATTATGCATCACACTTACCTCTGAGCCAATCACTTTATTTTTTCGTTTTCTGACATTTTTATGGGCACAGAATGCTCCGACATTACCACTCTGGGCACTGGCTACACGCTCTCCCCAGCAACAGCTGACGTCATGTACAAAATATTTATGATTGGAGGAAACCTGTTATCTTGTCTCTGCAATCCGAACTTTCACTTGTGAGGCTAGTTTGCAGAGGTATCGGCAGTTTCGTCAGTTCTCCTCACGGCCCCCGTGTATAAGACGCCCCTCTGTTTTTAGGTAAACATTTTTATGAAAAAGTAGCGTCTTATACATGGAAAAATACGGTATTACATGTATTTTAAATGTAGCTAGTTTAAGTACCTGAATTTGACTTGGTATGAGCTTCTTTTAAAGCTGCACCTGGACTTGAAGAAGGAGGGGTGGCACTAGGGGTCAATCAGACTCTGCTGTGTAAACATGTGCTGACAAGAACATGTTGACAGGAGAAAAGAACAGAGTGAAAAGAGGGATAGGGTCATTGTTTTGCTGTTGTTCTTTCAATGTCCAATCACAGACTGGCAGCCTAGAGGGGACCAAGCTGTATTGCTTGACTGCAGTAGAAAAATCCAATGGGATTTTGATGGAGACATTGGGGTTGATTTACTAACCTTATAAACACACCACAAACATGTATACACCTCTGTAGTGTGTTCCCTCCCAGCATGATCTATGGGTGGAATCTAAACACCTTTGTAGTGTGTACACACCCAGCAGGTGTGTTGTGCAAAGCCTTGCATGAATTGCAAAGGTGATGTTGTGTAAATTAGCTCTATGTTGTGTTGCTTACATTGATGAATGCAGGAATGTAAATGCATGAACTAACCATTTTTGTCTAAACTGTGAAGCAGCATTATATATGCATCATGAGCATGATTTTTCCATATATGGCATTAGTGGAAATATGCTTATAGAGACTTTTTGGTTGATAAATACGTTTTGCTGTGTGAAAATCACACGCACCTGGTGTGTGCGTGTGTTTAGGTTAGTAAATCACCCCCATTGTTTCTTTTTCTCTTCATAGCTCACGAATAAATATTAGGTTTCACATAAGAATGTGCTAGCCAAGCCTGATTGAGGGGCTATAGAGGTTCATTGCCATTTGGCCATCATATGAAATGACCAAGCACTATAGTGGTAGTTAAATGACCACTTTAGTGATCTCACCCTTAAAAGGTAATGCTATTTCTAGGGGCTACTATTGGTCAAGGCTAACAATTTTTCCTGCTAAAAAGGTGAGTTGGAATGAGTTAGCCTCACAGCAGAACTGCTATAGGTACGTGTCTGGTTGATCATCTGCCAAGCCGTTGGAAATGGGCGGGACTCACTTGGAAAACCTACCTCTTATTTGCAGCTAAGTTTCTTATTATTTTTATCACTATTATTATACTGTTACATCTATTTGTTATTACTTAATTAAATATTATATACAGTTTGATTTTACCTACAAGTGTTTGTGTTATCTCATTTCTCAATTATCATTTCAAAACAAAACCCTAAACACATTCTAGTGATAAGAGATTTTTATGGTGTTCAGGATGTTATATAAAACATATTCATGTTATTTATTCATCATAGCATTTTAAAACAAGTTTACTTTAGAAACAGGCAATATTGCAATACATTTACAAGCATAGATTACAACATATCGTACATCAATGTATAGCCCCAACAGTCTCCCAGGGGATGCAATATACCTTTTGTATGTGTGACGTCATACTGCTAAATATTTCCATACATTCTGAAGAAGTAGACTTATCTCTACAAAACCCGTGCAAAAACCCTTCTACTACCAACTACAAAAGGGTATTCTGGAAATGAGCCTGTACTTTGACAGACGATAGAAGCCAAGTGTTAGAAAACATATGGGGAATACATGTGGATTGATGGGCAATATGTTGTAATCTATACTTGGAAATGTATTGCAATATATTTGCTATGATAAAATAATAAAAATAAAATCTTTCATATGACAACTTGAACACCTTAAAAATCCCATCTATTTGCATTGTTAGAATTGTATAGCATGAAGCATATGGTGTTATAGATTTATAGAGGGATAGATAGCCATTCTTTGCAGTAGAGAAATGTCAGGTAAGAAACCTGGATCAACTGTCTGGGCCGTGTAAATCTCAGGGCTGGAGATTGTTCAAAGTGAATAATTTACCTTACTATGTGAATAGCCTCCACACCTTTAACAACTAAACCCCAATATATTCCTGGTTAATTCTGAAAGTATGTGAAAGTATGTTCATGCTTGTAACAACATGTCTTTTTCACCTTAGCTATTATATTTGGAGGACATTTCTGTTATATACATTTCAAAAATAAATTCAACTATTGATTTGAATTATTTTCAAATTGTTCAATGTTCCCTGCTTATTCATTTAGTGTATGTACAATCAAAACGTTTTTTCTAGTTTTGGATGTATGGTGGAAAGGTAAAACTCTCATTAGGTTATTTTATGCTGTTAGTGTCCCACTGGTGAGATTTTCCTTTACTTCTTGTCCTTGAGATACAATAGCAAATGAGAGAAAATCTCCCCACAGTGAGGGAAATCCCCACCTTAGAAAGCTGCCACCAGAACATTTGTCTCCATTAGATGATTGGAAGATTCTAGTGGCACATTCACACTTTCACATTCTGGTGCATTGCAATAATCAAATAAATGGGTTGCCAATGCACCAGGACACACAAAAAATGGACACACAGACGAGATGCACTGCAGCAAATATGCTTCCCGGGTGTATTGCCTTACTACATTGTGATACTATTAAAAATAAATGGCACCTAGACATGCTAACATATGAAACATGTGTTAATGTGCATTGCTTTTACATGCGTTATGCAAAAGACAGGAGTAAATGGATCCTAAAATTTTGAATACCCCTCACTTTGTATCTCAGTGACAGTGGCCAACAAGACATATATAGAAGGATGAATCTCACCAGCAAGGACACAGACAGCAATAGAAACCTGACAAAGGGTCTAATGCCTCACCACTATCTACATAAAAAAGTTTCTCTTTGCATACACTTTAAGGAAAAAGAACCTACTGACCACAAGTGAGAAATTGTAGAACAAGAACCATTTAGATACCTAATATTTCTAATTGTTCCTGTAAAAAATATAACATTTTATATGATCAGACATTGCACATGCAAAATGCATGCAATTGCACATATAAGGACAGAGTCATGAATTGCTTTTAAATTATGGGGCAATTATGGGGACCTTTGTTTCATCACATCTTACATTTATTTCCTGGCACAGCAATAAGTGATAATGAAACGCCACAATTGTTGTGCTGATTTGGGTCCTGATGTCCAAAGCTGTTTACATTCAGCTTCTAATGGTGCCTAGGTAATTAGCCTAGCTGTCTAGTACAACATAGGTCTAGAGCTTATTGCTAAGCAGGTCACAATATGCATGGGATTATTTATGTGTGTTTCCGCTGGGAATTTCAGTTTCTTCCCATAGTCCAAAGCAGACTTTGCTTGTAAGTGTGTATTTGACTGCATGGAAGACATGCGATTGTGAGTTCTATTGGTTCAGCTGACAAGAATTAGGAATGCTGCTTATAGAGTCTGTAGAAAAGGTCCATATTAATAAAAATATGTTGTATTTTTTTTCTAATTGTTTCACAGTACTGTATATTTATCAAGTATTACTCCCGTGCAAGCTTGGAGATTTTCATGGTGGGCCCTTTCAAGCAGTTGAGGGTTCTCTGTATGTCACACATCACTCTTTGCTTTGACAGACTTTGTCAGAGAAAAAAAAAAAAGAAAACTTCTGATATGTGTAACGTGTATAGCAGTACCTCTTCCTTCCCCTGAGCAGATTTAATAGTTTTTTCAATTCCAAATGCTGGTCTGTTCTAAAACCAGCAAAGCTCAGGAACTTCCTTGTTGTGATGGAGATAGCCCACTACCTCTTATGCATTCCTATTGTCCCATAAGGCAGCCCATCTTAGTTGTGGGCCAATAGGAATGTGTGTGGGTGGCAGATGGGAGGGAGACAAGCTCTTTCACAGCCTGGATGTGCTACCTGGAAGTGCTCAATTAGAACAGCTTAGTATTTGGGTGTCCAGGAAGTAATTAAAGCTGCATGTAAGTTCAAGAACCTACAGCTGCATGCACTTTAACCTTCAAGCAGTTTTATTTTCATAGACTCAAAACATAACTGTGTAATAAAGTGTTAACAATACCATGCCTGTGTAAAAATTGACACTACATTGCGGGCCTTATAATGCCATTATGAAAACTATGGATTGGACATTTTCTTATATATATATTTGATCATCTGTATATACTGAAGGAGAAGCTTCTGTGCTCCATTTCAGCTCTAGGTCCTATCATTCTCATTGTGTACTGCCAGTACCCAAAAAGGTATGTAAACTCTAACAATTAACCTATTTGGTCCCTTTTGGTCTCTTAAATATACCATTGAAATTGTTGGTTATATCTGTGTGATATATCTGTGTATCTGCAAATTGTTGCCAAAATCTTGTCAACTGATAATTGCCTGTGCTCTCTGCCTTTGCTGCATTCTTATCAGTTTCCCAGTTGTCTATCAGGAAAATCCAGAACCCTGCCCCTCTATATTATGGAGCAGATTAGAGGGAATGGTTTCCAGTAGTCCTGTCTTGATCTGTTGTCCTGATACAGTAGAATAAGTGAGCATTGTAACTTTAGGACAGAAACTGTGTTACTGGCACAATCACCAATTGAAAATAAAGGGAAAAAAGCTATAAAAAAAAAGACAACTAATGCAGCCACCACATTTAAGGAGTCATACGTTTCCATATATTACATTTTGCAAAGTGTGCAGAAAGTGTGTGTTTGCTATGGAGCCTACTTTCCATCATCCAACAGTGGCATGTCTAAAATATTAATGTTTTGTTTTTTTGCAGATGTTTTTGGGTCTATCTGACCACTTTTAGGTATTTTACATGAACACCTCCTGTATGAACAAAACTGCATGTAGTTTTCATTAAAGGAGACAGTAAAAAGGCAGTACAAGTAAAAAAAAAGCCATATAACACATTGTGCTGGGGGTATCACAGTGCACATGTGCACACATATCCACTAAGCACAAAGGCAAGAACACATTAACAATTTTTATATGCTGCTATAGAGGAATCATTGTAATAGAGGTTCCAGTGATAACTACTCTGCACTGTTTGCTCTAAACGCATACCATACGGTACTTATTTTTACCTTCTTCTTTGCCTGACGTGTGAGCATTTATTTCCTTAGTGAGCATTTGCAGTGCTCGTCACATTGGTTTTTGTTTTTTTAATTTCAAGATAAAATGTTAACACTAACATCCTTGGTGCACTTCATTGGAAAAGACGGCACAAAACGCATACTACAATGTAGGGCTGCACCATATGCTTTTAACATCAGTGTATGATTTGCTAAATTGTTTCAGTGATTATGATCGCTCACAATGCAACTGTACTATAGCATTTCATGCCCGTTTTTGTTCATTACCTTTAGTTAATCAGATCCATTGTTTCTTCCAAATGTATCTTCCTTGTGCTGTAACAACATTTGTTGCAATTTTTATCATAAAATTCCAGGAACTCTTTCTATTGAATTATTTCAGCTGACTAACCCAGTGTGTTTTGTTGTTCCAAATAAAATTCTTATAGAATGTACATAATGTATGTTCAGGCTTGAGTAAGTTAGGTCAAAGGTAAAACAAAGGTCAGAATTTTGCAAGTGATAGATCCCTATAGTGATCTTCGGTTCCAAACACTGGTCTTCCCAAACAACAAGGTGAAAATTCTTGAGTCAAGGTGAGAACCATACAAAGGCAAGTGTCTCTAATTATTTTACGGTCTGTCACTTTTGCAGTCACACAGTGACAAAGTGTGGTAGATTTCTCTTAATGTAAACAAATATCAGTGATGTTTATGGCTTGAAATCAGCACATGCACTCTCTTTATGTTACACTATTTTAAGAGACCTTTGGGGGTAATTAACCCTCATAATCTGTAATTAATAAAAGTGACCTGAGTTATTTTATGTCCATTTTCACACAGAACTTTTTTCATCAATCTTAGACATTTCACAAGACATTTAATAGAAATTAAACTTGAATTATATACATTTTACAATTAATAAATATATACATACTAGCTGTCTACTCTACTTTACAAACTGGAGTGGAATTTCAGGAAGATCTCTTACAATGGCCATAGACTTGAGATGGTTCACAAACAGAATTTATAAATCAGGCAATTCTCATCTCATCTAGGTATACACTTTTGAAATTTCATTTGAAAAAAATTGCTTTTGGAACGTTCGGTAGATTTTCTAATTGGTAACGGGGTCACATCAATTATCAAGTTAGACCATAGTGATGAAAAAAATCGAAGGAGCTGGATGGCAAAAAAAATTCTCGAACAAAGAAATTTGATTTTTGTTCTGGAAACTCCATTTATTTCCAAAATCGTATGTAAAATCTAATAAAATTTTGAACAACATTAGTGAAGCTCTTGATGGCATTATCAAATGTTCTGACAAGATCTTTCGTTTTAATTTTTGTATGAATATCTACCAGTTCATACCCAGCTTAAGGCTTACCATATAGAACAGGCTCCAAAGATGATTTCATTACTTATTTGGATACTTTGCACCTTGACTGAACCTTTAGAGTCTGCAGAGGACAAGGGAAGCACTCTGATCAGGTGGTGCACAATGGCCTCAATCTCTGCATAGCCAACATAAGCCATGGCCTTAGGCAACAAGGCAGCCAGGGGCTGATCACAACTATCCACACATCAGTGTGCTGACAGGAACACATTATTGTGTATAATAAAAGGTTCCAGACCAGAATTCTCCCTCCTGGAGCATCCTGGATAGGTCCCTATAGATGCTGTCGCTAGACAGTTTCTGTGGTTTTGTTGATGGAATAGTGTACTGGGTACTTACAGTTCACTCACTCTGGCTCTGTACACCCCTAACTAAATCTAACTAGACTGTAGAAGAGTAGGGTGACCTATTACCCTGCTCTTCTAGTGGGTTGATGCAAGCTGTTCTGACAAGAGTGGCGAATTGACTTTTATCCTCTGGCTTATTAGGTCTAAACAACCTAAAATGACAGATATGTAAGTGTTTGTGTCAATGCTGAAGAAGTATTTACCCATATATGATAGATAAGTCTGTCTATTCATGTTAAAGGCAACTCCAGCTTAAACTTTTAATTTTGTGTTGAGCAGAGTATGAAAGGTTTATAGTGCTGTCTGTGTCCTTATTGGGGAGATTCCTACAGGTAAATACAAAATATATATATTTTAGTGGAGGGAAGAAGGGTTAAAGCTAGGGATGTCCCAATGCCACTTTTTTACAAGTACTTTCCCTCAGTTAGTTGCCGATACCAATTACCGATACTTTTTCTTAAAGGGACATTTCACATTTTTGCTAAAAAAAACAGAATGATGATTTTAGGGCAGTTTTTCACCAGAGCACAATACAGATGTACCCCAGAGCACAATGCAGATGTCTCCAAGAGCAAAATACAGATGTGATAGGGTGGCAGGCAGTGGTGTATTTAGCGCAGCCGAGGGCGGCTTGCCTGCTTGTGGAGGGTGGCTTACCTGCTTGTGAAGAGGGTGGGAGGACGGATGCTCCGCCCTAGGCAAACGCCTACTTTGCCTCGTGGTAAATACGCCCCTGGTGGCAGGGAGGGGATGTTGGTGTTAGGTGTGGCAGGGAGAGGGTGGTAGTGATTAGTGTGGGTGTAATATGAAGGGGTGACATATAACAGAGGGCTGCACACACTATCAGGGTCATTACCTTGTAACATGGCTCAGTGCAGAGCTGTCCATCCTTCCACTTGGCATCACTCCCCACGAGACCATGCTATTTCCTCACTGATATGGCCATGCTGCTCCTCTCTTTGCACTGTCAGCGAGCCGCGCTGCTCGGCTACCTTAGGGATATGGCCATTTTGCCCCATTTTCTGCACTGGCATTACTGCACTGCCCCTCTCGTCTCCTCTGTGGCCCTGGATTTGGAGCTGGAATTCCCAGAAGACTGCAAACCAATTGGTGACTGGTGGTGGTTGGGAACCCCTGCTGCGCAATGTGGGGCTGTCCATGGCTGTGCCTGCCCCAGGGAGGAGGAGGAGCTATAGAACCGGACAGGCACTGACATGGACACTTGAAGGTCCCCAGCAGGCTGCCGAGGTCCCCGCAAGTGCGGGTGCTCGGACAGCTGCGGCTATTTAAAAATGTAAAGGTAGGCTTCAAAAATCACTGTCATTGGACAATAAATTCCAACAATCAATGATCGCAAAGACACATAATGGACCATTATGACCCTTGCATCTTCCTTTCCAGATTTACGAGATAACTTTTCATTTTGAAAGCTGTTTAAAATTAATGCAATTTTACAAAAATACCTACTCAGAAGTACATAAAGAAATGTTTGTTTATGATACTTTATACAGTGCTAGCTATTTTTCTTCAGTGCCTTTATAGTACTTTATAACTGCTGTTAAATAATAACATTGTCATTTACCCAAATGAATCAATCTATTATAATTTTTTGTTTCTTTTTACTTTCTGAATATGTTCTAATTTACTTAAATTGCACTGAAATTAAATTCCTCAGGATTACTCTAGCAAATACCACAAATAAAAAGCAATGCCAGCAGTGTTGGTGCTATTAACCTATGATCAGGGTTAATTTTCACCTGATTTATTTCAATGAATTTTCAATGCTGGCAAAATACATGTGCTTTTCAAATTCCATTGCTTTAAATTGAACATTTTTAAACCAATAATGCAAGGAAGTCCTAGCTGCTGTGTGTTGTGTTTTCCTATTTGAGTCAACGGAATGGTATCCCACACATACAAAATGTGTCAAGAGCAGTCTAAAACAGACATGCAATCACATGCATAGGGTGTGAAAGTAGACTCAACTATATGAGCTATCACACATGTCAATAAAATGCCCCTTATTTAACATTTGCTGTAGACTGACGCATACTTCAGCACTGCTAGGCATGATCAATAATTCAAGAAGGCAAGGTTTACTTTTGCTGACCTCCACTTACACCTTTTTACCATACCCCCTACAGCCGCACATGATTTGCATATAAATAAACATTGCAAATCAGTACATGTTCAAGTGATGGCTGTGGTGCTGTAGTGATAATGAGATTACATGGCAGAGCATAAAGTGATTCCTAGTCAAGGGTGACTCTGCTTTTGTGTTTTAATCCACAAGAAAGAAGTAGCTGTCCTTACTTTTACATTTACAGATTACATTTTAAGCTTATAGGACTGTGGTAAGACCAGTAGGATCTTGTGCAAATGTGGATGATTTTATATAT
>NW_017306520.1:1605904-1617358 GCF_000935625.1 Nanorana parkeri | reverse complement strand
TAAAAATTTGTCTGATAATGTTTTTTTAAACAATTATATTAGAGGAGAGTCAGCCAGTGAGGTATAATTTACTAAGGGAGTAAATGAGGACTCACCTTGCAAAGTGAATGTTCATGTAGCTTTTATTGAATAAAGTAGAGCTGTGTTCAGTTCAATCACCCAGTCATATACAAACAAAATCCTTTTTTTAATTTTCCTTGGGCATTCAGAATGAACACAGCTGTACCTTATTTACTAAACCATGTGAACAATCACCTTGCTAACTGAACAGCCTCTTCCCTTTTAATAAAATAATCCCATTATGTATTGACCTTTTGTATGCCGTACTATGTACTTAAATATTCAATAAAAATGTGTAATGCTGAATTATTAATATTAATATTAGAATTATAATTGGAAATATTATATTAACAGTAATATGAAAGTTATATAATCTGCCAATATTATTTTGACTGCATATTAGCAAAATGTTTCCGCCAGTCTATCAGTTCTTCAATACATATGGCAATAATTTGCAATTATGTTTTTTTATTGAAGAAAGAAAGTGCTTTGCCAGGCCATGGAACCAACATTTATAATAAAGATTTAAGTGTACTAGTGAATGTTGCTTTATTGATCATAAGGCTTGTAAAACTTATCAACTGAAGCGGTTTGCAACTTTAAAGCTGATTGAAGTACCGTATAACTTAACTGGCTAGCAAGGTATTGCTGACAAAGTTTGGGGATCACAGCCCCTCTCACCAAACTTGCTTATGATTTAAATTAAATGTATTAATTGGCCAAAAGCAAGAACCAAAAAGCAGACATTCATTCACTATAACTGCAACAATTAGGCATTTATAATAGCCTAGTAATTACACCAAACCCACTAAGGATGTTTAGAAATTTGTTTGCAAGTGAGCAATCACTCAGGAAAAGTTTGTTCTAGTTTTTGCTAACATCTGTAATTATTCACAGAACGTTCATAAAACGGTTGTCCTCTTCCCTTGTACTGGTATACCTCTTGCTCTAATTTTTTTCATTTCAAGAGGACTAGAGAAGAAAGCAAGAAAAGGCTAGATCAATTGCTGTTACTTTCTGTGAGTCCTGACAGGCAATATCCAGCAATGTTATGCACTTATAACACCTTAAAGCAACCCTGTCACTACTATTCAAAATCTTCAATAGCTGCCCTATGTAAAACATTCAGTATACTTACCAGTGCATTCACTCTTGGCATAGAGTGAATGCATTACTTACATGCAGAGCTCTGAGTGGCATTGCTTAGTCCAATCAGAGAGCTTGTTTTGTTCTCGCTCCCACACGTGCAGTCCCAGAAGTAGGATTCCTTCTGTGCTGTTGGAACCAATGTCTCAGGTGAGCTATGATTTCTTCATGCAGGTTCCCTGGTAATGAGATTCTGTGATGGAATAAGTTATGTATGGCAGGAGCGATGTGTGGAGAGCATGTAATAATCCAGATGGTGTCCAGCTAAGTAGCCTATTTTTCTATCACCAGCTATGATTTGTTTTAGTATTGTATGTTCACATTACAAAAGAAAGATCATATATCATCTGATCTGGGGTTGGGCAGATTCATGTACATTCATTCCTTCCACATACCACATAACAGTCCCAGATTTCACCGATGCAGGGTATTTTTCCTCTTCTTGACCAGCAGCACAGGGCATTTTTTCCTACCCCTAACCACTGATGCCAGACATTTTTCCTCTCCCTGACCATCAACAACAGGCAGTTTTTATTTTGCTCTGCTGACCTCAGACACCAGCCATCTTTTCCTCCTGTTTATCTAAGAGTCACTATGACACACACTGCTGTCCATTTCACTCAATACATTGTATTGTGCATACCAAAGTGCCTAACACCATATATTACATACTCCTGACTAAAGTCTTTATTGTTTCAACAGTTGCCGGTTGCTAAATAGATTCTGACTATTTTAATGGAGTACTTCTTGAAAGAGTAACACCACTTTTGTTGAAAAAAATCAATCCCCTCTGGATGATCAATGTACATTACAAGGATTTTATCAAACTTTGTTGCAGATTCCTACCTGTTTCTGTTATGAATAAATAGCTGATTATCCCCCTATGTCCTTTCCAAACTGATCCCTGAATAGGAGGGTCTGGGTTCATTATAATCAGCTGGTAGATGTTATATGTTCTAATGAGTAAAGCTGCATTATCTGCATCCCTTTAGTAGTAATTAACCCTTATCAGGGTGCTTCTTATCATTGTCAGCAACAATGAAAATTTCTGTTGCAACGGATACCTAGAATTTTACTTGTATCTCAGCGCAGACATCTGGAAAAATCAGTCAGCCACTTGCAGAAGAAATAAGTTACATTTCTGTGAGTGTTCTGTACACAGGACCATATTGCATTGAATTTTTTGACAGTTTTAGAAAATTACCGCAGCTGCATTTTCAAATGCAAATGTAATTTTGAATAACATTAAATTGCAAAATGGCTTGCGCAGAAATTATATATGCTGTATTCACTTGTTTAAGGTAGGCTCAGACAGAGTGTTATCTCTTTGTTCATATTCTGTTTTATTTTTTATAGATGACGCTTTTGGTTTATGCTTGTCTGTGAAACTCTCACTTGTGTTACAATCGCAAAGGGGTATTTTGTGGGTACAAAGATTTTGGCATATGTGTGCAGTGTGTACTGCCAATAGGCTTAGATTATATTAAACGATGTTCTTTGCCCAATATCCAGCGCAATTTAGCCACACAAACTTCTCACCATGGCATTCTCCACACACCACACATTTTATCATTTACAGGTTATCCTGCTTTCTCAGTTTCTGTTGTTCAGAGGTACATTTTGAATATCTGGTAACTAATACAGCCTAACATTATAGTGCCATAGCTGTTTTAGGCTAGTTGCCCACCATTAGTACTGTGAATGGAAACCATGACATCCAAGATGTAGGGATGCAATTGTAGAACCTTACAGTTTATGGTGAGGTGGGCTATGAGGGCCTGTTCACACCACACACAATGTTTGCGTTCTGGCCCGATTCTGGCTGGAATGCACTTGATTGCATTGCAGCTGGCTCACTTTGTTGTGGGGCTGGAGGGGTGTGGCGGTCTATTAAACTCAGTGGCACCGTAGCCATGCCCTCCGGCCGCAATGCGCTCGACCACACGGGAGCACAAGGCACATCAATTAATTAGAGTAAATGCTGCATGCCCCCTCCCACCCCACAACAAAGGGAGCTGGCCACAATGTGATCCAGTGCGTTCTGGCCACATTTGGGCCGGAACGTACTGTGTATGGTGTGAATGGGCCCTAGGCAACCAAAAAGCCTAAAACAGCTGTATGATGCGTGGAATACATTGATCTATAGTATTAATCTGTAATTGTACTTAAAAACAGCAGTTTTGGGTGTAAATGTGTCCATAGGGGCATAAAGGAATGATTTTCATGTGTGTTGTATATATTTTCTCAATGTTTTATATATATTTCTTAATGTGTTACAGTCACACCTAGGGTGACAGCGGCCACATTTGAAAGCAGCAGAACACTGGTGTACTATATGTAATCTATGTGATATCATCACATGTGGTTAGGAATCCATGACTCTCCCTGGATGCATTGATGGGGCACTTTCAAATGCAGCTGCTGTCACCCCATCATTAACTTAAACCGGTTACAGCTGTCACTTGTAAATTACAATTTGGGATTCCTGCTGCAGGAAATTGCAAGTTCCTGATACAGGTATCCCTAAACGCACCTACATTGTAGGTATGAATTTAGCCTTAGAGGAGTGGCTCATCCATCCTCCCTTGCCTGTCTGCTTACTGTGTCATAGTGTCACCCTATATACATTTCATTTGTAAAACAAAGATGTTATATGGCTAGTAAAAGGCAAAAATCTGTCTCTAGTATTTTGATAAACTAGACTAAATATTATAGCATATACTGTATGTAGATGACAATGTGTACTATGTCATTACAAAAACAAATCCATTAAAATTGTTAATATATACTATATGATATGCAATTAAAACATTTTTTAGCAGAGACTTTTTTGAGTACCTACATTTTTATCCATGAGTCATAAAGAATATAGTACAAAGTGCTTCAACATGTAGATGTCTCAGTAGTAGCAAGGCAAAAAAAACACAAAAACAAACAATTACAGTATAGCCCATATAATTGTTAAAAACATTTAAATGGATGTTATACATGGAAAACTAATGAGCAACAATCAATTACTAGATTAAATAATGGTGTATGCATTTGTCATACACAAGGAAAGTGGCTGATCTAGAAAACCACAAGAAATTGTGGAAGTCATTTTAAAAATGACTTTGAGGTAAACACTGCAATTATAACTCAAATGTGCCCACCAAAAATAAACTATAGTATTACTTTCAGTTGATGTTGATGTTCACTAAGAGATCTGATTTACATTTTTCCATTCAAGATTTGCATATCATTCACCCAGTTTTCACACTGGGTCCTGGGTGAAAGTTGTAGAACTCTTGTTTGAAAACATTTCTAAATAGACCCTTGTTTTAATAAAAATTATTTAAAACGTGAAAGTGTGGCCATATTAAAAAAAATCTCATGAGGCTGGTTTATGTGATTGGTTTATTGGATTAAAAGCAAATATTCACACAGTTTTTTGAGTGAAGATTCTCAACTCCTTATCAAGCCCTATTCAGAACATCTTTGTAATACATGCTCATTTCCACATGTTTTATCTCTTCAAAATGCAACAAGTGCAGAAATATACCTGTTGATCTGCCAAAAATCCAGTGTGCTCCAAACTTCCTCTTTAAACTGAAAACAGAGTGTCCTTTCTGCAATGAAGTCAAAAGCAATGTTATTGGCCCTGTTCAGTTCTCCCATGCTGAGCTATAAATTTCACCCCCTCATGGCCATTACATAAGGAGGAGGTGTTTTGTATAATTCAGAAGGGAACTGGAAAGGGCTTATAACACTTTTATTGATATCAGTGCAGCAGCGGCAGTGTTTTCAGATCAAACAGGAGGTTAGACACTCATGGAATTTCAGGCAGAATCAATGGGTGTTTTTCCATACTTGCTGTGGTTTTAAAGAGACAAAGCATGTAAGAGATGCACTGAATATGGGGGGGGGTTTTCTGCCTAGACATAGACTTTAAATATGTAGCTTTCAGCTTGAAGATATTGTATTATGTAATATTTGAAGCATCTTCATCAAAATGAAATGCCCTTTCAGCATCAATTGCTTGAAAGCTTATACATTTTGTAATAAAACACATTTTATTTTTAGTATATTGAATTAAACCAAATAATGTTCCTATCAGGCATGGATACAATGCTACAATATGTCAGCTCAGGCCTAATGTGATTATATGATCAACCTGTACTCATATTACCATCAGGATCCTGAAGACATTGGCTCTAAATGTAGGCCATCAAAGTAGTCCTCAGACACAGCAGTATTATGTATAGGTCATCAAATTCTAAATTATTAAATAAGGGTCAGTATTGAGGAACTTATCCAATTTCAAGGACCTGCAGGGAGCAGTCCAAGTCCAAGTCCAATATGAAATATATTTTCCTATGAGTTTTATACATTGTCAGCTTTAAATATAGTACCATTTTGAATAGTGTTTGTCTAAGATGGATTCATGTTTATCAGATCATGGTTTATGCCCTGCTGTATTTATAATTATTAATGATACAAATTAGATGTTTTTGCACAGTCACAGATGCCTGTGATTTCTGTGTTCAGTAAGAACAAATTATTTTAAAGAAAACCTTTTTCCCCTGCTGAATTGACCATGTTTTTGAATTTATAAAGAAAGATGTTTTAGAAGAACCTCCCAGGGGTCTCTGATCAGCTTTAAATCTTTACACTCTTCCCCCCGCAACTCTTCATGACACAAAGCATGCCAAAACAGCTTCCTTTTGCCTATGCATTAGCAATCTGTTTTACCTTTTTGACATCTTTCACACATAAAACCGTAAGAGAGAAATAAAATATACGTCTCTAGGTGAAAATAAAGCTTTGCCTTCCTCCTGATCTATAGGATATAAAGTAAAGCTCTGGCTTTGATAGTGGTTTTCCCTTATTCTAGAGTTGCCTTTCTATGCATGAAGACGATGAAGATGGATTAGGGAGAATTGGCCTTATCCTCCTAGGAGCTTTTTTTCACCCTGCCTTACGGGTGTATATGCTTTCCATTTTTATCTTGTTTAGGTCTTCTTTTAAGTTTTTAGGTTGTTTGTTTTGTTTTAATTTTTTTCAAATATTGTTATTGGTAGCTTATTTTCTTTCTATGTCCAATGCACATTTCATTGTGTTATGTAGCTGACAATTTGTTTATAGTGCAATTTTCATTAAATTTTCTGTGCCATGTAATTATTAATTTGCATACACATTATCCATTTTCTCAGTCACTCTACTTTTTTTTAACATTTAGGATCATGATTTCCCTAACAAACCTCATGTAGTGAAAAAAGCACTTCCATAACAGTACAGGGTATTTTCAGATGCTTTTCTGATTTTCTTTATTACTTGCTTCAGGATGAAAACGATATAGAATCAAAAACAGATATGGTGAAAAGAAAACAGATTTTGTTTTTTTTCTCTTAATAAACCACTATACTCAATGCAGATGACACGCAGCATTTTATTTTATGCATGCACTTACCTGTACAAGCAAGTATGCTTAAGTGCACAGCTAAACTCTACACATCATGTAACAATATGGCAGTCTGATGTAATTTCAGCAAAAATATAAATACATAAATTTGCTAAAGGAATGTTTTCCGAGCGACTTTATTAAGAACACAAACTCGAAGTGCAAAGGATAACGTTTCCTTTAATTAAATGACATGTTTTAATTTTATTTTGCTTTCCAAAATGACTCTACAATCAAAAACATTGGCATTTGTGAACTCAAAATAGTTTCCATCTTATGTTGGTAAAGGTTTGTCCAGTTGAGGTTGTATATTCCTAAATTCTAGATCGCTGAATTGGTACATGCTCCTATATAAGAAAAGAGGTTGTACAATTAAACTATGAAAATAATGCACAGGTAGTATGCTCAGGTTTAAATAAAGTTATGTTTGCAAACTTCAAAGTAAAGTACAGAAGTATACATGATAGGGTAGGACAGCAAGACTACCAGTATGTAGCAGCAACACATAAATACCATACATTTATGAAAAAACACAAATAGTAAATGGTTCAGTGCTCTTGTATACAATTTCAAATACATATAAAGCCACATGCTCATGGCAAGGCACCTATGCAAAGTGTCTTCCCTAATCTTAAAGTATCTGAGCTCAAAAGTTGAAACATAAATATAAAGAAATGTATAAATCAAGAGCGGACTTAAGACTTACCAGGAGGCAGTCCCATCCTCTCAAACATGTACAACAATGCACCAGAAGCCCAGACTTGCTCAAGGCACCTGAAGACCCCCCAGTGTGTACCATACAAAAAAAAAAAGCAAGAGAAATGTCACATCACTCAGTCTAGCTAGTCAGCACGAAATACCTAATTAGACAGTTTTAACATTTTACAGGGTTATTCACAAAGCTGCCGAAGGCAGCCATGTGAATAACCGACCCCAAGTGAAGTGAGCCGAACGCTGTTTGACTATTCACTTCAGGCTTGAACAACTAATTTCAGCTGTACATTGGCTGAAATCAGCCGTGCATTGGCTTGCTTCAGCTGGCTTTGCAGGCTACTCGCTGTTGTTTGGCCTATTCTCATAGTGGCTGAACGGCAGTGAGTGAATAGCCGGATGCCACCGAGCAGCATTCAGCTCGGCTATTCTGGTCGGTACCTCCATGGTACCGAGCAAAATAGAAAAACAGTGAAGAAAAGTTGAAAAAAAAGTAGAAAACAATTGGGCGGAGCTAGCAGTGACAGCTAGCTCCGACCAACTGTTTCCTATTGTCCGCTAATGATCACGGCTGGCTCCGCCGAGTTCTCATTGTGTAATGACAGTTCAGCATCCCCTGGTTACGCTGGACTGTCATTACAATGAGAACTCGGCGGACCCGGCCGTGACATTAGGAGCTACAGCTGATCCTTCGGCTAGCTTTGTGAATAACCCTCTTAGGGTAAAAACATTATTTTTTGTTGCATACATTTGCAAATACATGTAAAGCCACACTCCCCCATCAAGTCACCTCTGTAAAATGTTTATAATTCAAAACTATATGACTTCCCAACTATATTACTACTACAAGAGAGAGAGAGACAGAGACAGCAGGCAGAGGTGCCTTGCCAATCAAGCTTTGCTCTGTTACACATGTTTTGATAAGTAATATTCTAACAGGAGTAAGCAGAGGACTGACCTCCTTATTGTTTGGCTGCTCCTTCATTGCCCAGTCAGAAGAATAGGTATAGGTCTTTGACAAAGCTGTAGTGCTTAACTGTAGTAGAGAAAATTAAGGTCACTGGTCCAGTTGTGCTGCGTGTCTGGGTTACAAAAATAGTTGAACAGATTTATAAACCTTTTGACAAGTAAGCCGGTTCCCATATACTGTACACACATATTTCAGCCATCAATGTAGCTCCTTAAAATGAAATGGACCTCTGTGAAAAGTCTGAATTCCATATCACTATACTTGTTCTGTGTCACTAATTTTGACTGACCAACTGAATATCATATCTACATCTGTATTAAAGGTAAAAGACAAACATAGATATAGGCAACTATAAGGTTTCAGACTTAACCTGGTTTAGAAAACAAGTTTCAGAGTATGGCAAAACAAGAACATACCCTCCACCCCAAATACCTTCCTGGCCCCTCGGCCTGAGCAACAAATTGCCAGGCAAAAATACTGTCATGTTGGTTGTCGATGGAGGTGCTCCTAAGCTTAGAAAATTCAATATTTGCAAATTCATTTTTGCCATATCTGCGAGTTCAATCTACATTTGATTGCTTCAAGTACAACTTAAGATTCGTTGTGTTTTTTTATGGCAAAAAAACCTCAAAACACTGAAATACTGTCTTGCAAAGGTCAATGAATGTTCAAAAAACCCAGTTTGACAATTAACTTTTACTCAGAAGAAGTCTGAAAATATCTGCCAAACTCATTCATGCATTATATACAGTTACCAACCATCATACTGAAATGACATATATTGTGTGGCTGTCAGCTTTCTTCTTTGGTTACCTATATCCTGACCATAGACATTAGATGGTGGTCAAATGTGTGGGCACCATACAGCTCCCGAAGATCCTAGTGCGGTAAACAACATCTTCCTTTCTCAGCACAAAGAACTAGAGCACCACATTATGTTGTTGAGGAGGGGTCAGAAATGTTGAATTTCTTATGTTCTAAGTAGAATCATGAGATTTAAAATTCCAAGAAATCAGGTGATTTGTGAATTGCATGAGTCTATCCTTGTACAATACATTTTTATGCATATTTTTAGACAAACCATAAATCTTCAATTCATCTAGAAAGCTGAGTTTCTCCAAAGTTACCAGATCCTCCTGATTCATTATTTTATTCCTTCATTTCTAACCACAGAGGAAAATCAGCATTTCTGGTGCTTATTATTTAGATCACTGACACCTTTGTAGAAAGCTGCATATAAGCTGATTTGAGTCCAAGCGTTCAACACTGCTCTGTGTGTGTGGATACTGCAGAGAATTATTCAGCGTGGCTGCACCCAGTGTGAGTTTTGTATTAACCTGTTACATTTATCCAGACAGGAACAACTCTGCAAAAATATGTTATTTGTGTAATTATTGAACTGCGACATGCACATGCTCTCTTTTTTCTTGGTAAAACTTTTAAGGATGTAATAATTTTACCTGTGCCTAAGGGAGGGGGAGGGTTATGGTCAGAGGGTTAGTTATTGGACCTTGCATGGTCCTTTACGGTTGTTGGCATACGTTATGCCGTAATGTATACACTGTTGCGTATGAATGGGGTGCTATGTTGGTGCCCGAATGTTACTGTAATGTAATTGTTTACTATGCAAAATGAATAAAAAGATTTTTCAAAAAAAAAACTTTTAAGGATGACCATACACAACAACAAAAGTAAACAATGCAACATACGCTGCTTAAAGTAGGAGTTAACAGCAAATCAATAATGAGAGCCCTCTTTGTGGCCACCTTTTTTTCTGAATTCATTACCCCACTCATTTTATATTTCCAATGCGCAAAAGATGATACATCAACACTTAAAGATAAAAAATGATAAAGCTTTACTATTGGCTAATGGCTAATGTCGAGATAATGTATGAATATAAAGTATTGTTCTTTTTATGACTTTGTCATATATGTATTTGTATCTCAAAATAGTCCACTGGCTATCACTAGGATTTTATTTTTAATTAATTAACCACTTGAAAACCAAGGTGTTAAACCCCCTTCCTGGCCAGGCCATTTTTCAGTATTCAGCGCTGTTGTACTTTGAATGACAATTATTCAGCCATGCAACAACGTACTGAAATTAATTTTATACCATTTTTTGGGGACAGATATAGCTGGGTTTTTTTTATTATTATATTAAGTAAAAATTACCAAACATTTTGAAAAAAAAAACTGTTTTCCCTATGTTAAGCGATGAATTATTGCACATAAATAATCTTTCTTCAAAAATTTAGGACAAAACATATTCTGCTACATTTGTTTGGTAAAAAAAAACCCAAAACAAATACGTGTATATTAAGTACAGTGTGTGAAAGTTATACAGTCTACAGACTGCAGAATATATATTTGAAAGTGCCAGGACAGTAGAAACACCCACAAAATGACCCAAAACACCCACATTTTGGAGAGCAGACACTTCAAGGTATTTAAAGAGGCATGGTGAGTTTTTTAAAGATTTCTTTTTTTTTTTGCCACAAGTTTTTACATTTTTTCCTTCTTTATTTTCTAAAAACTTGTGGCAAAAAATAAAATCATCAAAACACTTACCATGCCTCTTAATAAATGTATTCTCAATGTATTCTACAATCTCAATGCAAATTAGTAAACAAAACGTAAGATTGTAGTCAATCACGGGAGCGATCTGGGAATGACTACAATCTCACTACAACCTCCCGTGATAGACTACAATCTCACTAAATTTAATAATTTGTATTGCGATTGTAGTCTATCATGGGAGCGAGTTTGGAGTGGTGGCTACTTTACAACACACACAGGAACCATGGGGAACAAAAGTAGACACCCTCCAGAAGGAAGGACAGTGTCCGCACATATTCAGAGATGATTTGAGGATCTACAGCCGAGTGATACACAAATAAGATACCTTTTTGTTAATAGTTAAGGTACTTGAATGCATTCTTAAAATTTACTCCTAAGTTTAGTGTCACTTTAAAAACAAATCTAACTTACGACATGTGTAAGATTGGACAGTATAATATTTTATATCTATCCAATTTATATTGCCTAGGAACTGAATGATAAAACACCCCTAAAGGGGATAAAGGTGGGAAGGGTGGGGGAGGGGAAACAGGAAAACGGGGGTG
>NW_017306520.1:1601859-1602845 GCF_000935625.1 Nanorana parkeri | reverse complement strand
GGGCAGAAGGGGGGGAGAGAAGGGGGAGGGGAAATGAGAGGAAGGAGAAGAAGGGGAGGGGAAAGAAGGAGAGGGGGGCTTGGAATGATAACATATCTCTACATAGTGTTCTGAACAGCATTGAAAGCCCAGTTTTTGACAACAGCATCTACAGTCAGCTGCTGTTATACTCAACAAGTTCCAGCTTTCATTTTGACAAACAAGAATTGCCAATAAAAGTAGCAGTGGGAGCACAAGAAGGGAGAGAGGGATAGGGCATGCTACATATGCCCTGTTTACTTCAGTAACATTTTTTGTGGCCTGTGTGGCATGACTAATGGCTTTGACTGGTTAATAGGAATATGTTTGTGTAAAAATAAATGTATTCAAATTATTCATAGTAATACCGTGTTTCCCCGAAAATAAGACACTGTCTTATATTTTTTGTGGCTCAGAAAAACACACTAGGTCTTATTTTCGGGGTAGGTCTTATTTTTTTTGTAAAACAATCCAAAGTTAATGCAAATCCAAACTAAATAATCCAAAATGGCAAAGTTAAGAAAAGAGTGATCAGGGCAATTAGGGGTGCCATAATTTTTCCAAGAGCAATTGGCAATCGGCTTATGCGGCTCTTCTCCCTGCGCTGCCGCCTCGCTTCCTCTAGCGTTGATTCTCTCTTCAAGTTCCCCCTTATGCCACCACCGGCCCTGGCAATGGTCACAACTAGGTCTTATTTTCGGGGTAGGTCTTATATTTTAGCAATTCCCAAAAATGGTACTAGGTCTTCGGGGTAGGTCTTATTTTCGGAGAAACAGGGTACACACATAAATGCAAAACTGACTCATGCATAACAGAAGCTTGGTCACCACCGACTTTATTTAATGGAAATTTTACTTTACTGTAAATTTCAAACAATTATGTTTTTGATCAAAATGGTACATTCCAACCTTTAACACCTGTTTATACACTCATGTTAGCGAATAGGAACGATATTCATACCCCCCCCC
>NW_017306520.1:1600102-1601830 GCF_000935625.1 Nanorana parkeri | reverse complement strand
CTAAAACTAGCCACAAACCAGGGTTTCAACTGGATAAATTGAATGGATGATTTGGGCCTTTGTACTACACAGTTATTGGTAAATTTTGTGGATAAAACAGATCAAAAGAAAATTAGATGTGTAACCAGCATGGGAGAGTCCATAAACATTACAAGCATATGAGACAACTTACTAAATGTATGGTCCATTGTACAAAAATCCTAACATCTCTGCCACATACACAATCTGATAATAAATATAGACTCACACAAAAAATGAATGGATGGAATCAACAACCTTTCTTGGTTAATGTTGTGTAACAGGGCAATCCTTTATGAAGCGCTCTGCTTCCATGTGAAACTACAAAATATTCATAGAAAGAAAATCAAATCTACTGCAAATCCTGTTTCCAAGTGGTGAAAGGGCAACCTTAGAGGACACCCCAATCCTGCATTCTATTCATCAGGCATGAGTTAACACCAATGTTGAAGTGTAAACAACCCTATTCTCAGACATAGATGGAGTTTAAGTAAGCTTCATGGAAAAATGTTTAGATGTGAACATTTCCTTACTGTATCTTATCTCTCACTGGAATATACAATCAATGAAGTGTCTATAGGAAAACCTGCTTGTGTTGATCATAACAACTAAACAGCCTTACTCTTTCTTTATCCTGAAACATACTGTATCCACTAGTGTACATGGAACTGTGGTGAAAATACATGTGACTACATCCTTAAAGCAAATACAGGTTGACTTCAGTTTAATAAATTAAAGCACAATGTAAAATCTGCTACTGCATTCCTTTTTCTTTACTGCTTCACTGGAGAAGAAGGGGAGGGGAAAGAAGGAGAGGGGGGCTTGGAATGATAACATATCTCTACATAGTGTTCTGAACAGCATTGAAAGCCCAGTTTTTGACAACAGCATCTACAGTCAGCTGCTGTTATACTCAACAAGTTCCAGCTTTCATTTTGACAAACAAGAATTGCCAATAAAAGTAGCAGTGGGAGCACAAGAAGGGAGAGAGGGATAGGGCATGCTACATATGCCCTGTTTACTTCAGTAACATTTTTTGTGGCCTGTGTGGCATGACTAATGGCTTTGACTGGTTAATAGGAATATGTTTGTGTAAAAATAAATGTATTCAAATTATTCATAGTAATACCGTGTTTCCCCGAAAATAAGACACTGTCTTATATTTTTTGTGGCTCAGAAAAACACACTAGGTCTTATTTTCGGGGTAGGTCTTATTTTTTTTGTAAAACAATCCAAAGTTAATGCAAATCCAAACTAAATAATCCAAAATGGCAAAGTTAAGAAAAGAGTGATCAGGGCAATTAGGGGTGCCATAATTTTTCCAAGAGCAATTGGCAATCGGCTTATGCGGCTCTTCTCCCTGCGCTGCCGCCTCGCTTCCTCTAGCGTTGATTCTCTCTTCAAGTTCCCCCTTATGCCACCACCGGCCCTGGCAATGGTCACAACTAGGTCTTATTTTCGGGGTAGGTCTTATATTTTAGCAATTCCCAAAAATGGTACTAGGTCTTCGGGGTAGGTCTTATTTTCGGAGAAACAGGGTACACACATAAATGCAAAACTGACTCATGCATAACAGAAGCTTGGTCACCACCGACTTTATTTAATGGAAATTTTACTTTACTGTAAATTTCAAACAATTATGTTTTTGATCAAAATGGTACATTCCAACCTTTAACACCTGTTTATACACTCATGTTAGCGAATAGGAAG
>NW_017306520.1:1588416-1600071 GCF_000935625.1 Nanorana parkeri | reverse complement strand
CCCCCCTTTCCCAACCACAGCTCAAACTAGCCACAAACCAGGGTTTCAACTGGATAAATTGAATGGATGATTTGGGCCTTTGTACTACACAGTTATTGGTAAATTTTGTGGATAAAACAGATCAAAAGAAAATTAGATGTGTAACCAGCATGGGAGAGTCCATAAACATTACAAGCATATGAGACAACTTACTAAATGTATGGTCCATTGTACAAAAATCCTAACATCTCTGCCACATACACAATCTGATAATAAATATAGACTCACACAAAAAATGAATGGATGGAATCAACAACCTTTCTTGGTTAATGTTGTGTAACAGGGCAATCCTTTATGAAGCGCTCTGCTTCCATGTGAAACTACAAAATATTCATAGAAAGAAAATCAAATCTACTGCAAATCCTGTTTCCAAGTGGTGAAAGGGCAACCTTAGAGGACACCCCAATCCTGCATTCTATTCATCAGGCATGAGTTAACACCAATGTTGAAGTGTAAACAACCCTATTCTCAGACATAGATGGAGTTTAAGTAAGCTTCATGGAAAAATGTTTAGATGTGAACATTTCCTTACTGTATCTTATCTCTCACTGGAATATACAATCAATGAAGTGTCTATAGGAAAACCTGCTTGTGTTGATCATAACAACTAAACAGCCTTACTCTTTCTTTATCCTGAAACATACTGTATCCACTAGTGTACATGGAACTGTGGTGAAAATACATGTGACTACATCCTTAAAGCAAATACAGGTTGACTTCAGTTTAATAAATTAAAGCACAATGTAAAATCTGCTACTGCATTCCTTTTTCTTTACTGCTTCACTGGAAACAAAGAATATCAGTGAACTAACTTGTTTTCTTTCAAAGCATCTGATTGCCTTTGTGTGTACTTAATGAAAAATAGCTTAAATTAATTTCTGAATAATCAGTTGATCATCATCATTATCATCACATATATAAACATACAAGGGGAGGCCAATAAGTTCTTACCCTCACCATGATCTAGGTGTGCTACGGATCTGACATTTTGCAGGTTTATAGGTATATATTCTAGTAATATGCATGCCAATTTTTTGTAGGCCGTGGTGAATTCAAGTTAGAGCCAAGAGAAATGGAGTAGGTGTCATGCTATCAAAAGGTGTTGCTGCTAGCTGACAATGCACCTGCACATCAAGCTGCAGAAACTGTCACTTTTGTTCGCAATTGTGGCTATGAATCTCTGCCCCATCCACCTTACTCACCTGCCCTGGCACCTTCGGACTTCTTCCTGTTACCAAATCTTAAGAAACATTTACGGGGAAGACGTTTCCACAATGATGAGTTTTAATGAATAAAGTTGTATGTGTACCATTAAAGTCCTCCAGGGTTCCAACAAAGTCAGGCTGGGTGGACATAGACGCGTGCATTTTATGTTCTTATTTAAGCAGTGCTTTGTTAAAATGTATGCAAAGAATGAATTTCTCTTATTTGGTAATTTTGTGGTCTGTTTAACCCCTTAACGACACAGCTTCAGAAAATGTTTTCGTTCCTGGGGACAGGAGCAATTTTGCCATTTTTGCTATGTGTGTGTTTAAAAGAGAACTATATGGTAAGTGTTTTTCCCCATAGTTCTCTTTAGGGACACAGGAGGACATATACTAACCTCCTCCCATGACCCAAAGCTCAGCATATAGCGGGCTATTGCCCTCGATATACTGAGAGCGTCACAGCCAGGACGGATCCCGACAAAACTGTCAAGATCCACCGAGCTATGTGAGTGACAGCTGGGTCTGCCTTATGTAGAGGTAAGTGAGGAAGGCAGGTCGAGGGTGGGGGCCTGCAGAATGGTACCATGTTTGACGTTATCTAAATATGGGTGTATCTATATGTGGAATTACCCTTTAAGCTCTACAAACATTGGGCTTTATTCAACAGAGGGTAAAAAGAAACTCAGAACATGTGAAAAGGAAGTGACAGCACTATCTGCTGTCTGCACTTCGGGTTCGGGTACACCATGAATGTGACCAGAGTCATTTGTGGTTCAAAATAATAGTGAACTAATGCGACCATTCATGTCTATAGCAGCCAGTTACCAACACTGCACTTTCTGGCCTCTGAACTGTGGTCCGGTGGCTTAAAAGGGCCAGCCATGGAGTTTTCTTATTTGCTAAGTTCCTTGCTATAAAAAGTATGTTTGGAAAGAAATATGGACCAGTTTTGGAAATATCACAGAGTGTTTGCAGGAAGAGATAGATGCTGCAGGTGATTGCTAAATATATCCATATTTACATTGGATCAAAGTGAAACACTGTGTGTTGGACAGTACTTGCAAGTATTGGCCGGCCGACAATCTGCTTTGGAGCTAGCTGTCACTGCTAGCTCCGCACAATCGTTTTCTATTTACTTCTTTTTTTTTACTTTTTAAACTATTTTTCTGTTCTGCTCGGTCCCTCTGAGGGACCGAGCAGAACAGCCGAGTCGAATGTCGCACAGCGGCATTCGGCTATTCACTCACTGCTGTTCGGCATCTATAAGAATAGGCCGAACAGCAGTGAGTAGCCTGCCGGAGGTTCGGCTCTGCCGATCCAGATGTTGGATTGGCTGAGTCGCACTCCTTCTGCACTTCTGGTCTGCCGAACATGCTGAGCATGCTGCATGCTCTGCATGTTCGGCCGACCCGAAGCCATGCGAAGCAAGCCGATGTACGGCTGATTTCAGCCGATATACGGCTGAAATCAGCCACACCAGCCTGAAGTAGCTGAAATTATCTGACCACACTTGAATACAGAAAGAAGAAGTTGTCACTAAAAGGATAAGAAAACAACTTTATTTTAAGAAATATTGTTGCCAAAAGAAATGAGTTGTTGTGCTTATTATTACTAAAGTTACATTGTTTTATCAATATGTAGAGACATTTGTAGGAATGGTAACATGATACACAAAAAGTTTGCCAGGTCAGATTTGTTGGATTTTTCTTTAGGTTTCTTCTAGCTTCAGAGAGGCCTTTGGTTTTGCTACGCTGAAACTTAAAGCACATGCATAACCCTAATCTTCTTTTCAGTATGTTCAGCATCAAGTCTCACTATAAACAGTTTTCCTAAGCAAATGTTTTTTTAATCTATTGCAGTTTCTTACCTGGAGATCTTGTTGTAGGCTGACAACACTCAAATGTATTCCCACTTTTGCAGCCAATTGGGTTAACATCCACTTCATATTTGTTATAAGTGTCCATTTACATTGCATATCTTTAAAAATTGCTGCTTAAATTTTGAAGTGCTTTCTACTTGCTTAAAAATCCTACCTAGCTTTCCACCTATGTAATGTTAAGAAGGGGGCTGTGTGAAGTTATGTTTACTCTAATTAACCCTGTCTGTACTGTGCTGGCAAATCTTCATTATCAGTTGTAAACTAGATTTTAACACTGGGTTAAAGAGGCTTTGTATGTTAATGAGATACAGTTCAGTCTGACCCTCAGTTTGTCCCCCTACTTTCACTTTCAAACTGCTCAGAGTAGACTGCATATCTACACGAAGGCCTTCCCCAAAGACACATCAAAAAGGTAAGACTTTTTTTTTTTTCTTAATATTTTCAAGTATGCTGTGTGAATGGGAACACAAAACAAAGTTTTAGAGGGGGGTTTCTCAAGTTTGACTGCAAAAGTGGAAAAAACCTTTAAGCTGCTACCTCACAATTACTGGCAAAATTTGTCAGCCTTCCGTGAGGGCTCCTTTAGGTGGTCATTCACACAGCTGCCGAAGGCAGCTGTGTGAATAACCAACCCGAAGTGAAGTGAGCCGATCGCTGCTCAGCCGACCCGAAGTGAAGAAGGAGTTCGACTCAGCTGATCCAACATCTAGATCGGCTAAGCCGAACCACCGGCAGGCTACTCGCTGCTGTTCGGCCTATTCTCATAGGGAACAAACAGCAGTGAGTGAAAAGCCGAATGCCGCCAATTCTGGTCGGTACCTCTGTGGTCCCAAACAGAATAGAAAATTCTATACTAGAATTTACTATCTGCAAGTTTTTGTTTTTTTTTAGTATTCTGACAGCTGCGGCCATCAGAATTTTTAAAAAAATCACCATAGGAATGCATAGCTAAATTCCTATTGGCTATTTGAATTTGCAATATCTAATAGCAACCAGATGCACCCACCATCTGCTGCTGTCAAGCAATAGAAGAGTACCTGATGGAGAACTTCAGGTCCCCTCTGCTGATTGACAGCATCAATGCGTGGTTGCAATAGCTGGTTTCCTATTAGCTATTGCAAAGTGAAATAGCCAATAGGAATGTATCTATGCATTCCTATGCTGTTTTTATTTTTTTCTGACTGACGGCAGGCCGGCGGCTCCGATGTCAGAAAAAAAACAGAGCAGGGAAAGGTTTACTCTGCTCAATCGAGCAGAGTAAACCTTTCCAGGAGAAAGTGTTTCTCACCCGGGCGGCCGGGAGCGACTTTCTAATAGGGGGAAACTCCCGGAGCGTCTTGGAGATACCTGATGGAGAACTTCAGGTCCCCTCTGCTGATTGACAGCATCAATGCGTGGTTGCAATAGCTGGTTTCCTATTAGCTATTGCAAAGTGAAATAGCCAATAGGAATGTATCTATGCATTCCTATGCTGTTTTTATTTTTTTCTGACTGACGGCAGGCCGGCGGCTCCGATGTCAGAAAAAAAACAGAGCAGGGAAAGGTTTACTCTGCTCAATCGAGCAGAGTAAACCTTTCCAGGAGAAAGTGTTTCTCACCCGGGCGGCCGGGAGCGACTTTCTAATAGGGGGAAACTCCCGGAGCGTCTTGGAGACAGTTCGGCCAGCTTCGGCTTTCACCTCGGCTCAGTCGAGCCCAGGCATATGCCTTCGGCTCGACGGAGCCGATCGGCCAACTTTGGGAGCTGTATAGCTATTGCAAAGTGAAATAGCCAATAGGAATGTATCTATGCATTCCTATGCTGTTTTTATTTTTTTCTGACTGACGGCAGGCCGGCGGCTCCGATGTCAGAAAAAAAACAGAGCAGGGAAAGGTTTACTCTGCTCAATCGAGCAGAGTAAACCTTTCCAGGAGAAAGTGTTTCTCACCCGGGCGGCCGGGAGCGACTTTCTAATAGGGGGAAACTCCCGGAGCGTCTTGGAGACAGTTCGGCCAGCTTCGGCTTTCACCTCGGCTCAGTCGAGCCCAGGCATATGCCTTCGGCTCGACGGAGCCGATCGGCCAACTTTGGGAGCTGTATGGGCTATAGTGAATAGCCCGTACAGCAGCCCTGCGGTTCTACTGAACCGAAGGGGTCCTGGGGCCGAAGGATCAGCCGAAGCTATGGCTAGATCCTTCGGCAGCTTTGTGAGTAGACCCCTTAGTTTGCTCTTGGGCTGCTAATATGGTCTATCAGTTAGGCAGCACAAAAGTCAACTGGATGAGCTCACAAAACAGGATGACAATGCTGCTGCCAGTTGAGAGGCAGTGGCTTAGCGTTGTCAGCCTGCAACAGGGAGTGCTGTTATTTGAAGGATCACCAAGAAACTTTGCAAAAGATTCAAAAAAGCCAATTACTTAAGAAAACTGTATACACCGTAAGGCATAATGCTAAACATACTAAAAATAGATTTAGGGTTTATTTAAATTACTTTAGAAATACTATTTTTACATTACATTACTGTTGTAGTGGTGTGCTTCAGGCTTTTCATAGAACAATATATTTATGTGCACTGTTGATCCAAGTCAGTAACACAGGATTTAGCAAGTTTACTAAATATGCTCCTCCTCCTGTTTGCTATCATACCCCTTCTCTCTCTGTTGGGATTTTGCTGTCTCAAAAAGTGGATGAGTGAGAGGAGGAAACAAAAAAAAAACTGACTAATAGGTAAACAGTTGAAAGTAGACAAAATGGGAAAATGGGAGTAGGCAAAGAAATGGAGTTAGACTAAAGGGAAAAAAGGAAGGTAATAAAAAGGAATAAATGTGAAAAGGGCAAAAACAACTCAGAGGGCAAAGTAGATACTAAAAATAATTTGAAGGACATCAATAAGGGAAAAGTGAGAACAATATAGAAAATTGAATAATTGCAAAAAAACAAAACATTTTATTAAAAACAGCAAGCCAGATATTTTAATGGTTTTACTTTTTGCTTTTTATACTCTTAAGTCAAGATCATTGCATGCATGTGTATTTAAAAAATGATCACCTTTTTTTGATAATTTAAAAACTGTGTCCATAAACTTTAAAAGGACACCAAGGCAACTATGCCTGCAAATTCAGGGGATTTCTATCTGCATAACTGGGCTGATTTACTAAAAAAGTTAAGACTCTACTTAGTTCATTATAGCTGTTTTCAATTATAATACCCAATCATGTACAAATGAAATAAATAAACAGGAATCTGCTTTTCATGTGGTTAGATAATTGAAGTAAACCTTCACTCAATTTATTGAATTCAATTCCTTTAATAAATCATCCTCAATGTAACATGTTGCTCCCACATCAAGACTTATGACACAATGCAATACAAAATTAAATAAAGGACTGGTCATGTTGAATATTGTTTCTACAAAGTCCACAGAGCCTCATAAAGAGCACTGATTCTATGCATCCATTTACTGTAGAGTATGAGGTTTGCATAAAAAGCACCAAAACCAATGATTTTCCATGGCTTTTTGGCAGCATGAATTTAACAAGAGATCTCTGCACTGTTTCAGCTGCAGTTACTGTTCTTCAACATTTTGGCTTTGCTTCATGCGCTGTGAAATGCTATCTATAATCCGGTAAACTGGTGCGTCCACTTGTCAAAACAAATAGAATCGTAGCCCGTTCAGAAAACAATATATAAAACTAGAGTGTCATACTGCTAATAAAACAGATGTAACTGAGACTAGTTAAAGTCTAAGTATAACAATAAAGAACAAACACTCTGAAGTTGAAAGTTAAAAATAGTGCATACATGCAAATCTGTGTGGCTTTCAAAATGTTTACCAGATCCAATAGCCCTTTCTGCTCAATCCAGCAATACATTGCACAGTAAGCAGAACATAAAAGGAGGAATAATTGTTACACCTATAAACAGGTAATTTAGATGAAATTATAAATAATTTATGGACATTAGGGATTCTACTCTTCCAGCAATATATGGGTTTTTAAAAATGTTCATAACGTATATATAAATGTTACTTTTTAAATATATTGAGATATCAGCAGGTAGCTAGATATATTTGTGCTTTGTATTGGAAGAAATTACTGTGGCATGTGCAGTGATATAGCAATTGGAAAGGCTACTCACACGTGGTGGAAAAGATATGTATACAAAGCAGTAACACTTATTGCACTGGACAAATAGCACCTCACACCAAACCCTGTGTAGCTGCAAGCACTATAAGAAGTTTTACCCTCTAAATTTATCAAATTATAATAATGAATGTGCTGCACTTCAACTATAACAATCAAATAAATAATAAACAAATCCCTATAATAAATATGTGCCAAACAACAATACATGCAATCAAAATGTTCACAATTGCTTTACTTGTAAATATCAATCCTTAATAATTAAATATCCCTCTGGTAAGTTCAATCATATATTCCGTGTTCAGATGTGCACACATGTGGAATCACACGTATAAAGTGCTCAATATTTGTCCCAAGTGCACCACACTCATTACGGAGCGTAGGGCCGAGTCTCGCAGACGTGGATTGGAGATTGCATGGTCAGCAGCACAACTCCTGTTTGACCCGTTTTTGCACCCTGAGAATACGATGACATGGAGAGAGAGCTGTCAGGCATACATCTTACTTGAGGTTTTATGTCAACTTTCCTTATGTGAGTAGTTATTTAAATAAAGGAGTTTTTTAATATTACGGTTTTATGCTATGGGCTGTTTTTATATTTTGGATACGGTCAAGATGACATGCTGACATAATTTTCTGTGTAACGATTGCGGAGGGACGGCCTTTGAATAAGATTGACTGGAGATCCTACAAAGCGTTTCTAGACCTGCTTAGGTCTACTTATAAGGTGAGCAGCACATTAAGGGTTCGTTCACACCATAGGCAGTGTGTTCTGGCCACGTTCTGGTCGGAACGCACTGCATCGCATTGCGACTGGCTCACTTTTGCCGGGCTGGAGGGGGCGTTGCAGGCCATTGAAGTGAATGGCGCCATAGCCATGCCCACGAAATACTGAGACGGCCGTAATGCGATGAAGTGCATTCCGGCCGGAACGTGGCCGGAACGCACTGCATATGGTGTGAAAAGGCCCTTCGGGGGGTGAGCACCTGGGTGATAATTGGAATTGTGAACACTTTGATTGCATGTATTGTTTAGCACATATTTATTATAGAGATTTGTTTATTTATTTATGTATTTGATTGTTCTAGTTGAAGCACAGCACATTCATTATTATAATTTGAACCCTTATTGCACTCACAGCAATAGGGGTCTATTCACAAAGCTGCCGAAGGATCTGGCCGTAGCTTCGGCTGATCCTTCGGCTAGCTTCGGCCCAAGGACCCCTTCGGTTCAGTAGAACCGAAGGGCTGCTGTACGGGCTATTCACTATAGGCCGTACAGCTCCCGAAGTGGGCCGCGCGGCTCAGTCGAGCCGAAGGCATATGCCTTGGCTCGACTGAGCCGAGGTGAAAGCCCGAAGCTGACCGAAGGGCCGGCCATTGGCCAGCCGACAGCCTGCTACTGACAGCTGGGCGGAGCCAGCCGTCATCTCACGGCTGGCTCCGGCCACTTGCTAAGACAGATCAGCGCCCCCTTGTTACCAGGTAACCAGGGACGCTGATCTGTCATTACCAGACATCCCAACTCTCCCGGACGCTCCGGGAGTCTCCCGCTATGAGATAGCGGCTCCCGGCTGCCTGGGAAAGAAACACTTTTTCCCGGAAAGGTTTACTCTGATCGATCGATCGAGCAGAGTGAACCTTTCCCTGCTCTGTTGTTGTTGTTTTTTTCTTCTGACATCGGAGCCGTCAGCCGCCGTCAGTCAAAAGAAAAAAAGCGGCATACATGTTTACACACACGTGCGTAAACATCTGCTGCGTTCAGATACATAACAGAAATCTTTAAAAAAACCTGCATCTGAGTACATAAGCTTTTTGAGCATAAGCATGTACACGCATGCGTACATGTGTTGATTCAATACAAACAAGAAAATTACATTGGAAACAGAGCAGGGGGAATGGAACCAGAATTTTAGTCATATGTGTTTATGTGACTTCAAACATCTAAAAGCAAGCTTTTTGCTTATCATTTATGCTGGTACTTTTTGCCTAGAAACAACATGCGTATATGACCTGTACATTTCTTACGGCCATGTGCATGTAGCCTTACACGTCCAGTTCCTGGCATAAAAAACTAAAGTTGTTCCTACGAAGAGCTTCCTGTGAATGATTAGATCGCAGACAATAGTAACACCTTCATCAACTCCTATGCTGATGTGACCTAATGGACAAGACAGGCAGCAGGGCATATAGATCATACATGGATAAAGCAAATATACATACATGCACAATTAACAGATGGCTAGTTTCTGTGAATGAGTATCCCAGAAGGAAAAAAAACAGTCCCTACAATAAATTAGAATAGGACATCACAAATATCTCAAAAATATATAAACGTTTCAAATATCTCAATATCTTAAAAATATCTCACGATCTCAAATATCTCAATATCTCCCTGTAAAAATGTAACTGAAAACTTTTTAAAGCCCAACCCCGGCCGAACTCTTTTGTTGCCTTTAGTTTGCATGGAGTGGATAAGGGTTTGAATTTTTCAGGTTGCTATTGCTTTTTCCCCATTTGGGTTGCTTTCCCTCTCACTTTCTCCCCTTGTGACAGAGGGTTAGAGGGACAGGAATTGATGGGAGATTTCTCCTAAGGTGAAGTAGTGAAGGATTACACCTTTTATCAGGTTTCCTCTGCTGTCTTTGTGTTCCTGTCCTGGTGATCCCGCATTTCCCTTTTTTCTTGTCCTGGGGTCACCGTGATAAAAAGTTAGAGGGAATTCCCATAGTGGGAGCACATACAACCACAAAAACCTAAAAAATATCTAACTCTTCTCCACTTTATTCAGATAAAAAAAACTGGAGTTGAGCTTTCACTGAGTTTGGATGTACTTAAATATTACAAATATATTTAACAACTAATAAGTATTAAAAATAAATTCATAGTGACTTTCATAAAGCCTGCAAAAATCAGGGCTAAGGAAGTTGTTGTTTTTTTCTCTCACTCTGTCTAAAATTAACATATGAAAACAGATAAGTAGTACTGATCCAAACTAATTGGGGGAAATAGATAATGATTCAACTCCTCAGTGCAATTATTGGTTTTCCAAGTGAAATTCACAGCTGCTTCAATGACAAGACTGCAGGAGCAGATCCATAAAACGCATTGGATTTCTGCAGCCTGGGTTTGACAGTCATAGAAATATTTGGCCATTCTCAAGTCGATAATATTTCTGATGGCAGATGGCAGTTGTGATTCCGCATAGGGTGAGAAGATCCTAAATATCTGTAATCCTCAGCCAATGTCCAGCCAATGGTCGGCTAGCTATAGAAGAAGCAAAGGAATCTGCCTTATGGGACCGAGCTATAGGCCCTGTGATCCATCAGCTACCCAGCTTGCCTGGGCTCTTTTGTGCTGAGATCTACATGAAAAACTCATTTGTCTGTCTACTGTCCGGCCCACATTGTGTGATCACAGCAGCAATGTTGATAAATGGGATTTGGCTGATATATTTATGTCACACCGATATGCACTCGGGGGCATGAAAAGAGCTTGAAATAATCCTGCGAGCCAAGAAAATAAAAGACCTAAACGTGTACAGTTTTAAAACCACACCAAGAGTGCCTGAGATTTCATTCTGAGTTGACAAAAGGTACAGAAAAAAAATCCCCACGTCCAATATTAGCTGTGACAAATGGGGACCTCCTGGCTTAGGGCGATGCAGTAATTGGATAGGTGTGTGGGTGCTGGAGAAAGAATGAGCACTGAGTCGGTGTAGTGGGGGCTGCTGGGTTAATACAGTGTGTGCCATCGATGGGAGACCTTACTTCTAATATTCCTCTTCAAATAATTGAATTGCCAGCTTGCATTAGCGAGGAGATGAGCAGAGAGGAGGTTATCTGTCGGCTTCATTCATTCTTCTTGCCCGGATCATATTTAAAACTTCAAGGCAGTATGGCAGGTATTTGAGAGAGCCAAAAAAAAAAGGAGCCAATAAAGGGGCTCTTGGAGCAGTCAGGAATTGCCAGTGAAATGCACTTGCTGTGGAGGGGGAGAAAGCTGATCTATATTCTTCTTGTGAGTGGAACGATCAGCGAGCAATGTCTGATCTATGGACATAACAGAAGTCTGTTCACTGCCCCATGCAGCCCTAATCCCTGCAAAGATGACTCCCACGTTACCATTGTATAACTAGATCTTTATGATCAAATCATCCCCTTGTTTGTTCTATTAATTCCCCAACAACGTAACACATGTGATGTTTTTATCATAACTACAAAAGAATTCGTACAAAACATTTTACAGCCCTTAATATGCGTTTCGGGAACGATTTAGGACTAGATGGGTTTAATTACTAAAGCAGTAGAAATTCTTCACTTAGCAAAGTGAACGTCCACTTAAAAGTAAAGTAGGGAAGCTGTGTCTAATTTCAATACCCAATCATGTGCAAGATATATATATATAT
>NW_017306520.1:1581290-1587879 GCF_000935625.1 Nanorana parkeri | reverse complement strand
TTTTTACTAATCCTAGTTCCCTGTAAATGAGCAGTCACTGAGTAACCTGGAAGAGGCGATTTACTAAAATGTTCTTCACTTAGCCCACTGTGTTTAATTTGCTTCCAGCAGCCAGTCATGTGCTGAAATTCTTTTTTTTTTTTTATTTCCTTGCTCATGATTTAAGTGAACGCAGGTTAATTGGACTCCTTTAGAAAAGTCGTCCTGCTATAATCAAAGTGATATCTGACGCTATTAGCTTCAGCAACATTTCCAACATAGCTGACTTCCTATCTAGTTACCTTATACAAAAAGAAGAGGCTGTCACCTTTAAGCCTCCTTGAGCCTCACATGACAGCAACTATATACACATAAATGTCAGGAATATAATTTTCTCTACAAGACGTGCATCATTCACAGACAGGCTTGAGAATGTTATTATTAGCTGTTGTTTTATGTGAAGCCAGGTTTTGATTTAGGTTTACTAGTCCTTTAAGTGGAATCAATGTCATCAGTTAGTCAGGTAAAACAATGTAAGGAAGTGGCGATGTGTACTTGCCCCCCTTATTACTGGAGCTGGAGATGCTGAGGTCTCAGGCAGCTGATCAAAGCCCTACTGCTTGCTACTAATAATTCTCACTTTATTACCAAGTGTCATTGGCAGTCTTGCATGCCTAGAGATCAGAAAGGTACAAGTTGCAAGTGGGCAACCTGGGATCGCCGAGGTTAACACAATTTATAATGTTGAAAAATCTCTCTCGCTACAGCAATGGAGAGGAACTTTCAACTTGAACTTTTCAACTCTCTGGCTGCTTGGATCTGGGTGGAAACGGATCCAGGTATGTGTTCTAAATAAGTGCTGGTTTTCCTACAAGGGGACCTGTCATGTGTACAATCATGGAATGATTTCTAGAAGCTTGAGAGCTGCCTAAAATTCATTTCCAAATTCTGCTGGTCTAGGAAGTGCCTTCTGATTAAACCTGATTAGGTGATTAAACCTGGTTTGTTATTTCAACAAAACTGTAGCATTAACCAGCATATAATAAGTATTTAGACACAATATCAGGCTGCGTGATACACAAATTGTAAAATGTATCATATTTTTGAAAAAGGGAGATACAATCTCTGTGACACATTCATATGGCGAGGTAATGGCAAGATCGATGAAAAGATGCAAAGCATCACAGCAGCCAATCAGAATTCACTTACAAGTGAAGAAACGATTTTCGAATGGAATTTTGTGTTGTGTACACCCTCCTATATTACTTTAATCAATGCAAAATCCCTTGAATAAACACACACATCTATTATCTATCTGTCTTACTATCTGTCTGTCTATCTCTATATGTCTTTCTGTTATCATCTGTTGCTATCATCTATCTATCTATCTATCTATCTATCTATCTATCTATCTATCTTTCTATCTGTCCTTCTATTATCTATTTAGCTTTTTATCTATTTATCTAACTTCTAATATCTATCTATCTATCTATCCATCTATCTATCTTTCTATTAACTATTTATTTATATATACTTCTATTATCTATCTATCCTTCTATCTATCTATCTATCTATCTATCTATCTATCTATCTATCTATCTATATATCTATCTATCTATCTGACTTGTATAATCTATCTATTTAACTTCTATAATCTAGCTATCTATCTATTATCTACTAAGGTATGGTTGTACAACTTAATATAATAAGGGGATGGCGATGTGCAAGCATGTCAGAGAAAGTTCTTATGAAGTTTAAGAAGTGCCTCTACCCATCTCCAGAGACAGGTGCAGCTTGCACTGAACGCACATCAGATCATGTCTATATTATGTGCCTGGGAAAGACCCAGGTAGGCATGGCAGGAAGGATCTGTTCCAAGTTAGATAAGTCCCTAGAGGCTGATTTGGCGCCGGGCTGATGTTGGGGTTTGAATTGTGTGGCTTCCCCCTGGCTATAGCCATGTGTTCCCCCGCTATCACTTGTCTCCTCATCCTGGGTTTTCACACGGAGGGTGCCTTGGCAACTGCTCTGGATACCAACAGCCTAAGCTGGCTGGCTCATGTGCTGGGGGCTATACTTCCAGATGCCACTATATCATCATCATCACCATCATCCTCATCACCATCACAAGAAAAACGTGTTGAGATGTACAATATCCTCCCAATCGTGTAGGTTCAAAGTTCTGCAAGAAGTCTACCTATACAACAGTAGGCAAGGCAGGATTAGTATTGTCCAGCTCTTGTATCCAAATGTTAAGAATTCCATCTTATGCAGGCTGCATGGTCCGCTGAACCTGTATCCAATGTATCCAATCCCTTCCTATAATAAATGTAATAGCTGATCAATTCTTAACTGGGGTGGCTGAAAACCTTAAAAAAGCATGCAGGTAATTGCCGTTAAAAGTCATGTTTAATAACACGCTCCAGTGAAAGCAGGAAGCCACCGACTTTCTGAAAACCCGGCCAAAATTTCTGGCTAATTTCTTGCCAGGAAATCCTGACAATAAATCAATTCCCCTTTCAAAATGTGGGATCAAAAGGAAAGGCTGTGCTCTGTGGTGTATTTAGAGTGCCGCGCTGATAAGGGAAAATAGGTCCTCTTCTGATCCTTTAGCAAAGGATCACTTTATACATTTCCATAAACTGCTTTATGTCATACACTTTATAATAGGAGATCACTATCAACATATAGAGCCAAGGTAAGAGCAGGGGGTAATATTCCTCACCACACAGATGACTTCCTGTCCCGAAATATCACAGAAACAACCAACCACAGCCAAGTTGCTTTAGAACTGTCTTTTTTTTTTTTAGTGTGGAATCTTTTACTAAAGAACTTGTGTATCTTTACATAAATCTTAGGGTACTCTTTGAATACCCAATCATGTGCAGAAAAAAATAAATAAGAATTTGCTTTGCAAATAACTGGATAATTAGAGTGAATCTACACCCAATTTATTGAGGGAGGATACTCAATTAGTTGAGCAAATCAGTTTTAATAAGCGAATAAGTGAATGCTATTATTAGCAGCCTTGCACTGCAGTTACTGTGCATTTTGTATAGTTCTAATATGATGCACACTCCAAATGATGGTGATTTTCAGAAGGCCTCTGAGTGAATTGGTCAGAAAAGAAGCAGTTGATCGGTGATGAAGGAAGAGGAGGGGGAAGAAAAAAAAAAGAAGTTTTCTGTATTCAGCAGGCATCTTCGGAATGGCAGAGAGAATAAGCAGCTCCTTGAAAAGAGACATTGGGAAGTAAGCATTGGGCTGAACACGAGATGCTCATCTCCTATCTCTTATTCATCCCTGACCAACACATGTCATCTGGGGCTTGCAGTGAAAAGAAGGAGTCCCTTGACAGAAGCGTACAGCTGTCGCCCTATGGGCTCTATAGGACTAGGGCATCTCCAGACATCCCAGCCTCTGTTTTACATGAGAAGTAGCACATATGCAGAGAGGCAGAGGGGGCGGGCGAAAGGTTGCCGTATTGATTTCATTTTTTACCGTTTACCAATAAACGAGCAGAGAATACAAACAAACAGCTGAGGGGGCACGACAGGAGACATTGGTGGGGAAAGACACAGTTGACATCCATAGCAAGACAAAGAACGGGGGAAGTGGCACTGGAGAATGCCAGACTTTCCTAACCTAATGAATATTACTAAGAACCCTGAAGAAGCCACAGAAAGGTATGGATGAGCATTTCCATTGTTTTCATTGAAATCATAAACTATACACCAGCATGAGAACCCTTGGAGCATCCTGTAGCAAGCAAATAAAAAGACACCCATTACTAGTTTCCTCCAGCATCCTGACAAGTAGATGCAAAGCTGCCAATGTTTAACCTGCTCCATGCAGACTTGTAAATGTAAACACCGCACAGGGGAATCCATAGCGAGCCATCAATAGCCGATCCTTAGATCATTCCCGTCCTATGCAATCATTTACATGATTTGGGATCACTCTACCCCCTTTGCCACTCTTTTTTTACAAGCAAACTTTCTCCAAAGGGGATTCAGATAAAGTGCAATTATCAAGTAGGATACTTGAGCTATTGTAAGCAGCTGGAAGTGCGAACTTCCATATTCTCCTATCTACATTAATCCCTGACAAGCAATTTGTCCATTTCAGGAACAAACAATTTACAAACGATTGTACGATCACAAGAAAATCATGGCTTTACCGCTGCAAAGCCCCATCTCCCTGATGTTGTTTAATTAACAATCAACACCTAGATGATACTCGCCAGTCAGACACAAACAGCCAGGTTTGTTTGCAAATGTTTATTTGTGAAGTCAGCCAACACTGTTCATTATACATCCAAGCCAAGCGCTTCTTAATACAGCCAAAAAGCGATCAGCTCCCTCGGCTGCCATAAAAACAACTTTCTTTAAAAGATGATCTAGCATATAAAGATGCCATTCAATAACTCTCCTATGAATGGCAACAAGCAGCCAGGAATACATACACAGCACACGTTATACCATGGGATGCTTGTTTTAGCATTAGAATAAAAACAAATTCAAATAATTAACTTCAGATCAACACCGTAAAATTGTGACACATATAAAGTTCATTAATGCCACATAAGTATGCATTAACTTCTATATATTTCATACATGCCTTATATTTCATTCAATACATGATGGTACTAAATTGGTTCATGAAACAATGCGTAAAAAATGTTTGGGATGGTATGTTTGGAATGTTATTGGTACACACACATATTCTATTCAATATACAAATATTCTAATTTAACACAAAAAATAAGCCACAAAAATATAATACCCTGCTGATAGCTTTCTAGCTCTGTACATCAGCCATTTTAAAGTGCATATCTTTTTCCCAACTAAAATCCCCAAACTGTCCAGCCTGCCCCCCTATGATATTTGTATGCGTGCGGAAATATATACATATACTACCTACCAGATTTATCAGTGTCTGCGCTGGAAGGAACGTGTACACTTATCACACTTGAAATATCATTACCGTTCTGGGCTTGATCCACCTCTTCAATAAAGAGTGAATGTCTTACCAAATAAAAAAATGAAAATATGATATTACCACTAGGTTTTGACAAAGGGTTGCTTTCCCTATTTCTACAAATGGTTTTACAGTACTATTAGAGCTTGGTGTGGTGGTTAATGGTTTACAAGGGCACTGCGAGGAGCTGATTGGCTGCTGCCTCCTGTTTCGTCACTGACTTCTCCATAAGGCTAGCTCTACAGCAGCTGGGAACATGCAGTCCAGGGAAGACAGTTCAGATGGGAAGAGACAGTCAGTGGAGCATTCACAGACCTGTAGGATCAGACCTGAGCCAGCTCTGTGTGCCACATCTCAACACTTGCCATCATGTTCATCTGGCATTAGGAAGAAAAGGAAGACTTTGATCAGACTTTGAGTTCGAAAGCAAGAGCAGCCTGGAAACCTCGTTGTAACAACGACCAGATCTGGAAACCTTAATGGGCTAGGTAACTGCTACCTTCATGCAATGAACTGAGAAAGGCAACAGAACCACCTCGTGGATCGGAACCTACAGGCAATCCACCACCCCCCTTCATAACAAAAACAGGGAGTTGTGTGCGGCTTTCCTTTGACATTTGACGAGATGCTGGCGCATTAGAGAAGAAAGCCCACCACCGGTATTTATTTTGGAAAGCGAAAGCACTTTCATCACTGACTGAGCTACCTCAGAATCCACAAGCCAATTGATCGCTGTCAGATTTGTGTTCTGCTCTCGTGCAATTGGGGATTTCCATCGTGGGAGAAGCTGCACCCTCTAGCCTTGGCTGTCTGCTTTCCAGAGTGGGAGACGACACGGCGGTCACATTTCTATTACACATCTGCCTGAGAGTGTTGGGGTTCCTGTCACCTGGATCCATCCCCGGATCTCACTATATCAGCCAACCAAAGACAATGGTGCACTGTGCGGGATGCGAGAGGCCCATCCTGGACCGCTTCTTGTTGAACGTTTTGGACAGGGCTTGGCACGTTAAGTGCGTTCAGTGCTGTGAATGTAAATGCACCTTAACAGAGAAATGTTTTTCCAGAGAAAGCAAGCTTTACTGTAAAAATGACTTCTTCAGGTAAGTGCTGCTCCCAGAACCACCCCAAAACGGTCCTGACACATGGCTAGAACTTCCTTATTACAGGTCGGCTTTTTGCTAGGCTTGCTGCTAAGAAGCTTCTGGGATTTCTAAGGTTCTTCATGTTCTCACAACCATGTCACACACCTGTGTTTGTCTGTCTATGTACACATCACTATGTCATCCCTCCTTCATCTTTAACCACTCTACATACAAGTATGTGCTATCGTGCCATAGCTAGTACAACATATAACCTCCTCCTTTACAGCCTTTTTTATATGCAATACATCATATAACATATACAGCATAATTCAGTATCTAAGATATGAACATTTCTAGTAAAAACAGGTCAACGATCCCCACCTAGCTAAAAACAACTGGTCCATTTTTTAACAGGGGCGTTTGTCCCACCACAACTAGTGTTTTAAATGTAAGCGTCAAATCGTTTCTCACAAGGCTGGAGGATACACGTTTATTCTACATATATCTAATTTAGCTACATACATACTTTATAAGCTATATAAAAG
>NW_017306520.1:1577850-1581261 GCF_000935625.1 Nanorana parkeri | reverse complement strand
GGTGTCTGCAAAAGATCCATGTAGCAGCTACACATAACCCCGGGTAGCCTACAAACCTCCCCTGTCAACTGTGAATTTATTTACCATCTGATGAATATTTTAGTGGTGACAAAGGAGAGATAAAGACTCCTTGGAGATCGTCTGAAAATGGATCTAATGTCCCGATCAGTGGAAAGGGGGGAGCTGCTATCAGTCGGCCAGCAGATGCACACCGTGTATTTAGTTGCACTGTTAGAAAACTACCCAAATGGTTTGATAATTATACAGCCCGAGATGCATTTCTCACGCAGTGTTTTTCGAGGTCAAGCGGCGAGTTAAAATGATAATTTGATGGATGAAAGTGACACGTTTTTCTCAGATAAAGAGCTGATCTTTTATGATCCTTTCATGTCAATGGCCTTTAACAGGCTCAGGGAAAATGTCGCTTTTGCCCTTCTTGACAAGCGGTGTACATATAGTTCTATTTCCAAGGATCGTCTTTGACGACATAAGATCAACACAAACACATCGTTTTAATTAGAAGGCGCCTGTGTCTTCTTCAATCAGCACCTATTTCATATTTGCAAGCTTTTTCAAATAAGTTACATTCGTTGGCAGTGTATGAAAGACATCTGAGAAAAAGATTTTAGCAGATTAATTAAATGCCCCTAATATTCGTTGGGTTGTACAGTGGCTTGGATGTAATGGAAACAAATAGTTAAAAGGAAATTTGGTCATTCGCTTCCATTTCTCTATAACTTGTATCTACATATTGCTGATAGGATTGTCAGGACTCTCATGTTTATTGGACATGAGGAGCTAGGCATGTATCTGTGTACTCAGGCAGAAGGAAATGACACCTTGAAATGTACCTACAAGTGACTCATGTAATGGGTATGCTGTGCTGAATGGTGCGAAGGCCCCGGGTCCTTATTGGTTGTGGATTTTAGTAAATAAGTGATAACTAGATTTGAATAGCAGAGGTGTTTAAGGAGGAAACCACACACAATCGCAGAACAGACCCACAATCAACATTTTCACATGGCTAAAATTCCCTGCTTTCTGGCTAGTGTAATACTGTTTTTGAAAGAAAACCAAAATCTTTACGCATCTATACACCCAAATCGGTCACTTTTTATACATCATATAGCCCAGTGTTTATTTCTCACGTTCGGTATTTTGTGGATTTAATAATTCCAAGCTTAATGTTTTAATTCGTTTTACTTTATATTGCTGCCCAGGTTTGACAAACGTGGGTCTCTTAAAACAGCACGGATATTGAATTCTTTTTTTGTATTGCATTTCATATTTTGTTTACTTTTTATTACTTTTATTATTATGTATTTATGCATGGTGCACTTGGACTATTTCAGCCCAGAAGTGGAAAGGGTAAATGATTCGGACACATTTTGAATGAATATATTTACCCAGTCACAAACTAGCTCCCTGCCAGTAGCTGGGTATGATCATTGGAGAGCCCCATCGGTTCATCTAAACCATGAAAATGTAGGATTCATTCAACGGATTTCAGTCTTTTTTGATTGTGTTGTTTGTTTTGAGTGTTTTTCTTTTGTAGTTGACCAGCAGACTGTGTTGTGAGAAAATGATAACGTGTGGTATTTTTCTCTCTCTCTCTCTCTGTCTCTGTAGACGTTTTGGTACCAAGTGTGCTGGCTGCTCCCAGGGAATCTCCCCCAGTGACCTGGTCAGGAGGGCAAGGAGCAAAGTGTTCCACTTGAACTGTTTCACGTGTATGATGTGTAACAAACAGCTCTCCACTGGAGAGGAACTATATATAATTGATGAGAACAAGTTCGTCTGCAAAGAAGATTACCTAAATAACAACAACGGTGCCAAAGAAAATAGTGTTCTCTCAGGTAAAACCTGTGCTGCTGGCAATACAGGGTGCCTCTATCTCTCCCGATTCACTATACCTGCCGCCTCCATTTCTCCATCTCTCCCTTTTTTCTCTCTCTTACCGTTTCTTACTCTCTTTCCCGTATATCTCCCTTTCCCTCTCAGTCTCCTTTCTTTCTTTCTTTCTTTCTTTCTTTCTTTTCTCCCCTCCTTTTTCCTGATCCCCCCCCCCCCCCCCAATCTATATCTAAATGTCTATTCCTGTAGGGACTAAATTATAAAAGGATTCATTTCTCTTTCACTTTCCTACACTTGAAATAACTAATCAGACATTTCTATTTGTTAAATCTAATTGGGCATTTGGAGTGACCACAAGATAGGGTGGGGAAAAAATCAGATCCTGGACCCTTTGATTCTCTCTCTCTCTTTCTAAATGTATATCCTTCCACATCTCTTCCTCTCATTCTATAGGTCTGTATTCCCACCGTTATACATCTTTTCTAACTGGATCTGTGTACATCTCCCTCCTGCTCTCCCCATGACTCCCTCTGTTTCTTCTCTGTCAGAGATATTGTAGTCAGAAACCCTATAGATACTCTTTGTAGATTTTAGTACAACAGCACCTTTAAGAAGAACATATATAGACATAAATAAATAAGGTGTGTGTGTTCATATTGTCCCTGTGAACAAGTGTGAAAGGTTAGAGCAAAAGGCTAATAGACACAATCTTTACTGTGTATACAAACAAACGGTCCTGTTCTGGTGCCATCATCCTTTGTTTGATATAAGTCCTTTTTTTTTTTTTTATGCTGTCCCTGGAATAGTGACAGGCAGTGACCCCAGTTTATCTCCTGACTCCCAAGACCCATCTCAAGATGACGCAAAGGACTCTGAAAGCGCTAACATCTCTGATAAGGAGGCTGGGATTAACGAAAACGATGACCAGAACCTGGGGGCAAAAAGGAGAGGACCCCGTACCACTATCAAAGCCAAACAGCTGGAGACTCTGAAGGCTGCATTTGCTGCTACACCAAAACCAACCAGGCACATAAGGGAGCAGCTGGCCCAGGAGACCGGCCTCAACATGCGGGTCATACAGGTAATGTCACTGCGGTCACCGCAGGTCACAAAGTCATCACAGCACTCTTCACATTTCCATAATGTATAGCAATTAGAGCATGGCGTTCCTGTACTTTCTTTATCAACACTAACTAGGCTGATGTACGATACGCCACCCCTGCTTACCTGTCACCTCTTGAAATGGAAAAGTGTAAATATGCTTCATCTTATTGGCTAGCTGAAACCAATGGCTGGGGGTCACAGGGTCGCTACGATACAAGCGCAGTGTGTGTGACTAATTGAATATTAAAAGTATTTGTATAAAAAAGGAGCTCAAAATAATTTTAGAATGTCCCCAGACTTTAGTTAGAGGCTATCATGCTTTTCTATGCGCTTTTACTCTCAATTAAATATTTGTTTTAGTGTTTATTTGCTTTGTGGATACACACCTTATAATATACATTGGAAATATATTAGTGCAAATGTCTCAGCCAGTTGAATACTATACTACTAATA
>NW_017306520.1:1572037-1577706 GCF_000935625.1 Nanorana parkeri | reverse complement strand
CGTCTGATCACTCCAGTGTTTGTAAATAACTGGGGACACATAGTACCATGTGTCCCCAGTTATGAATGAACAGGAGGTGATTTACATCACTTCCTGTTCATTCATGAATTTCTCAATGGGGAGAAGCATATCTTACTATCAGCAGTTTGTGAATGAATGGGAAGCCTCTGTACTGAGTGCTGAGGCCGCAGAAAAAGACACTGAGGACTCTGTGTCCTCAATGTCTTTTTCTATTTCAAGAGGGAAATGTCAGGGGTCTGTTTAGACCCCTAATATTTCCCAGAAGCCCCCCCAACAGAAAATAATAATAATTAAAAAATAAAGGGTCATGGCAGGACTCTCGTTGGCCAGTGCCGCTTCTAATAACATATAACTCAAATTCAGAAAAGGGAATCCATACTCTTTTTCAGTATGCACCTCCTCTCTCATCATTTATTGGCCTTAACGGATTGAATAGGGGTATCAACTTGCAAATGGACTAGAAATTAATAACCATAAATGTGAGGGGTTAATGGAAAAATAAGAATGACAATGAGTTGGGATTATTAAAAGGTTTATAAACCCGCAGAGCTGGGGGTAATGGAGGGTTAAAAGATCATTAAGGCGAGGTTAGATTGGAAGAACCTTAGTGCGAGGATAATTAGGAGTAATCTTGTCAGGGTAATAAGAATTAACTCAATCATTCTTGACCTAAAGCGGGAAAGCCAAGCAAGGGGAAAGCTAAATACCTTCAAATATGTTATTCAATATCAATTGTAAAAAAAAAAAGGGACAGAAAATCAGAAGGCAAAGCAGTAACTGTAAATGTTATAAGGCTTTCTTAGGTTCCACTTGAGTGAAATAATCTTCCCAGACCAAGGAGTTCAACCAGGTCACCGTGCACCCCCCCCCCCTTTCCCCAGGGTGAATCCCAGTTAATGAGTGACAGAGCAGTATTGGAAGCTGTTATATCTGCGCATCGCCGTATCAAAATATCGCACAATATTCGCATGTTGCGATAACAGTTAGTAGGAGACAAGGTGAAGTAAAATCACCCCATCTCTAGAGACAAACTAGTTCACAATCATCAATGGAAAGCGTGGTTCTTGCGTTTGTTTTGCTGTTTTATTAGAGGTTTATATTCTAAAGGAATTGAGAATGTTCACACACAAAAAAATTCAGATTTACTACAGTTATATATGCAGATTAAGAAAAAAATAATTTGCTTTTCACAGGAGTGGATAATTGAAGTGAATCACTTTGTGTGTGGACATACTCAACTGGCTTAGTAAATCAAGCTCTAAGACAGCGACGTACTTGTGTGGTACTATAACCTATATATATATGTGATTAGTTTAAATATTTAAAGCAGTTTTTACTTTTGTAGCAATATACTGATTCACAGGTGGGGTTTTTATACTGTACGCCCAGCACACACAAGCCTCCAATACAGGTAGCTTAACAACCCCTTAGTAAATGATCTCCAGTGTTATTAGTGATTTCATTAGCAACAGGATTGAATATATGCAACAGGCGAGGTAGATTTATGAAGCCAAGCGTGGATGTTAAAATAGTACAAGGAAATATATAAATTAAAAGTACAAAATAAGTTGTTAGTCACTTTTGACCGCGCAGACTACAGAAATGTTGCAGTTATATGGTATCTGGATTTGTGGTTGAAAACAATAGTGGAACATATTTTTCATCCTGCATTCGCTCAGCGAGATGACAGGAGAGATATGCAGTATTTGTTCTGGTGTATAGAACAGGACAGTGTGCGCATGCGCAGTGTGGAACTCATTCAAGACACCTAGATTGTGGTTGGCATGGCAGAGGTTCTGGTTACCTATGCTGTATGAAGTATCCTTTCCATAACCAGGTGTGCATGATTGTAAATATATGCCACAACTAAAGAATAAGTAATACATATTAGAGAGTTGGGTGCATTAATATTCACAACTGCCTTGGTTGCAGTGTTACCAAACATACAAGCCTTACATGTGGGGTAATGCCACTAGATAATGGAAATATGATAGGCAAAGTCTAAGAGCAGTGGAGATCTGTACAAGCAGGTGGAAGATGTACACTTGATCACCTAGGCACCAAATACCTATATGCCGATGATCCATTCCCAGTTACAACATGGCCAAAATTAATATTTCTAACACAAGTAGGAAACTTACATAGATTACAAGGTCTGAAGCAAGGTAACTAATTGGTTCCACTGGACAATAGATCCATTTGTGTTGCAGTTTTCTTTGCTCCAGTACATTTGCTGGAATAATATTACAGAAACCCTTTGAGGTGGAGGTGTACACATGAAATTAAAGTTACACATGGAATTAGAAATGTGACCTAATAAAGGGGCCCTTTAGGCACTATAGTATACTATTGCCTGGCTTTCAAAACTGTGTCCACCTTGCAATCCTGATGAATGGCAGCTTGTACTGTCCAGCAAGCCAGCAGTCATATGTGGTCCATCACTCTCCTATTTTGCATGTTTTATAAAGTTTTGGTACACAAATCTTTGGCCTATTCTAGGTACATTTACCCCATCATGAATGGCTTCAGCATTTTTGCCTAACAACACATCAATAAAACCCAATGCACTAATACAGTGAATAACTTGCTGATACATGTGCATTGTATTCTGTAACTCTGGGGATTGCTAGATCCAAACAATTACATGATGGGTTCATTTTAAACCTTAACTAGTGTGAGGGCATCTAAAAGTGTAAAAGTGGGCTGTGAATTTTTGCTTTGGGTTTCATCTCATTGTTTCCTAGGCTCAGTGTTATTATAGACCCCCTTCTCCGAGTAAGATACATGATGGAATTAATTATTTTCCTAGCAATTTGTTCTCTAACTAGGACTTGGTCTTTGAATGCTGCATGTTGTAAAATGCTTGCTGTTTAGTATATTAAACTTTAAGACACACGCAGCATCATCATCCTCAATTTTGTATATAGCACAGGAGTATTTTACATTTTTGAGTGATGGTGGCTTCTGTTTTTGTTCTGTCCTTGACAATTCTGAAAACAATGTTTATGAATTATGCCAGCATAGACTTTAAAATAGTATGATGTTACTGGGCCTCTATGATATGTAAGCCAAACTTGTCCAACAAAGAAATTAGAATAAAGGGGCTTTTTGAAGGGAAAAAGAAAAAGGAGGATGTAAAATACAGCCAATGAGATTCCAGTTAAATGTAGAGAGTTCTATCCAGATATTATTTCGGATTGGCAGCTAGGGGTCAGTGCACTTTGTGTAACGATCACAGTCTATAGGGTATCTGCTAGAGTGCATAAATTGTACCCCAGGCCAGTGAAAATCCAATGGGAAACCAAAGCCAGCTTAAAAGGCATATTGGTACACTCTTTATTGATTTAAGCAGCTACTTTTATGTCATTCTTTATGTTCTATTTATAACAAGCACTCTTTGTTAGAAGGGCTCTGGTTTCAGTTTAATTTGCCTTTAGGTTAATATAACTAATGGGGATCCACTGACCTGCCAGCTGGATCTACAGCAATTCAACCATAGAACCATCTAGGCACATTATCCACAGTCACTGCTAGGCATTATTTTTGCATGTAGTGTAATCTGGTAGCATGGTTTGTGTCAAACATCTGACCACTTGCCAGAATTCACCAGGCTGTCAGACAAACCCTGATCTTATGTGGATAGATTCCATGTGGCTCTCTGTAGTCACTGGCTTAGTGTCATATGGCAAGGCCCCAGTAATGGGAACAGGTGATGACATGCCTGGGAAACACTGAAGGGCAGATTTGCTAAATGTGCTTAAGACAGTAACGGTAAAATAAAATAAAAAATATATAAAATTGCAATTAATGATTATATAAGCACTGTGACCCCTAACATTAATGATATGTAAATGGTATGTAAATCAAAATTCTCTGCCTGAACTCCAAATTCCCGACTTCTGATCAGCCCCATACAGCTTTTATCATGTAAATGATGTTAGAACAAATAATAGCATCATTCATGCTTATGTAGCAAATATATAGATATGCGTTGTGTCATTCAGGCTGTCGTGTTTACCGAAATATTGAGCCCGTAATAAAACATCAGGCATTGGACAAGAAAACAGAGCTTCCTTGGCAAATCTGCCAAGATATGCTTTCCTGTAAAATGAGGAATTCTGCAGCAAGCGGAAGCTGACCCATATTGTTGTAGAGAACAATACAACTAGGGTCAGCAAGCAATTAAACAGCTACTTCTGTGTAACAGATGGCGGTTTATGTAGCCAAGACGTGTCTTTGTGTAGTAATGTACTGTAATAATCTGCTCATCAAGACTGTTGTGCTGCATGTTCTCATGTCACTTTCTCATCTGGCTGTGTTGCTGTCATTGATCCAGGTGTGGTTCCAGAACCGGCGCTCCAAGGAGAGGCGGATGAAGCAGCTGAGCGCCTTGGGAGCCCGCAGGCACGCCTTCTTCAGGAGTCCAAGGAGAATGAGACCGCTGGTGGACCGCTTGGAGCCTGGGGAGCTCATCCCCAATGGGCCCTTCTCATTCTATGGAGGTGAGCCACAAAGAAATCGCTACATAGTGGCAGAGAATGTGAACACATACACACAACTCCAGTCTATTTATATTCCAGGCTCCAAAATGAAGCATGGTGTCATACCAGTCCTTCTCTGACTGTAAAAGGGAAACCATAGTGAGAGAGATATATGGGGGGCTTATCTCTTTCTGGCAATGCTAGTTGCTTGGGTGGCTCTAGTTTTTACAGTATTTACTGAGTCGCTGACCTGGAACTGGCATGCAGGTTGTCAAGTCAAAGCAAAGTCAGAATTCCTGGCCTGCTTTATTTGGGGAAGGGGCATCAAATAATAAAGTCACTCATTTGGCATGACAGCCAGGCAACTAGCATCATTTTAAGGAGAACATACCAGGAACACAGGAACAGCAGCCATATTATTTGGGGGGAGGGCATCAAATAATAAAGACTCTCATTTGGCATGACAGCTAGTCGGGCGCTTAGCTTTTTAAGGAGCACATGCCAAACAGATAGGGACAGCAGCTATATAATTGAGGGGGTGGGGGGACAACAAGTAATAAAGTCCCTCATTTTGCATGACAACCAGGCAACTAGCATTTTAAGGAGCAGAGGCCAACCATAATAATCTCAGTACATGTTTCTTGTGGGGTTTCTGCTTCTCTGAATCACTGGGCACTCTTGCATGTTTACAAGACATTCTGGATACTTTATAAAAACAGCAGAAAGGTATTTGTAATGCCCACGGCATCCAATCAGATCGCTGCTGCCATTTCTCTGGCGCATTTTGGAGTACTAAATACAGTGTCATGATAATTGCTATATAGGAAACACAAAGAGGCTGATTTACCAAAGGAGTTGTGAATCTTCACACGATAAATTGCGCGAATATATTTACTTCAATTTTCCAAAAAAGTGCAGGTGAAATAAGTAAACAGGAACTGGCGTTTAAAACGATGGGATAATTAAAGTGAACATTCACACAATTTATTGTGTGAAGGTAATCTTTGGTAAATCACTATACTACTTGTCCCATGAGTCTCTTTTATCCCAAAGCATTGTCCATCATATCATCGGAATAACTGAATAGGAAATGCAGATTATTACAGATTAGGGACTACGGATTGTTAGCGCAGTGCTCCAGCTTTTCAACTGCCTATATATATATAT
>NW_017306520.1:1559307-1571562 GCF_000935625.1 Nanorana parkeri | reverse complement strand
ATATATAGATATACAATAAAAAAAAGCAGCTACTAGCATGTACTCATTTGGTTTTTGCTGGAATTAGGTTTTCCAAAGTAGCCAAAGACAAAATAACACAGCTTACAGAGTGATTTTAAACGCCTTTCTAATTCCTATGTAAACGTTGGCATAACAATAAGCTAAGGATAATAAAGAATAAAAGAAGTATTTCAGTTATTGGAAGCCTGATGAAAGTATTGATCTGTAGAGCAGTGAAATACTGATTTGTCTGAGATGAGCAGCGCACTCCCAGGAGGTGAATACCTTAGTACATCGCCCATATTGTACCTATAGCCTCGGTATTGAAGGAATGTTCAGTTAGCTTCTGTGTTCCGATGCATGAAGCAACTGTTAATATTTAACGGCCAGTTCGGTAGATGAGTAACGCGTGTGTCATCTGTACATATAGGCGGTGTCGGCACGATAGACAGGCTTATACCTCCTTCATGCTTTGCTATTATTACTTTGTTACCGACGGGGCTTTCTGTTAATATTTGGGGATATGAAAGCGGCCACAAGCATATACATGTATCAAAATGTGTCTTGTAAATGTTGAGGACGTTATAGTCTTTTCTGTGCCTGATATTGATTTGTAATAGAGAGGGCAAAGAAAGTCATAGGCTGCTTGTATTCTGTTGTGCATTACCCAAAATCACAGAATCCTCCTTAATACAAATGCAACCTTGTGTTTATTTAGTTAGTATACCTCTGCTCTGATTACGTTTTGCAATAATTAAAAAAAAAAACCTCATAGAAAACGGGATAGTTGTATTCAATATAGTCAAACTGTGTTTATTTTAGTCAACAACATTGTTTTACTCTCATGAGATATTCTCTACCTATAGGAAATAATTATAATTAAAGACATTCCCTTTGATGTATCAGTCTACTCATTTTAAATAAAATGCTGATCTTTTTGTTGATCTGTCTCATGGTAGAAGTTGCCTTTTTTTTAAATAGTGTAAACACATTCTGTTCTTTTCTGTTTGACAGACTACCAGAGTGAGTATTATGGACCGGGAAGCAACTACGATTTCTTTCCTCAAGGACCCCCCTCATCACAAGCTCAGACCCCTGTAGATTTGCCCTTTGTAACCTCCGGACCAGCAGGCACGCCACTTGGTACAATGGAGCACCCCTTACCTGGACATCACCCTTCTAGTGAGGTACAGCGTTTTACTGACATCATGTCTCACCCGCCAGGAGACTCCCCCAGCCCAGAGCCCAACCTGCCCAGCTCAATGCACTCCATGTCCGCAGAGGTGTTTGGTCAAAGTCCCCCTTTCTCCTCTCTATCAGTCAATGGGGGAGCAACTTACGGGAATCACTTGTCACATCCACCAGAAATGAATGAAGCGGCTGTCTGGTAGCTTGAGAACCAACAGACGGACTAACAATAAGACTGGTGCCAAAAGCCATCTCGGTTGACATTGCTCTGGCACACACAATTCCCCCCTGAAACAATATCTGTCTGGACGGAGTCTGCCGGGCTCTTGAAAAGAAGGAGACAAATTCGCAATCACACTGGACAAAAAATAATAAAATACAAAAACTGGCGAAGCTGCAATCCCAGTAGATCACATCCATTATCCCAATAGATGGTAGGCAATACCGATTCCATCAACCCCACTAGACAACACAAATTATATATATATTAAGGATTGACCTAGTCTGGTCCAATATGTCCATTTTCTGCAAGCCAGTAGAAGCTTCAGAATAGCTAAAAACCTGACTTCCAGGTGGAGACAGAACATTTGTTTGCCAAAATATGAAATACAAAAAAAAAATGTAAAAGCCCTCAGCATCAACTCTTCTACCTTGACAAAGCTACTGACACAAATAAAGGATCCTCACCATGAAGGTCTGCTGTCAGACCTGTTCTGACTTGAAAAAAAGATTCTACCTTCACTGACAGCGGAAACTAAAAGACTATTGAACTCAAAACAGTCAACTGTTTACGTCTGACGTTCAATTCAGGAGCCTAACGTTTTAGTAATAATCCACTTTTAGAAACCTCTGTTCATAACAACCAAGCAAAACGTTTTGAGCAATCAACCAAAATGATTCATTCTTTAGTTTTTGTTTTCTGTGGATGTAACGGGACTGAATGAAGAAAGAGCGTTTTTTTTCCTTTCTTTTTTGTTTTTTTTGGTACTCTGTGCTAGTTTTGTTAGAAGATTGTTTACAGAAGGCAACAGGAAGTGAACAAAACGTGAGGTGCCAAATCAAATATATAGCACAAAATACTGTAAGGTGCGTTAGCGCCAGCCACCCTGGGAAAGTGTTTCAAAGTGTTACACACTTTCCAAACATTTGATATACTTTTTAGTCCTGTTGAACATTCATTGACTTGTTAATGGATTATATAGACCCAGACAGGTTTTTATTTTTGTGTCCTTTAAAGAAAACAAAAGTCCAAAATATTTAAATTTTATGGTCAAATATGCAGTCCTGAGCTGCTTTTTCTTTATATATTAAATTTTCTCATACGTCTTTTATTGTTATTATAAGCCTAAGCTAGTGTGACCTCCAGTGCATATTAGACCATTCACTGTATGAAAGGAAAACATGTTGATAATTTGTGAATTTTTAATAAAAATAGAAAATGATGTTTAGATAATTTGTATTTCATTGAGTGTATCGGATATAGTTTGGCTGGCCAAATAATATATACGTATTTCTATGTTATCTACCTGTTTAGTATTCTTTATTTACTTTTATACATCGTGCAAAAGAAATATGATCAATGACATCCAGAAACCCAAATACTGTATTTCCTCCAATATAAAAGACTTATTTACTATAGAATAACCAGATCAGTGCCATTTAAAGGAATAACTGTATGTATTGTTTTTTTTTCTGAGAACTGGAAGAAATAGAAGCAGACGGCTTGATACAGTTCGCCTTAGTAAAGGATAAAATACAATGCAATGCGGAGCTATGTCAGAAAAATATGGATCTTCCTTAAAGGAGAGGGTACCATACTTACCAAGTCTCTGCATAGCATTCTAGACTATTAGAATAGTCTGTAAACAACTATTTTTAGATACCAAAATCTAATTTGCTGTAAAGGTCATGCTGCGTTCTCTCAGTTAACTCTGTAGCTCCAAGGCTGCAAAATGTTTCTGTTTTACTATGATGCCTAATCCTTATAAAATACCTTCATGCTTTAATCAGAAACCAAAAAAAGGAAATTGTGTTTTATGAATCTTTCTTGAGTATAGTGTGTATGCAGACGCCCGACTCGTTCATCTTTTCACCGACTGATTATAGAACCTCCTCAATGTATAGAGAGATGGGTTGATGGGTGATGCTAGGGACTATGGAGGTAATCATAAACCCCGGATGGCGTCACTGGCTGGAGTGCATGCCTCCTCTGTACATAGAAAATGTTGATGTCTAAGTTTCCAGAGATTGCCTGTCACTGGCTGCCGTGATACATGAAGTATAGCTGGGAGCCCTAACACGGGGCAGCTCATTTGATAATCTGACAGTTGATAATCTGACAGCTCGGAGAAAGTGAAATCTTGCTGACTACTGGCTGCCGAAAGTGCACCGCCTCCAACAGCCTGATTTCTCTCTATTCCTTCTGGAAGCCGGCAATTAATTGGTCAAGTAATTGCACAGAGATTCCATGTACATACAACGGAAGGCAGACAGCTTGGTCAGATTGGGGTGACGTCACACCTTAATGTGGAAACATTCATGCCAATGGCTTGCTTAGGTGTGTGATTTATAAACTTGCCCTATAGACCCTCCTTCTTAACGTATTCTAATTGTTACAATTCAGTGGGACCTACTGATTTACATTGAATTAATTATCTTTAATTCAAAGTCATTATCTATTTATATATATATATATTACTGTAATATATTTATATTATCTATATTCCTATATTGCTAGTAAGGAATTTGTGTGATTTCTATGGTCGATCTAGCTAGCTGTGTGGCTAGCTAACCACTACTTGATTTGTCTTTTTGCTATAGACTAGATCGTATTGTAAGCTTGAAGCCTTTCTAGTTGTGGACATGAGATGACAATGCTCCTGAGATCTGGGAACAAAGTGACAGCAGCCAGGCACTGTCAGATAGAGGCTGGCTTCTAATCTATGTGTAAGCATGAAGCAGCCGTAGGAAGAAATGCTCTTCAGCTTGTAATGATGATAACAATTCGCCAGCTACTTTCCATTCCAAGAGCCTGAGTCTCTATTCGCCGTACAGCCTTTGCACACTGCCAGTTGGCTTTTGCAGTTCGCCCCTTGGCTGTACATGGTAATATGTCCGCACCTTCCCCTCCCCTGGCTTTGATGGGAGCGCCTCTGAAGTCGTTAAGCGTTATGTCTGTTGCAGGGAGCAAGTGGTAATTAATGATATACCTCTGCCCTCTGTAGGACAATAGGCAGCACTGAACCGAGCTGCGAGCAGCCTCACTGTCGTCTTGCTTTCAATATGCCGTTGAGCAAATTACATTTCTCAATTTCTTTCCAGACGATGTCTTGATGTAAAAGAAAAGCAAATCCGACAGCAAGGCGAGGGCATAAAGCACACAGGGGCGGTGAGATGTAGCTTTAACCCTGTTCATTCAAGCAGGTGTTCTAGGAAAGATTGCCCAGCCATTGCCTTATTTTTTATTTTCTTGCCTTGGATAAGGGTTGTTGCTAGGATTCCAAAAAGTGTGTGTGTCTGTAGAGGGTCATTCCGCATCCTCAACTCAACAATAAAAGGAAATCTTTGGCACATTAGCATGTCATGGCAAACGGTGGATAAAATCAGTGGACCGGGCTTTGGCCACTGCACACCTATGCCAAGGTAAAATATGCTTATAACCACAGAGGCTTATTTAACACTATGCCAAGGTAAAGCTGTTTTCACTCTCTGCTGCCGCAATGCCAGGTTCCTCAATGCGCCCCCCTGTATGCAGGCTGCATACAAGTGATCTCGGCAACCTTGCTGAGATCACTTGTACAAAACAAGTGATGGCTTCCCCGCAGTACATTTAGCCCTGCTTGCCCAAAGCAGGGCTAAATGTAGAAAACAACTACCCGCTCGGCGCCCGGAACTGCATGTCCTCGGCGTCGGGAGATAGGAATTCCACACACCTGCTGCCCCTCTACTCCCTGCTGCCCTGCAGCCGGGCCTCGGTTGGCCTTGTGGAAAATCTGGCCCTGACTGTACCCCTAGGCCAAGGTCAAGGGTGTTTATACCCACACAGGCTTATATAACACTGTACCCCTACGCCAGGGTAAAGGGCGCTTATACCCACACAGGCTTACCTAACAGTGTACACCTACACACCAAGGTGAAGCATGCTTATACCCACACAGGCTTATTTATCAAGCCAATAATAAAAACCCTAAGTGCAAAGTGTGGCATTCAAATCAACCAATGAGAAATCATGCCATGGTTTATTTTTTTTCAAGCAAATTTTAGCTGGTTGATTTATATCACTCTAAAAAATGTGTTGGATTTAATTAAAAAAATTATTGCAGAATTTTGCAATCAGGTTTTTAAGTATTTTTAACTTATGGCATTTTTCAGTAAATTAAAATTGAAAAAATACTTAACCACAACTTACATTTCTGTTTAAATTCAAACAAATATTACTTGAAAAGAAAATAATACCAACTAAATCCAACAATATATTTTATTCTTTTTAAACTTAACATTCTGGGGGAAATTTATAAAAACTGGAGCAGGCAGAATCTGGAGCAGTTGCCCATAGTAACCAATCTAAATGAAAGAAAGAAGCTGAATGATTACCATATGCAACTGCTCCACATTCTGTCTGCACCAGTCTTGATAAATTCCCCTCTCTGTGTTTTTCCAGTTACATATATACATTTTCTGTTATAAATACATAGGGGGAATTTATGAAAAATGGAGCAGACAGAATCTGGAGCAGTTGCCCATAGTAACCAATCAGCTTCTCTTTTCAGTTTGTTCAATTAAGCTTTAAAAATGAAAGCTAGAGGCTCATTGGTTCCCATGGGCAACTGTTCCAGTTTTAGTAAATTCCTCTCATGTCTTGTATTCTTCTGAAAAAATACAAGACCTTTATTTTTTGATTGGAGGATAGTGAGAAGGGGCGGGTAAAGCGATTAGAGTGCTGTACTGCTCGAGTCACATCTCTCCCTCTCTTCAGTGCCTGGAAGCTGGGCGTTGTGTGCAGGAGACAGCATGCTGCAAGGTAACATTTTTATACTTTGCAGCCGCCCTCTGCACATAACACCCAGCTTTTTAATGATAATTTACACACCCAGTGAGATACCCAGGCAGATACCACCCACTGCCTGATGTCAATCACCAAGAGAGCAGACCTGATGGGGAACTAGGCTTCTTAACTTCCCAATTAGGCAGGCGCTACCCACTAGTAGGACACCTTGGACGCTTCACCACTGTATGACAGTTGCAGTGTGTATTGGAGGTGGTGGGCTGCACTTAGGATGGACACCATGGCCTCTACGCGCCTCCACACCGCAAATGGCAGTGCTTGCACCAAATTCATGTACCTGTTTCCTACAGGTACATGAATCTGGGGCAAACACCGGCAAATGTTGTGCTGATGCATCAGGGAATTCCAAAGAGTGTTGTAGACCAAGGCGGTCTCTTCTCCTAATATAGGCATAGAATTAACAGTTTTCGTAAGCCTACCTTAAAGAGGCAACCAGCAGCTATTGACATAATCAACATTTTGGTCAAGTATGTAACCTCCAAAACATTATCACCTAATAGAATGCTCCATTGTGCTGGTTATTAAAGGTGAGTACCACTTTAAATCGGCAGTAAACCACCTTTAACAAAATAAAAACAAACTGTACCCCCTGAAGCCATTTGGAAAAAGTTGACCTTTACCCCCTTTTACTAAAAATTACATCAGCATGCAGCCCTGCATGCTGATTTAAAATCATGTTATATTCATTAGTTAAACAAACATGTTTTTCATTTACTTACAAATGGAGTTCATCTACTTCTTGGTCCACTTCTGGCGCAAATGATGCAATGTGCCCAAGCATTGCATCCTGGGATGGTTATATCAGCAGAGCATTGCTGGCAAATCTCATGTGTAATCTCTAGAGATCTCAGGGAAAGGCATTTTCCTCCCTGAGATGATGTGCATGGTCACATGTCCTAGTCACATGTGCCAGAGTTCCAGGAAGTAAAGGGAGATCTAGAAGCCTGCTCTTAGCTAACATGGCCACTGCCAGAAGAATGGGGAAGAACAGAAAAAATAAGATATGCAAAGAATACAAAGCCTGCAATCATCTGTGTGTGTATGTGCCTGTAGATTGTCATTACTAAAAATTTCTAAAGGTGTGTTTGTTGTTATTTTAAAGATATGGTAACGTTCCTTTTTACCATATAAACCAATCCCTTCCAGCTCTGTAATGTCAATGCTCCATCACTTCTATCTTCTCATGATCTTCTTTTGCGTTCGGAGTCTTTGGCTACTTGATTGTAACTCCCATGCATGTGCAGCTACCTCACACACACCCAGCATTGGCGGTCAGTGCTCTCTCCCCCTACACACCAAGCATTGGTGGTCAGTGCTCACCCCCCTCTCTATCAGACCTCCTTTCATTGATGGTTAGTGGTAGCTTATAAATAGGAATACTTACTCCTGCTGTCTCCCTACTTCTCTGTCTTTCTGCTGCTCTGTCTTTTCTGCTTGCAATGCTGTGTTGGACAGGCATATCAATACGCTTGGGGCGCTAGCAGCCTGTGCTGGTTGGCCGGTGCCAGAACTATAGTTTAGTTTCGGCACCTGGCTCTCACCTATCCAACATTCCAGTAACACTAACAGTGCCTGCAGGTGCTGGCCAGGTGCACTGTCATTGGTGGTCAGAGCTCAACCCCCGCCAGCATTGGTAGTTAGTGCGTCCCTAAACTCCCCCCACCCCCCCGACATTGGTTGTCAGTTCTCACTCCCCACTTCCCGGCATTGGAGGTCTTTGCTCACCCCGCATATACACACCCAGCATAGGTGGTCAGTCCTTTAAACACCCAACTAAACAGTGCTCCCCCCCAGTATTGGGGGTCAGTGCTCAAACCACATCCAACAGCATTTGTTAAATTTTTCATGGCCGGTCCCTTCCTACACAAAATGCTGTGAGCAGTGGCTGTTCACATAAAGTAAATGTTTACTTAGCCAAGTGAAAGTTAGTTCACTTGAGTTAACTTTCAATACCCAATCATGTGCAAGAAAAAAAGAGATTTCTCCTAGTACATCATTAGTTGATAGAAGTGAACACACTTTGCCTTATTTACTAAGCTCAGTGATATGTGAACAATTTCAATGAGTGCTAATAAGGTTCAACTCATCTGTGCCTCAGATGTAGTGTTTGGTTTAGTGTAAATCTGGTGTGATTACGTTTATAGACAAGGAAGAGGAAAAAACAGCATAACACGTCATTATTTTTATTATTAACAATCATTTTAATGAACATAAGTTTTTAGGAGATGAGGGCTGTGTGAAGGATGGCAAACAGGAGCAGTGGACCATGGTGAAGGTAAAACGTGCCCACAGAAGTGTGTTGGAGACTCCCTACAGATATGGGATCAGCACCTGATCTAGCACAAATGGCTTAATCAGTCAACTCATCTTATATCTATGAGTACCATAAGAGTGGGATGTTATGCACTTTAAACCAATCAAGGTTCCATTGGATTGCACACTCCTAGCAACCCAAAATGCCTTCAGGCACTGGAAGCAGGGGAAGGTCCTAAGGCAGGTTACAGAAAAAGATAGGACAGGGAAGAGCTAGGCATTGTGATGCTAGTCATCCACAGTCCAATGAATAGCAAGCAGATACAAGAACATGCAGAGCTGCAACAAGAAATAACAATGTCACTCTACTGGTTATGCATTATGACAGGGGAGTTAAAAAAAAACTACAAATATTTTGACAGGTAAAACACTTCACTGTGTATTTGCTTGTTAGGCTGCTTTAATATAAATCCATGGGTATAGGAGGCCATGGATATTCAGAAATAATTATAGAGGTACACTGCTGGGGTTTGTGTTTTGCATACAAACAATAAGGGCTGCAATCATATATTTGCTGTCTTCCTTTACTGTAGACAACCAGTAAATTCTAGATGAAATCTTACATGTACCCAAAGAAGAAGAACTTTGTTATATAAGGCCTTTTTTATGTAGGCACTAGATTTAGCAGCAATAACGAAGCTGGTAGAATTTTTGCTGGATCCATTATAGCACTGGCCTCAGGATGTGAGTTGATAGATTCAAAAGGATTGTAGGATGACATTTTCCCCAATGTTTTCCTTTACCAAGTGATAGGTAAAATTGAATCAAATTAAAAAAGTTCAGAACCCAGCAAGCTTAGCAAGGATTCCCCTGTTTGATGACCGCAGATACTGAGGGGTCTATTCACTAAGCTGCCGTAGACAGCCGAGTGAACAACCGACCCAAAGCGAAGTGAGCTGAACGCTGTTCGGCTATTCACTCCAGGCTGGTATGGCTGATTCCAGCCGTATATCGGCTGAAATCAGCCGTACATCGAGTGGCTTCGCGTGGCTTCGGGTTGGCCGAACATGCTCAGCATGTTCGGCCGACCCAAAGTGCAGAAGGAGTTCGACTCAGCCGATCCAACATCTGGATCGACTAAGCCCGAAACTCCGGCAGGGCACTCGCTGTTGTTCGGCCTATTCCCATAGATGCTGAACAGCAGTGAGTGAATAGCCAAATGCTGCCGAGCGGCATTCGGCACGGCTTTTCTGCTCGGTACCTCTGTGGTACCGAGCAGAATAGAAAAACAGTTAAAAAAGTAGTAAAAAATAAAATAGAAAACGATTGGGCGGAGCTAGCAGTGATAGCTGGCTCTGCCCAACTGTTTTCTATTGGCCAGGCGGTTCTGCTGTAGTCAGAATAAACAAAAAAAAAATCACCATAGGAATGCATAGCTAGATTCCTATTGGCTATTTCACTTTGCAATGGTCAATAGAAAACTTTTATTTTATTCTGACGGCAGCCAACAGCTCAATGTCAGAATAAAAAAAAAGACAGGGAAAAAAAACACTTTAGAAAGTGTTTCTCTCCCGGGCGTCCGGGAGAGTTGGGCTGTCTGGAGATCAGTGCCCCTGGTTAGCTGGTAACCAGGAACGCTGATCTCTCTGCAAGTGACCGGACCCAGCCATAAGATCACGGCCGGCTCTGCCCAGCTGTCAGAAGCAGGCTGTCGGCCAGCCACTGGCTGGCCATTCGGCCAGCTTCGGCTTTCAACATTTTCGGACGGGAGCGCGCAGGGAAGACACAGGTGAGTATTAACCTCTGTTAAAGTGTTTGTTTGTTTGTTTTACACTTTTTGCATACATCTACTGCTTGCTAGCAGTAGATGTATGCAAAAAAAAAAACCGGAGGCTTTAATTATCCTTTAATAAATCATTATATTTTCTAATGCAAGCAGTGCAAGTACCTACATTGAACTTGTTATCAGCCTCTTGCAATCCCCTGTACACCAGAGCTTAGACTGGGAGAAGGAAAAGCAGCACAAGGAGCCAGTTTCTGACTAACTGAAAAAATACCTATATAAGCCAACATATCTGTAAACAAATAAGTAAAGGCAACTAGACTTGCTGTATTTTTCTTGAAGATGTTTCAGTGGTCATCCAACCAGCTTTCTCAATTCAGAATTGAGAAAGCTGGTTGGATGTCCTGTGAAACCTCTTCAAGAAAAATAGAGCAAGTCCAGTTGCCTTGACTTATATTTTTACAGATATACCATGACCTGGATGAATGAGAACCTTCACAGACATATATAAGCAAACATAGCCTTACAAATGTCTCAGCTACAGACTTTTACTCACACTGTTAAAATATAATACATTCTGTTTGTAAAATATTAACAAGTCACTGTGTTACAGAGCTGTATAATTGCAAATTTGTTGGGAGAAAAGAACAATATTCTGCATTTCAATTACATATGGTACAAGGGTTTTTTCATGCTGTTTGGTAGAAACTCACACTTGCATTGCACTTACTTTCTCCTTCTTGTGTGCTAAGTATGAGGATCTGCCTGCTATATTCACATGACCAGACTCAAGGCCCTAATAACAGAATACCAAATGGGAAAATGTGTCAATCACATGGAAAAGAAATTAAATTTCTTGGAGCAATTTGTACACATACATGGGTTAATTATCTAATTCCCACCCAAAATATTACCATCCACTGACATGATGTTAATATACATTCTGTACTAGCTGTCAATGTCAGCCGAAGTCCCCACTAATAGGAGTGGCTCCAGATCACGTGATCACAAAGTCAGCTCTGACATAGAGGTCACAAACAGGCTGAAGGCTCCACTGACAAAAAAATTAAGCTTTTTGCCTAAAGTTGAACACTTCCACCTTCAGGTTGCAATATTTATCTGCCATCTACTTAATAGTTAAACAGTCAGATACAGTTTCAATAGTAAAATAGTAATACATTAATAAAAAAAAGTACCAAATAAAAACCTTATATGTGCATAAAACTATGTAGAAAAAATATTTACATGTGCAAATTAGTCACAGAGTTACCATTAAGCTAACTGACACATTGATAAAATTGGCCTGGCCATCTAGGCATCAGTGACTTCTGGTCACAAAAAGATTAAGGTAGAAAAGTTTATTAATTTAGAAAAGTGAATGTTCAATTAGTGAATAGGGGAAGTGGTGTTTAGATAAGGTGAATAAAAAAAAACCCAGGATTTTTCCTTGCTAATAACTGTTCAATTTAAATATAGCTTTATTTACCAATCTAAGTTACAGTATTATGAAACTCTCAAACTTTTTTTTAATGATGAGCCCAGATCAAACAAATATACATTGCTTAGCAAAGTATTTCTTAAATTTGTTTCCCAAGCACTTACAGTCATCATGTTTCCAAAAGCTGGCTCCAACTCTCTCAGCTTTGCTTCCCTGAACTACCTGTCCAGTACAAGATCACATGGGACAACACAGTCTCCAGCAGCCGTCCGTCCATCTAATAGCTTGGAGAAGGGAGGAGTGGGGAGCTGGAAAATGGCTTGCCTTGCTGTGCCTGAGTGTTTGCGGAAAGGAAGGGGTCACTGGCACTCCAATATGCTGATCAATAAGCCTTTATTGACACATGCTCTATATCATATAACACTCATTATATGTTATGTGATACTGAGTATGAGTCAGTAAAGGCGTATTGATCAGGATACTGGAGTGCCAGTGACCAGTGGCGGAACTACTGCCGATGAAGCCGGT
>NW_017306520.1:1527124-1559219 GCF_000935625.1 Nanorana parkeri | reverse complement strand
ATGGGATGGGAGGGGGCTGAGGACATGTGATTAGGGGGGCTGTGGTGATGTGCTTAGATAAAGGGGGGCTGAGGACATGTGATTAGTGGGGCTGCGTCGATGTGATTGGACAGGCAGTACAAAAAACGTACGATCTGCCCATCTTGGACAGGCAGATTGTACTTGCGATCATCACAAGCCCGCCCCCCTGAGGGGCGGGCTTGCGATGACCGCAATGCTGAACGGGCAGTGTGCGCGTGCGCACATCGGCCCGTTCAGCATTTGTCTCCCCAGCATCATTCAAACCAGCCGAAAATGGTAAGATTTACGGCTGGTTTTCTAGCATGCTCCTTAGACAAAAGACGTGTGACCGTACAGTAGAAACGGTTGCACGTCTTAATTCACACTGCACGATTATCGTACGATCGCGGGATTTCCCGCGATTCTCGTAGGAGAATCGTGCAGTGTATGGGCACCTTTAGACAGTCTACACCCTGCTGAACATGCAGAGTAGTTGTTTGGCTATTCTCCTGTGTGTTCTCAAAGCTGTTGGGAATTAACTAATTCTCCTTTTCGCAACATTTCCATTCTCTATCATCAATTTGATGCCTCGGTGTAAAAAAGACATCTTAGTTTTCTTCCAGGCCCTTATAATTAAGTCTTCAACAGAAAGTGGAGCAACTTTAAAGTGACATTAAACCCTCAGATTTTTTTTACATAAACCAATACTGTAATGTGTGCCTTACTGTAATCCATGGTAGTTTCCCTTCTCTTTGCTGCTCTTCCTTTTAAATCCGTATCTCTTCTCATGCTGGGCAGAACTTCTGTTTTGCAGCAGACTTCCTTGTCTCTGAAATGGATATATGGTGTCTGTGTGAAGGTTCACAACCTGAGCCAGCACTACAGGGAGAGGCAGTCAGCTGCAAAGGGAAGTTCTCCCCAAGCATGAGAAGAGATACAGATTTAAAAGGAAGAGCAGCAAAGAGAAGGGAAACAACCATGGCTTACAGTAAGGCACACATTACAGTATTGGTTTATGTTAAAAAATCTGAGGGTTTAATGTCACTTTAACCTCTCAATTGCTTAGCCTCAGAACAATTGAAAACATTTGTGAACCCTGAACTTAGCGGCAAACCCCATTGAAGTCTGTGGAAGCCGTATCTTTTTGTGGCATCTTTCAAGACCACTTTGCAAGCTTTTAGGAAAGAAAGGGCATGGGTAGAGAACACTGGCATGGGGGGCATGTAATAATGTAAATAAAATGTGTTTTTTTTAAAATACCGTTCAATGGAGAGAACCTCTTTTAGAAAAGGCTTAAAAGGCAAAATTAAAAATACACAATTCCTTTGAATAACATTTTTGGGGGATGCCTTGAACCTGCACACGATGTGGCACACCTGTACAATGTACTAGAGAAAAAGTGAAATTTACAAAGATAAAAAAATACCATTTAAATTGCCGCTAAGTATGGCCGGGAATTCCCTTCAACATCTATACCAGGCCCTAATCCCAGATGAGGGTCTGGCATGCACAGTAAGTGGGATACCCACAAAAAAGCTTTGAGTCTTCTCCCAAAATCCATACCAGACGCTTATCTGAATATGAAGCCTGCCTGGCCAGTAAAGGGAGGGACAGTGAATGTGTGCCCCTCCCCCCTCCTATAAAATAAAGTGGCCCCCAGATATTCTCCCCTAAGTAAATAAGTAAGATGTAAATAGTGCCCCTGCTTACTCATTCACACAAAAAAAGAAAAATTCACAAAAAAGCAAATAAACACAAAACACAGTAATAAAGTCCTTTATTTAACCTCTTGCCGTCCGCCCATTAAGAAAAAACGGACGGACGGCAGACTCGAACCCGCGGGTTGCCGTCGCCTATGGCCAATTTTGGGTAATGTAGTTTTTTTGAGGTTTCGCGCGCGTGCGCAATTTTAAGGCTTGACATGTTTGGTGTCTCTTTACCCAACGTGACCCCGTCTTTTACATTTTACCAAAAAATTGGGTAATTATTAATGTTTTAGAATTTAATATAGGGGAAATGGCCTGGATGGGAAGGGGGTTTAACACCCCGGATGTGAACTGGTTAAGAAAAAACAATGTAAATCCATTGTCAATCACATCATCCAGCGATGCAGAGCCGCCTAAATCCTGATAAAATGACTCCCGCCAACAAAAAACACACTGACCACCACGAATGAGACTCACAAATGATATTTTCCTAGCCAGCTGCTGAATGAAAACAAAGGGGTGGGGGGTCCTGATATTACTGACTAAATATGGTCATAAACATAACAAGCAATGACTGTACAGCCACCAGCATCCTATTAACAAATGAGTGGCAAGTCATTCATTTCGTGCCATCAGTGATACTCTAATAGTGATACATCTCCCACCCAATCTCCCATTACCACGAAGTCCAGTGGTGTGCCCCTTGCTACATCATTCCCAGCTGCCAGAAGGTTCACCCAGCAGAGCCAGATTAACATAGGGGCGGGTGGAGCTACTGCTCCATGCCCGTGCCTGCAAATAGGCCCAGCTGTCCCGGTTCGCAGCCTGGCTGAGCAGAGCTAACCCGGATCACGGCTGGGCCGACCTGACCTGGGTCGCGACCGGGCTGAGCTGACCATGCAGCAGCGGCCCTCTATTTAGGCATATCAGAGGGCCCTCTAATGTGCCTGAGCTGAGAGCCACATCTGCTGTGGCTGCTGTCGCCAGTCTCTCTGACTCCCACTGGAGCCCGCACTGACCTCCTGGAGCCCGCACTGATCGCCTGGAGCCCGCACTAACCACCTGAAAGCTCGCACTGACCACCTTGAACCTTCACTGACCACCTGGATCCCTCACTGACCACCTGGAGCCCTCACTGACCACCTGGAGCCTTCACTGACCACCTGGATCCCCCACTGACCACCTGGAGCTACGGCTAGATCCTGTTGAAGCTACGGCTGGACCCTTCGGCTCCATAGTGAATAACCCTCTATGTCTCTTCTGTCATAATTGATGCCTTCCTGTGTTTGTGTATACAAAAGCGCGTATGTACAGCTCAGGTGTACAGTCTTGGCATGGTTCTGTGTGGAAATGAAGTAACTTCCGTGCACATATGTAGGAATTATATCACCCCAAGAGGGAGAAGACACTGAATCTGGAATAAGACCAGGAGAAAATGGAAGTGTCAGCGATGGATCACTGAGACCACTGGAGTGGATCGCCTACAAAGCAAGTATGCCATAATGTGTTAATATGCTGCGCACACTAGCACATTATGGCAAACACCTGCTGGGGGCCCCACTATACTTCTTTTGAGATGGCAGTTTACTATTGCCCTAATTTATTCTAACCACTAGAATTAATTTACACATGTACGCCACATGTAGCTTTAACACCAGTACCCCTATTTCCAAACGCATGTTTGGGGCATTTTTCTTCTAGAACCAAAAGAAGCACATGCACCTTTTCAAAAATCACACTGCACCATGTTGCCTAGATGTGAACAGGCCCACTTTTGCCCAGCAAAAGCTTATGACGAGCTTGCGATGCCATTACTTGTTAATGGAACCCCAAACGCAGTAGGCAAAGTGCACGTCTTTGCCCATGCAAAAATGCACAGTCAAAAATTGCATGCAGCTTGCATCTTGTACTGCTGCTTGAGCTTCTTTGCTACATTTGTCACAGATACAGAAACCTATTGAAATGAATAAACTGATGCAGGTTGCATGCCTGGAGAGAGGGGAGTTATGGGATTTCCATAGTTGTGAATTGCAGCGCGGTGGAAGACATAGGGTCTAGGGTTGCCACCTGTCCAGGATTCACCCGGACAGTTCGGGTTTTGAATGCTGTGTTCGGGTTTCATGGCAGCAGAAACCCGGACACAAGATGTCAGGCAGACAGGGACAACCATAATAAAGATAGGGGCTACTGGCCCCCCACTGAAAATAGTCTCAACTGTGATATTTACATATGAAAAAGCCGCAACTCATTCTTCCAAGAAAATTTCTGTGTGTCGCTAGAGTGTTCGGGTTTCGATGGAAGAAAAGGTGGCAACCCTAATAGGGTCCCTTTTAGAGTGTAAGCCTTCGGGGCAGGGCCCTCCTTATCATCCTGACTTGAATTGTGATTGTATTGTCTTCCTTCTATTGTAAAGCGCTGCCCAAACTGTTGACGCTATATGAATCCTGTAAAATAATAATAATAGGGCAAATTGCACTAGTGTGAACAGAGCTAAAATATTTCAATGACTACAAGCACAGCCCTTAGGTAACCCCCACACTTTGCGTTATCCGTCACGAAGACATCCCACTATGTAAACACGTCTCCACCTTCGCACTGCCACTGAAGAGACACATATTCTCGAAGTCACATTGACCTCTTAACAGCCAGCCACACATTGCTCTCTCGCGTGAGCTCTACCCACAGATTGAGGCGGAAAAGCAGTGGCTTGTGACGTCACCGAGAAGGGGTGTGTCAGTGATCAGCGTGCTCCGGGAAAATGGCGGCGCCCTTGTCGCAGGAGTTGGAGAGTTTGCTGAACCCCCAGCCGCGATTTTGGGATCCCGAGGATGACGGAGACGAAGGTGGGGAGGTCTCCTTTTAGTTTATATAGGGTAGTGACAGTTTAAATGTCTCTGAGAAGGCAGGGCTAGGTAGTTCAGGAGACTCACGTGTAGTGTGTAGCCCTAGCACCGGTGGGTCTGTTAGAATGAACATGTGCTGGGGTGATTCTCACAAACTTTCCCTTTATGCTATGAAACTATAGGGATTGATCCCTAAGGTTTTTTACTTCTGCTAGCGAAAGGTGCTGAGTGTGTTAGCCAGGCAGTCCAGTCTTGGCATCAGCAAGCAGTGTTAGGACATGAATGCATGAGTGCCTTGGCTGTTGTATCGTAACCGTGCAGCACGAATAAATACCCTAACAGAAAATATTAAAGTGAATTTGTTGCTGTCTAAAAGCTTCCTGCAAAAGACTTGAAGGGTCAACACACACACTACAATCTGACCATACAATCCATTTTAGATTGACCAAAACTATGACCTGTCTAAACTATCCAATCCAATTTTCTTTCAATCAGGCAGGCTATTGTAATACGTACAGCGTAGAGGGTTATTCGCCGAGGGCTAGTTCATACTAGTCACAGTGCGTTCTGGGCGGATCACATTGCAGCCAGCTCAGTTTGTTGTGGATCGGGAAGGCGCGTGGTAGTGCATTGAAGTATATGGTACAGCAGCCGTGCCCTCTGGCCGTAATGCGATCGGCCGCACGGGATCGCGTGGCACACGAAATGCTGCAAGAACAATTTTTTCTGACTGAAACACAGTGTTCCCATGCGGCTGATCCCATTGCGGCCAGAGGGCATGGCTGCTGGTGCCATTGAGTTCGAACACACCGCCATGCCCCCTCCTGCCCCGCAACAAACGGAGCCGGCTGCAATGCGATCCAGTGCGTTCTGGCCGGAATCGGACTGGAATGCACTGTGACTAGTGTGAACTAGCCCTGAATGGTTTGGAGAAGGCAGGAGAAGTGAACAATCTAGGACAACATAGCTGAACTGGAGGCTTTTTCCAAATCGGCTATTTTACTTCTCCTGCCTTCTCCAAACTCTTCACCCTTTTGTGAATAACCCTGATAGTTGTTGGAAGATTTAAAGGAGATTGCGCGATCAGATAGTAACGTGTGTGAGATTGCACAATGTTAGAGTCTGATTGTACAGTCCCCTTTAGATCTACCAACAACTATGTAGTTCAAGAGTCTGCCTGATTGTATACAACTTGATTGAATAGATTAGGTAGGTCCTCATATTACAGTTTGGTAACTCTACAATTGATTGTGCAAAGACTGTATGGTCAGATTGTAACGTGTATGGTAACCCTTTAATACCTAACCCTGTGGTCGGCGGTACCGTCTACATTATGCAGAGCTAGGGCCTTCAGCAAAATTTTCAGCAGCAGACACTTCTGGATGTGTCGGATACCAATATCTGCCCCATTACACATTAGTGGCCAATGGAACTGCTGCAAGCATCGTGGATAGTCATCTACCATGCTGTACCTGACAGAGTCAGATGTTAAAGACTCAGCCTGAAGTCTACAAGAGGGCAAAGTTAGGATTTGCCACCTGCCAGAGAGATGTGGATTAGAGATGAGCCTGGGCTTGGGGCGAACCCAGGTCACCTGAGTTCACCAAGGCCGCTCGAAACTGACTGACAACCCCACCTTCAGGCCCAATCGGTGGCAGCAGTTGCGACGGGACATTCCCTGTGCCTTTGTGACGTGTAGCTGCGGGGTGAGGATTGCATCTCTCTGCGACTGACTTTGACCACGGGTGGTAGCAGCCACAGTTTTAAGTGGCCTTGGGTAAACTGGGTTCACGCCAAGCCCCGGCTCTTTACTAGTAAGTATTAAGCAGCTGCTTTTGCGCTGAGTTTTTTTTCTAAATGGTTTTGGATAGCACCAAAGTCACTTTAACTTTACGTTATGAGATTGTTAAAGCAGAACTAAACCCGGTGCTCGGGGGCTTTCACATATTCTGCAAGTATGCACAAAATCTCCCCCGTCACCAGTGTTCATTTTGACTGCAAATTTCAATTAAGCCCCCATTCACACCTATGCGTATTGTAATATGCGCGTCTGCCGCGCGACCGGCACGCGTTTTGTTTACCGCGACCCCAAAGGCTACTTGGCAGTATACAAATGGAAAACGCCCTACAAAACGGACCAATACGCAGCAAAAAACGCTCCGGGACCTTTTCATGCGTGGGCCGTTTTGTAGTGCGTTCGGGACGGGCGGAAATACGGACAGGTGGGAACGATACCATTGACTACAATGCTATTTATTTTTTTGACCGTTTTGTAGAGCTATCATCGAGCGTAGGACGCGCTACAAAACGGTCAGGTGTGAATGGGGCCTTAGTTTTAGGGGGTTATTCACTCAGCTTCCGAAGGCAGCCAAGAGAATAAGTGAGCCGAACGCCATTTGGCTATGCACTTCGGCCCTGTACAGCTGATTTTCAGCCGTACATGGGCTAAAACTAGCTGTACATCAGCTCCCTTCGGTTCAGCCGTTCAACTGGAGCCGAACCTTCAGCAGTCCACTCGCTGCTGTTAGCCCCTATTCACATAGGGGCCGAACGGCAGTGAGTGAATAGCCAAATGCCTCAGAATAGTATTTTTGATATAGAACGTCTTTATTTAACTTAGAATTAAATAAAACCAAGTTTTGCAAGATTGTGGAGTAGGGATGGGGAAGTAAACTAGTGTGAGGAGAGAACAAGTCTGAGAAAGCAGTGCTAACTTGCTAGGCAGATGGGAGGAGAAACTCTCATGTGACAGTAGCAGGCAAATTGATGAAGTATTGTCTGCTGTTTGCATGGCATTGATCCAGGTGGCAGGGAGACCAATAGAGCCTGAGTCTCAGCCAATCCAGCTGCCGATAGAGTCAGGGGACTGGGGGTTTGGCAAGGTTCAGAGGGAACTGGTCCAAATAGGTAAATGCAATAGTCCCTCCCATTTTCATTGCGTTTTTGTTCGACGACAACAATTGCAATGTATTTTTGTCTCAGTTTTAGTCTTAATAACTTAGTTTTTATTTAGTTTTTGTCACTGAGAACATGCAGCTAACGAAAACTGACGAAATATTTTCGCCAACGAAATTAACGCTGCCTGTCGTACATCAGATGGGAGTCTGATCTTAGCTGCTGGTCCAAGATTTTTATCAGGATGGAAGGCACATGGAAGAGAGCAGAGTTCAGTCCAGAAAGATTCCAGATCAGCTGTGCTGGGAGACACAGATCTGATCCGATGGCTGAGCAGTGCCGTAGCTGGTTCTCCTCAAGGCGGACCACAGCTGCTGGGTACTTCCGGTTCGTCAGGTGAACCTCTGAAACGTATTGCCTAGCAATTGGGTAAACAACGTCGAAATTAAAGGATCACATAGCTAGACACATATGCAATAAGGGACAAGAAAGTGGAACTTCCACTGGTGGGACATTTTGTTGATTATGGGCATGCAGTGTCACAGTTAAGATTCATGGCGATTGATTTAATCCGTAAGCCACAAAGAGGTGGCAATAGGGAGTTAATACTGAAAAAACAAGAATTAAAATGGATCTTTCAATTGAATACATTGCAGGCTAAATAATTGAATGTAGACTTGGATCTACATTTATTCCTCTAGGTTTTGTTTTGGTAGATAAAGGGTTAATGGAAAGTGTTAAATGTCACAGGCAAAGTTTGGAATGTGATGAAGGTCATCGTGATGTGCATAATAGGAAGAGAAGAGATGTGGGAAACCTATGGGATAAATTGTAACAGAGTATCCAATTGCCGTGGTGTTTACACGTGCGCAGACGCGGAACAAAAATGCGCGTTTTAGCTGGCTGCATTTGGGGTGCCATTAGAAATGAATGGCACCGCTGGGGCGCGGCACATTTTGTCGTGTTTCTGCAAACGCACAAGTTTTGGCCTTATTTTACACAATGCAGATTATCAGTCAGTAACCTAGGCACTTCCATTAACAAGATAACATTTTCCTTCTATTTAAATGTGCCACTTCCTTGGTATGTGAGCACATGAAGGCCATTTATAAGCAGATGTTAGTTCGGGTTACGGGGATCAATATGTCTTATGACACCTGCATTTTATGTGTAGCTCGTTTGCTATTAATCTACAGCATAGGCATTGCTGATGAACAGCTTGGGAATGACACATCGGTTACTATATTATACGTTATGTTTTGATTTTCAAGTTTGATGTTGTACAATCTTCTACACATTTTCATCAAATGTCCTTAAAGAACTGTAGTCTTAAAGCAGCATTACAAGTTTGTTTGACCGAATTAAAGGATTTCTTAATGAAAAAGTTTTAATGGCATGCTACTACCTGTCATTAGATAGTAAATAAAATGTTTCATTGTATTGTGCTTTTATTTAAAGCCAGGTAGTGAGCCAGGCTGGGGATGAGATTCATGATCCAGCTAAAGTCACTGGCACTTGACATTATCATTGTTAGCCAGAATGCATTCCTAGTGCCCTGCAACAGGACTTAGCTGGCCATACACCTATAGATTATCTGCAGATTTTCTATGGTCAGATGGAAAAAATGCAACAGATTCCTCCATCTACACTAAACTGTGTGGATGGAGGAATCTCCCACTGGGCCAAGCTTCAGTATCTTGCTAGTCGGCCCCACTGGCTGCCAAAATACCTGAACAATGTGATTGGATGCAGGCATTGTTCAGGTATTTTGAGAGCCAGCGGGGCCGACCAGCAAGATATAGAAGGTTGGCCCAGTGGGAGATTCCTCCATCCACACAGTTTAGCGTAGATGGCGGAATCGGTTGCACTTTTTCCATCTGAACATAGAAAATCGGCAGATAATCTATAGGTGTATGGCCAGCTTTAGTCATTGCTCAGGGTGGATATTGAGAATTCTCCTCCCTGCAACTGGGCTGTTCTAATAAATGATCAAAGGCCCACAATGCGCATATACCAAACCTCACACAATCTTGCTGGTGATGCCATATTTTTTGATCTTGTTCACGACTTTATTATACTGGTGTCAAGTGCATAATACAATAGATCAGATCATGGGTTCTACTCTGCAATTTCTACGGAATATTTTCCTTTTGCATTGGCGAGCAGTATCAGTTTCTGGTTCCTCCAGATGACTGCATAAGCATCTTACTATTTGGACAAACCTTTTGTTGATGATGGTAAGGAATATTTTTGTTGCTCAGTGTAAAAAAAAAAACCCTAAACAATTAAATCCACTGTGAATCAATGTCCTATGACAATGAAAAAAAAACATCTTAGGGGTGAATCATTTTTATTTGAACTGTAAGTTTATTCTATGGTTAAAGCCCAGGGGGTGGTAGAAAGGTTTGATAAAAGCAGTTGTCATATGAGAAATATGTTGGCTTTGGTAAATTTAGTTTTTTTTTAAAGGACATCCTTACTGGGGGAAATAAAATGGGAAAACTTATTTCACAACCTAAACACAAACCAGATGTGGGATTGTTTTAAAAAAACACTACATACTGCTACTTCAAAGTGTATACCTTTTTAGGGAGCAAAAGCAAAAGATCGAAAACCAAACCTATGTGGCTTAATGTTCGGTTAAGGTCTGGAACTCACTGCCACAGGCAGTGATTTCAGCAAAAAACGTGGAATTGTTCAAGAAACTTTTTTAAGGGACAGTAATATACAGGGGTACAGGTACTCCTAAAAACGAGATCCTATAGGTTGGACTTGATGGACTAATGTCTTTATTCAACCTCAAATACTATGTAACTATGTACTTAATCATCATCAATCAGTTCTTACCTAAAACAAGCACGCATATTAGGAAAGTCAGAGTGAAGTCAGAACTTGTGATCTACATACTTGTTCCAATCCAGTGACTTCGAGAGTTTGAAGTGTGACAGCTAGAGAACTAACATTTTCAGGAGAAGTCAGCAGTGGCAACACCATACTTTATTACTACTGTTCTATATATATGTTACACGTGTGTGTGTGTGTGTGTGTATATATATATATAGAGAGAGAGAAAGAGAAACCAATGTAGAGCTGCAACAACTAATCGACTAAATCAATCGATTATGAGAATAGTTGGGAGATAATTTTTTTTATACAACCAAACCGATTAGTTGAAAAAATAATCGGCCAACTGATTATGACAATAATCGTTAGCTGCAGCCCTAAACAAATGTATAATTCACTGTGAGCATGCAGCTATCCTTGAAATTTTTTTAAGGTACGAACTGTAAAGATGAACGTAATATGTTATAGTATAGGTATGTAGATTGGTGCTGAAACGCATTTAATTATAATGTAATATTTAAATTATACTAAGGCTAGGGTACGTGTTCTCTTTTATTAATATTGTTTAACAATACTTTTCTTTTGTTCATTTATTAAATGGTGGTCTAGATTTTCCCAGACACTGTGATTTGTTGGGGAGACAACATTGTGACCTAACTCTCATGTATCACAGGCTTAGACGGCGTAATATGACAGATCTGCACATGTTGCTGAGATTTGTGACTGTTACAAAGACATGAGGCTGTTGTCCAGAAGCTCCTTGTTAACTTATTGTGATATGGTAGAATTGTCATTTTCCAACATATGCTGGTGTCTATGGCGTCAATTGACTAAGCTGTATGAGTTATTTCAATCATGTTTGTTGTTTTACTTCAGTCATTTTTATCATCAAAACTATAAGTTTGTGTTCGTAGATTTTGTAAAAGTGTGCATTTTTTTAATTAGTTATGTAACCATTGCAAATTTTTGTTATAATTTTGTTTAATGAAAATGTATCAATGAAACACAAGCTAGCAATATTTCAAAGGCAATGTAGTCTTTTCATGTTTTTTTTTTGGGATAAACATGTCAACATTATCAGCCTGTAAGTAATCTTATCAATGTGTGTTAATGTTTTACTTGGTTTTTTTTTCTTTTGGGTACTGAGGATTACTTTGTACTTACATATGTACATGGAACAGGAGAAGGGGGGTTGTAACAGGTAAAATGCTGAGATTTTAGATGGGGAGGAAGGGGCAGATTGTAATTAACTATAATAAATAAACCCTCTGCACTAGGAAACTCTAAACATGATTAAAACAAGCAGCCAGTATTATATTGTACTAATAAAAAACAGTCCAATATAGCTGGTTATCTTTTAATAATATGGCGCTATATAGCAATGAAAATGTTAAACACCAAAAATAAGTATACATATAACACAATAATCAGGGGTATGAAAATTGAAAAAAAAAAAAAGCTACTTGTCCAAGGACTTAAGCGGGGGCCCAATTTACTTTTCCCTCATGACAATCTACTTGTGATACAAAAAATAATTTTAACCAAAGCCGAATTTAACAGTGCTAAGAAACGCTTCTCATGAGTGAGCACAGTCACCTGATGGGTCACACAAAATGTGGGATTTTTCCTTCACTTTCTGTCCAAGTGGTCACCAGGACAAATAAAGAGAATGAATGTTCCTAGTGGGGACATAGTGATAATACCATTCTCTATCCTTCAAATGTTGGATTTAGATACACGTTAAAGGGGGAATATTACAAATGAGTTGAACAATATTGCACATAACTGTAGGAGAAGAATTTGTTGTGGTTAGCTTGACTCAGTCTATGCTTAATTACCCCACTGTAGGTTACATTAAGGTCACTTAGTTTAATATTGGTTAATTTACTACTTTTCAGTGTCTCCTCATGTCACATGGTTTGTTTTCTCAATAATGACATTGTCATTTTTATATTCACAGCTACTGCTGCAAAAGTTATTGAAAAATGTGATGAAGGGGAAATTGAAGATGACGATGGTGCCATTATTCTGAAGAATCTCAAGAAACGCTCAGTAACCTTCCTTTCTGACACGGATAAAAGGTATCAAGGAAAGAAAACATCTCGCAAAGATATAAAAGCCGAATTAGGGGAGCAGTCTTTCTCTGAAGATTCTGGTGAGTTTCAAATAAATGTACAAACACTTCATATCGTATTCAGCTATTCATTCTTTACATATTTAATATAGGTAAAACAATGCAAACTAATTTTACTTCAATACATTTTAAGAACTTTTTGCTGTAAAATACACATTTTCTCATGCTGGCTAGTTTATTATACCATTTTTAACACCTTCCCACCCTATAGTCTGTATAGAAATGTTCCTCTGCATGATTCCCTATGCTGAGGATTCATTAATAAATGTCACCACTTAGACCGCTACCAGATGACGTTTTGTGTAGCTACTTACTCTCAAACCTGGTTGTCACTGACCGCTTTGGTCCCCACTAACATTTAGGAACCAATCAAAGTGGTTCTCAATTATCCATCCAGCTCAAAAGACAGTCACACCACAGGATCTTAAATTGTACTTCAATATTTAATGTAATCCACAAATGTATACCTCAGACGTGCTCCTCAACACAATGAGAATCCACTTACGCGTTTCACTGAATAGGCTTAATCATGCCTCCTATGATTACGCTTAATCGGTGAAACGTGTAAGTGATTTTCGTTGTATTGGAGAGGTGAGATCCTTTTTGTGAACTTTAAGCTGGTTCCCAATCATGCCATATTCTGACAACACTGGTTTTAGCTTGCAAGGACCAATGCAGCCTGTAGGTGACGGTGTGCCTCTGTTTAATACTGTAATTTGATACCATTTTACAACTAATAACATTATTAAAGTATGTTAATAACAAAAAATATTTTATTTTTTTTACATTTTTGTCTACTTGGCAGCCTTTAGTCCCCTTTCACACGGGCTGTCCGATCAGGTCTGCCTGTCAGTTTTTCAGATGGACCCGATCGGATGGCCAATCCAAGTCTATGGGCAGCCGTGTGTAAATGGACGAGCGTCCATTTACACCTGGTTATCCCTGGCTCTGGCTGGGTCCGAAAGAACAGACGAAACAGTGGTCCGTTTCGCCTAACTGGATCAGGGGTGTCTGGAGTGATGCAAGGGCCAGCAAACCTCCTTGCAGAAATGAGTTTCAGCAACTCCAGTATAATTCTTCCTGTCCTTAAATTGCAAAGAACACACAAATCTATTCATGGTCATCTATATATTACCCAAAGCAAACAATAAAAAAACAAAAATAAGTAAATAACCACAATGATGCAGCGCTCTACCCATATACCTATGTAAGGTTGACAAAGGGAGGGCCGGAATTCCCCCATAGAACCTCCAAGCCTATACAACTACAAAAACGTTGTGAGTTACAAGATGGATTTCAGTCCAAGTCCAAGGACATTGGAGCTGTTTTAGACTGTAGATAAATCTGGAGTAGTGCAGTCTTCCTGCAGAGTAATGCATTTGAAAAAAACAAAAGTAAACACTGGTAAATTGTGTTCATTAAACCCCCAGCGGAATCAGGTGGGTGACTTACCTAATGATTGAGGTAACCCACATTTTGAGTAGGAGACTCATTTTTTTCCCCCCAGCTCAACAAGTTCTTCCTTCCAGATTAGTATCAAACAAACCTTTCCGGGTGGATCTTGGTTTTGACAGCAATCTGCTATGGCCGTTGCAGGTCCGGGTTGTCATGCCAGCAGATAAGTACCAAGAAGATGAAACATCCATCACACAACTGTACCGTCGAAACCTTCTTTTTCTTTATTAAATGGCACATCTGTTATGTCTTCATGCTTACAAGCTCTTTTTCAAAAACCCTTCGAAAAAGGGTTTGTAAACGTGAAACACATAAGAGCTGTATTGAGCTGTTTTAAGAAATTCCTTCTCCTGCAGGTGGCGCTATTACCCTACAGTACATGATCTCCGATCTGTTCCCTGTGTCCTTCAATGAACGGAGAGAAAAGGATTTTACGGTGAGTACCAAAATCCTATTTTTTCACCATGCAGTTGCAAATATTCTTGTTGTGCTCCCTGCCATATGTTAATTATTTTGATACATGTTCACCTGTTGGTTGTCTTATAGTGATATTTGTGTTTGTATTGTAGATGAAGAAGCATCTAAAGATGAGGAATTGGACAGCAATCTTGAACTGATGAGTGGTGATGAAGACGAAGTAACAGATGCTGAAGACAATGAGTCCGAGGAGGAGGGGGACGACGATGATGATGGTAGTGTTGATGACCGTGAAATTGCTGAGCTGGACAGCGATGAAGATGATGAAGTTTCAGCTCAGCATGACGGGGAAGATTCAGATTTGCAAGATGCAGTACAAACATTCTCCAAAGAAAAGGTTTCCTCTGATGTTGCTAAGGGTCAAGGCATTAAGAATCAGATCAGTAAGTCATATTTGTTCACACTGCACAATCAGGACCAGGGTGTAAATCAATGTAATTTTCCTTTGGTAATTTATTTTTCTTGTATTGCATATTTGTAAATTGTCTTTTAAGACAAGTTTTGCTTTTCAGTCATTTTGATTTTAAACATTGTAAAGCTGTTACATGAAATAAGATAGAAGTAATATTTATCTTTAGTTGAACAGATGAAACTGAGGGCAAAGTTGTGGACAGGAAATACAGTATTTAGTTCTTTTTCTTGTATAGATTTCAAAATTGAAAAAGTTTTTAGGTATTATGGTTTGGCAGTGAATAGTAAGGTGTGCTGCCAATTTTAAAGGATCTTTCCCTGACTTTAAAATTGAGGGATACTAATGTATGAGCTTATGAACTGTATAAAAATTTTGCTATAAGATGTCCTGAAGCCATAGGATTGCCTTCTGAACTGTTTTGCTTAACAAGAGCTGGTGGCTATGATTTTCTGGGCCCAAGTGCAGCCCGCCTGGGATAATACTTGTCTTCTTCTCTGATCCAGCTATCTTTTTCAAGACATGGTTCTGGCCAGGTCATCTTCATACTGCATAGGCATGCAGTGGTGCCATTCATTCTTATATAGCAACTGGGAGCCTGTTTACAGGGCCTCGCTGCTGCTGGCGTATAACATATGTCGGTAGCAGCGAAATGGTTAATCAGTCCCCACATTTGTGTATTTCCTTATGCCACTTTTAAAAACCATATAGTCTGCCCAGAGGTCTGCTATTGCATGCGTGATCTCTCGCACAGCCTCTGCAATTTTAACACTTGTAGCGCAAGGGTGTGCTGGTATTAACAGAGCAGTAACGTTGGGAGGGGGGCATGAGCAAGGGGCTAGAACAATCTGACACTTCCAAAATTGTTGTTTTTAGCATGAGGCAGCCAGTGTAGCTTTTCAAAAGTTTGGCAAGTACTTTTCTTGCACTTCCCTTTGCTGCCCTAAAAGTTACTTAACTAAAGCACATTTGTTTATTATTTGTATTTTAAGACTCCACATATAGCACTTTTTTGAAGTAATCTTCTTGAAAGCACAATTGAAGATACTGCGTATATACTGACTTTCAGAAAGTTTGTGTTTGTATTGGCTTAGGCAAGCTCGCTGTTGGCTGCTAAGGCTTTTGTGGGGAAAAGGGAGTGGGGGCATTACTATGCTGCCCATAGCTCAGAAGTGCGGTACATCTATGGGCTAAAGAAAAACAACTCGCAGTAAATTTATGGCTGTGTAATATTGCACATACAATCAGCTGTTAAGCACTTGACTAACCTAAAATCAAAGAAGAGCTGCTGTATTAGCAGAAATATTGAGTCTATACCTCTGCTTACTCATTTTGCTGCAGCAGTTGGAGACATTTTCAAAGAAGATACTCCTATTGACTAGACTCTTGAAAAATTATTATTTGATCCCCTGCAGATTTTGTAAGTTTGCCCACTTACAAAGAAATGAAAGGTCTATCATTTTTATCATGTATTTTATGTTGTAGAGACAGAATATCAACTGTGATAGTTTGGGGAATATAGCCCAATGGTAAGCGCTAAGTGACCAGTCTTGAAGACGACTTCAACATAAAAAAAAAAACCTGGAAGAATCTGAAAAGCCAGGTTCTTCCTTATAAAATGGTTCACATTCTGGGCCCTCTCAGCCCCTCTGGCTGAAAGTCCTGGGTGCCATAGTTGCCATAAAACACCGTGGCATTGCCATGCACTGCCACACAACCAAAAATCCAGAAAAAACACATGATGCAAATGTTATAAATTGAGTTGCAGTTCAGTGAGTAAAATAAGTATTTGATCCCCTACCACCAACAATAATTCTGGCTCTTACAGACTGGCTATGTGTTACACAGATTAGTTCTGTCAATTTAAGAAGGTGCTCCTGACGACAACTCGTAATGTATATAAAAGACACCTGTACACAGAATCTCTTTCTTTCATTCAAACCTCACCACCATGCGCAAGACCAAAGAGTTGTCAAAGGACGTTAGGTACAAGATTATCAGCAAGAAGCTTGGTGAGAAGGAAATTATTTTCCTCACTGTAAATGTTCATTTATCACAAACATAAGCCAATTTGTTTAAGTTTTTAGGTCTTTTAATTTATTTTTCTTTTATATAACACTGTTGTGAGCATGGATAGAGGGAGATCTTATTAGAACACCTAGCGGCATATGCTAATAGAATCAAATTGAGTTGTGCAGAGGAAGCAATTGGCAAACATTTCCATCATTTAGTAGCTAGTACAGGGACACAAACGGATACAGTTTCTGCTTCTCCCGCAATGATCATTTTATGCTGCAGCTCTGGGTAACCTCTAATTACTACCATTAGTTCAATTGAAACATGCTATTATATACTAGTTATCTGCTGGTTCACATATGGGTATATGTATTTATGTGCTCAAAACTAGTGTAGTAAAAGTTGTTTTGTACTTGCTGAGAAATGCCCACATCCCCTCTTCAAAACTCGACACCCGGAATTATTATTTGTCGACCTAGCTGGTTTCTGGAAGTCCCTGGCCTACCCCTTTTTATTCAGTGGATTTCTTTCATTGTAAAGGCTCAGCATCACATGTGGGCATTACCACACCTTCTTGTGTTCAGAAATCTATATAATGCACCCCTGTTGCCCCGTTCCACCAGCCATGATTTTGCCTGCATTGCACTGAGATGCATAGAGACCAAGTGATGAAATCACTGGGCTTAAATAAAGGTATGTAATAAAATAGAAGGGTTTCATTTAATTCAATTATTAGCATGTTGACGAGGGAGTTAGGAGGTATCAGGGAAGGCAAAATATAAGCAGATTAAACTTCAGCTTTCACTATGCCATACTCCCATTTAAAAAAAAAGTTTTGGATAAAAAAAAGTTTTGGCTTTAAATATAATTTTAAAAATAAGTAAACAAATCTAGACTCAAAATTGTGGGGTTCTTGAAAAGCAATGAAATGTGAACCTATAAATGACTTGTAAAGGATAACTAAGCAGCTTAAAATACATTGGCCCTGATTTAGTAAACTGCAAAGCTTTAAAAAAAAATAAAAAAAAATGTAAAAAGATTTTTTTAATTTGCATTTTGAATGATAAAAAAAACCCATGACATATGGTTGTGTTGCCTAGATCACCTTGCTTAGCTTGGAACACATCAAATATAGCACCCCTAAAATATTATTTTATATATTTTAGTAAGTAACACTTACATTTGGGATAAGTCTAGTTCCAAAAAAAATCTTATAGTGAACTTGTGTTTGGAATCCTAAACGATACAAACTAAACTCTCCCAAATCCTCCATAAATCAGCCCTGCTAGCTGAATTTGTGCCATCAGAGTTTAGTGACTAGTTTCAGTCAGGGGGAAAAAAGTCAGCCTGTGAAAATATGTGCAGACTTATTTTCCCCTTTAGTGAATAGGACTGATTTGGCTCTTTAAATATACCCAGGATTATCAAGGAACTTTGCACATTTAATTCGCTTACCTGTGCCTTTTATTTTTCTTCTCTCGTTGCTTTGAGTTTTAAGAGGAAGGTTATCCTTTAAGCTCAGAACCTTTTATTTAGCCTTGTACTAAAATAATCCCTGATCCCTTAAGATATCTGTTTGGCAGCTTTCGTACCTGAAAATGTTGTACACTCCAACACCCTGTTCATACCAGGTGTGTTGATGGACACTGAGAGAATAACTGTTTTCTATGTGCCTTGTTCACTCTATACAAGTGCATTGCATAAAAATGCAGCACTTCTGTTGAGTGTGCTTTATATTTTTTTTCACTTTTATTATGTTTTTTTTCTTCTTCTTTTCACTTCATTATATCAGCAGCCCTTCAGGAGCCATTCTGAGATGAAGTCTCTGCTCTCTTTTTGCCTGCATTGAAAGGCCTAAGGTTTTTGATGGCAAAAAGAACCATTTAATTGGCAGTGAGTGGCCTTGGTATTGGAAGTGGTAGGAGAGAGCACCAGTTTTTAACAGTGTAGAAGTGGTTGAGTGACTTTGCTGTTTGAAGATTTGCTTTCAGAAGTCTGCATAGAAAGATAGAGTATGATGTAGTTATGCCACTGACAAAGGGTTAAATAATACCTGTATATGCCGTGGTGCTCAGACTAACCTCTAAAGTGCAGCTCTGAGGCGTTGGAGCCATGCAGGAGATAGGTGAGTGTGTATAAGTGTGTGGTGTTTTAACTTTCTATCGACCACAGGAGCCTAACTTCATTCCTCTGTTTCTGAGGCTAAATGATCTTAAATGTAACAGTATAATATTTAGCAAGTTAAAGGCTTTTCGTAAAGACCATGATAATAGATGAAAATGCGAGTTACTCAAAAGGTAATCCTTTTTATTAGTTCATTTGAAGGTGTCTTTGGGAGGTAATTGTTTTAAAGAATGAAATCATTAATTTTCTGCAGCCAACACATCTCGGCAGGTTTGACAAGTAATCCTGCTGGCTCACCATACATAATGCACCGCCCCACGGTTCAGACACACTCTCTTTAATTACGGGGCTTCTAATTTTGGCTAGTGCCCAGATGTGACTGTCTTTTGGAACTGTAGGAGATGATATGAGCCCACTAAAGTACTCTTCCCCCACATGAATTCATTTTATCATACAGACAACTGGTATAATGAAACACTGGCTTTTCTGTATGGTAAGTAAAACTCTGGTACAGATAGGTTAGATTGACAGAGAAAGAAGCCTCTGCGTGTAGGTGTCTTAAAGCTGTGTTTTTCTTCTGTAGACATGTGGCATAAATTATTTACTATTCACATCGGTCCAGATCCCTGTGATACATATATTGCCTAGGTCAGCTGTTCTCAAACTGTGAGGTTTGCAAAGGCTCCACAACCTGATTTGCTTTTTGAACACTAACTGGTGTGTGTACGCTTCCCTGGAAAGATAGTTTGTTTACTTTTTCCATTGAAGAGAGTAAGGCATAGTCGTAGGTTTATATATTTTTAATATCATTGTCCTGCCAGTAGGTGAACCTGCTCCCCAGTCTCTTGCAGACAGAGGAATGTTTTCCTCTGAAATTGACCTGTATTTGGTTCTATCCATTTTGCCCTTGATCTCGAATGGTTCCTAATTGGAAAAACATCCCCACTACCTGTTACCACCATGTTTCAATGTTGACATCGTGTTCTTCGGTAATCAGTATGACAGGTTTCCTGCCACAAACACAGTTGTGCTGTGGTTTTCTTCAAGACAATGGTGTTGGTGGAACAATACATATCAACCTAGTGCTGGTGCTGACACAGATCTCCAACAAGACTTGGTGCTATAAAAACAACAGGTAACAGTGTGCTTGTCCATTGACTGCCCCCTGCAACGTTGTGCTTGCTTTTCCAGTGATGGCCTCTGTAGGGGCATTCTTCTCTATTCCCTGCCACCCTAGTGTTATTGATGTGATTTATTTTCACTGTAACTTTCTTTTCAGCGAGTCTCAGCCACACTTCTTTATTCTTTTTTGGACGCTAAGTATCCATGTAACTAGTCAACTGCTTTGTGTGTGAACACTGTCCTGTTTAAACTTTGTGTCAAAATCCATCCATCGATCCTTTTGTGTTTCTTCTTCACATGATTGTAAAATCTGCTTTTTGTAATTAATACATTTCAGACTGATTGTATCCTAAGTTAAGTTGGGTCATGACTTTTACTGTAGATCTGCATTGACTAGGGTTATGCATCCAGTGAATGAATCCCAAAATGTGTGTGTTGGCCTTCTTTCTGAGCAACTGAACTGATAATCTTCATAGAAGGTTCCCAGTATAAACATGGTGTCAGTTCCTATTTATTTAATTTTATTTCATTTTAAGTAGATACTTATGAGGTAAATCACTTGTGGATTCAAATACCGCTCGGTATAAGAGGTGACGTCTACCCAGAGCAGTTCCTGGCTGAACCATTTTCCAACTTTCATTCTTACGCCTTCTACTGCAGCAAACCTTGACGTCCTTAAAGTGACATTAAACCCTCAGATTTTTTAACATAAAACAATACTGTAATGTGTGCCTCACTGTAATCCATGGTAGTTTCCCTTCTCTTTGCTGCTCTTCCTTTTAAATCTGTATCTCTTCTCATGCTGGGCAGAACTTCTGTTTTGCAGCAGACTGCCTTGTTTCTGAAATGGATACATGGTGTCTGTGTGTAGGTTTGCAGCCTGAGCCAGCACTACAGGAAGAGGCACTCAGCTGCAAAGGGAAGTTCTCCCCAAGCATGAGAAGACATGAGGATTTAAAAGGAAGAGCAGCAAAGAGAAGGGAAACTACCATGGACTACAGTAAGGCACACATTACAGTATTGGTTTATGTTAAAAAATCTGAGGGTTTAATGTCACTTTAAAGCTTTCTCAGTGTTTTTAAAGTTAATGAATTCTCTAACTGGGAGCACCAGACACCTCTATCTTGTTTGTCGCAAGGCAGGGATTTTAGGTGCTGCGATCTTGCTGGCAGAGATAAAACGGATAAAATGCTGCTGCGTTCTTCAGCCCTGATATATACATAAAACTGAAATCAGTTTTTTGGTGACAGATCCTTTCCTGTAAATGAGTGCAAATCTTTCTACTAAAATTAAATCACTAGATGTACTCCACAAGACTTTTTTTTTTTATAATGGATTTTGTACATTTCTTCCTGCAGCATTAATAGGGGCCCCACAATAATCCAGCCTTGGAAAATCCAATCACTCCTTTAAAATTGATGTTCTACTTTATTGCTGAAAACAACTATTTGCTGCTTGCATAGGGTGGTATGGGTTTTTTATAACTGTGGAAAATAATTTTGCTTCCATTTATGTGCTGATTTCAGAAATGCAATAAATGGATTTTTATTAAAAAAAACAACTTATTTTTGTTTCCTTTTCAGCCATTTGGGACCAGCTTTTGGAAGGCCGAATAAAAATTCAGAAGGCGCTTCTTTCAGCTAATCAACTTCCACAACATGATACGCTTGCATTGTTCAAAGAAAAAGGGGGGACTGAGCTGTTAACCCCACTAATGAATAGTAAGTATATTTTGTCTCTGTGTAGAATAGAGGAGATAAACACATTGGTACAGGTCTGTCTCCCCTCATTGTACAGTTTTTACATATATTTTGCGATCTATGATTTTCCTATATTGCTATGCTTTCAGCTATGTCTACCATATTTACAAATCCAAACCATTTAGTTTTCCACTAATATTACATGCTGAACTCCAGGCAGATATGAACCAAACACCAATGGATGCAGTTGTGTGTCCATTTAGAAATAATGAAATGCAATTAAAATGCATCTAGTTTAAGTACCTGCATTTTAGTTGTTACACCCCACTGCGGCAATCCTCTGTGCAGCAATGCTTAGATGGGTAGAAGAGACTCACTATGATTTAGTCAGGTGTTCCTCAGTAAATATGAGCTGGCAAGAAGCATTCTGACAGGATTAGTAAGCAGAGGGGTGACTTATCAATGAGCTGCTTCTCTGCATTGACTGTCCACCGATAGGATTAATGCAGTGGAGGTGACATTGCTGTGTTTTTTCTGTCCCAACTACCTATTGACGCATTTGAACATACCTCCTGAGACTCATCTGTATAGATAGTATGGCAGCCTACTAAGATGGTGGTATCCACAGGCAGCGTCCAACTCGTCAAGAAAAAGAGGTAATGAGCTGCTTCTCTGCATTGACTGTCCACCGATAGGATTAATGCAGTGGAGGTGACATTGCTGTGTTTTTTCTGTCCCAACTACCTATTGACGCATTTGAACATACCTCCTGAGACTCATCTGTATAGATAGTATGGCAGCCTACTAAGATGGTGGTATCCACAGGCAGCGTCCAACTCGTCAAGAAATATACATCGACACCCCCTTTACCCAGAATTCCGCATGTCCCTTAAATGTCTCTCGGCCAATCGGCATGGTCCTTCATATTTATCCACACGCACTGTAGTCCTCCAGCAGGGGGCACCATCGTACTGCAGATCAGTCCTTGGCCTAGGTCAACACCTTGTCCTTTGATCTTTAGACAATGGCCAGTCACCTTCATATGCAAAATCCGGATATCTTGACATGTCTTCCCAATGTGCCTACACCCTTATCAACACCACAGGGTGCAAAGCTTGATGTCTCGTCCCGATGAATGAATGTCACCTTTCTCATCTCCCCCGCCATGCCCCAGGCATGAACAGCACACAGTTGGTCTCTTTGATGAGCAATGCAATCAAGATTTGAAGATATCTGTTTGGCAGCTTTCGTACCTGAAAATGTTGTACACTCCAACACCCTGTTCATACCAGGTGTGTTGATGGACACTGAGAGAATAACTGTTTTCTATGTGCCTTGTTCACTCTATACAAGTGCATTGCATAAAAATGCAGCACTTCTGTTGAGTGTGCTTTATATTTTTTTTCACTTTTATTATGTTTTTTTTCTTCTTCTTTTCACTTCATTATATCAGCAGCCCTTCAGGAGCCATTCTGAGATGAAGTCTCTGCTCTCTTTTTGCCTGCATTGAAAGGCCTAAGGTTTTTGATGGCAAAAAGAACCATTTAATTGGCAGTGAGTGGCCTTGGTATTGGAAGTGGTAGGAGAGAGCACCAGTTTTTAACAGTGTAGAAGTGGTTGAGTGACTTTGCTGTTTGAAGATTTGCTTTCAGAAGTCTGCATAGAAAGATAGAGTATGATGTAGTTATGCCACTGACAAAGGGTTAAATAATACCTGTATATGCCGTGGTGCTCAGACTAACCTCTAAAGTGCAGCTCTGAGGCGTTGGAGCCATGCAGGAGATAGGTGAGTGTGTATAAGTGTGTGGTGTTTTAACTTTCTATCGACCACAGGAGCCTAACTTCATTCCTCTGTTTCTGAGGCTAAATGATCTTAAATGTAACAGTATAATATTTAGCAAGTTAAAGGCTTTTCGTAAAGACCATGATAATAGATGAAAATGCGAGTTACTCAAAAGGTAATCCTTTTTATTAGTTCATTTGAAGGTGTCTTTGGGAGGTAATTGTTTTAAAGAATGAAATCATTAATTTTCTGCAGCCAACACATCTCGGCAGGTTTGACAAGTAATCCTGCTGGCTCACCATACATAATGCACCGCCCCACGGTTCAGACACACTCTCTTTAATTACGGGGCTTCTAATTTTGGCTAGTGCCCAGATGTGACTGTCTTTTGGAACTGTAGGAGATGATATGAGCCCACTAAAGTACTCTTCCCCCACATGAATTCATTTTATCATACAGACAACTGGTATAATGAAACACTGGCTTTTCTGTATGGTAAGTAAAACTCTGGTACAGATAGGTTAGATTGACAGAGAAAGAAGCCTCTGCGTGTAGGTGTCTTAAAGCTGTGTTTTTCTTCTGTAGACATGTGGCATAAATTATTTACTATTCACATCGGTCCAGATCCCTGTGATACATATATTGCCTAGGTCAGCTGTTCTCAAACTGTGAGGTTTGCAAAGGCTCCACAACCTGATTTGCTTTTTGAACACTAACTGGTGTGTGTACGCTTCCCTGGAAAGATAGTTTGTTTACTTTTTCCATTGAAGAGAGTAAGGCATAGTCGTAGGTTTATATATTTTTAATATCATTGTCCTGCCAGTAGGTGAACCTGCTCCCCAGTCTCTTGCAGACAGAGGAATGTTTTCCTCTGAAATTGACCTGTATTTGGTTCTATCCATTTTGCCCTTGATCTCGAATGGTTCCTAATTGGAAAAACATCCCCACTACCTGTTACCACCATGTTTCAATGTTGACATCGTGTTCTTCGGTAATCAGTATGACAGGTTTCCTGCCACAAACACAGTTGTGCTGTGGTTTTCTTCAAGACAATGGTGTTGGTGGAACAATACATATCAACCTAGTGCTGGTGCTGACACAGATCTCCAACAAGACTTGGTGCTATAAAAACAACAGGTAACAGTGTGCTTGTCCATTGACTGCCCCCTGCAACGTTGTGCTTGCTTTTCCAGTGATGGCCTCTGTAGGGGCATTCTTCTCTATTCCCTGCCACCCTAGTGTTATTGATGTGATTTATTTTCACTGTAACTTTCTTTTCAGCGAGTCTCAGCCACACTTCTTTATTCTTTTTTGGACGCTAAGTATCCATGTAACTAGTCAACTGCTTTGTGTGTGAACACTGTCCTGTTTAAACTTTGTGTCAAAATCCATCCATCGATCCTTTTGTGTTTCTTCTTCACATGATTGTAAAATCTGCTTTTTGTAATTAATACATTTCAGACTGATTGTATCCTAAGTTAAGTTGGGTCATGACTTTTACTGTAGATCTGCATTGACTAGGGTTATGCATCCAGTGAATGAATCCCAAAATGTGTGTGTTGGCCTTCTTTCTGAGCAACTGAACTGATAATCTTCATAGAAGGTTCCCAGTATAAACATGGTGTCAGTTCCTATTTATTTAATTTTATTTCATTTTAAGTAGATACTTATGAGGTAAATCACTTGTGGATTCAAATACCGCTCGGTATAAGAGGTGACGTCTACCCAGAGCAGTTCCTGGCTGAACCATTTTCCAACTTTCATTCTTACGCCTTCTACTGCAGCAAACCTTGACGTCCTTAAAGTGACATTAAACCCTCAGATTTTTTAACATAAAACAATACTGTAATGTGTGCCTCACTGTAATCCATGGTAGTTTCCCTTCTCTTTGCTGCTCTTCCTTTTAAATCTGTATCTCTTCTCATGCTGGGCAGAACTTCTGTTTTGCAGCAGACTGCCTTGTTTCTGAAATGGATACATGGTGTCTGTGTGTAGGTTTGCAGCCTGAGCCAGCACTACAGGAAGAGGCACTCAGCTGCAAAGGGAAGTTCTCCCCAAGCATGAGAAGACATGAGGATTTAAAAGGAAGAGCAGCAAAGAGAAGGGAAACTACCATGGACTACAGTAAGGCACACATTACAGTATTGGTTTATGTTAAAAAATCTGAGGGTTTAATGTCACTTTAAAGCTTTCTCAGTGTTTTTAAAGTTAATGAATTCTCTAACTGGGAGCACCAGACACCTCTATCTTGTTTGTCGCAAGGCAGGGATTTTAGGTGCTGCGATCTTGCTGGCAGAGATAAAACGGATAAAATGCTGCTGCGTTCTTCAGCCCTGATATATACATAAAACTGAAATCAGTTTTTTGGTGACAGATCCTTTCCTGTAAATGAGTGCAAATCTTTCTACTAAAATTAAATCACTAGATGTACTCCACAAGACTTTTTTTTTTTATAATGGATTTTGTACATTTCTTCCTGCAGCATTAATAGGGGCCCCACAATAATCCAGCCTTGGAAAATCCAATCACTCCTTTAAAATTGATGTTCTACTTTATTGCTGAAAACAACTATTTGCTGCTTGCATAGGGTGGTATGGGTTTTTTATAACTGTGGAAAATAATTTTGCTTCCATTTATGTGCTGATTTCAGAAATGCAATAAATGGATTTTTATTAAAAAAAACAACTTATTTTTGTTTCCTTTTCAGCCATTTGGGACCAGCTTTTGGAAGGCCGAATAAAAATTCAGAAGGCGCTTCTTTCAGCTAATCAACTTCCACAACATGATACGCTTGCATTGTTCAAAGAAAAAGGGGGGACTGAGCTGTTAACCCCACTAATGAATAGTAAGTATATTTTGTCTCTGTGTAGAATAGAGGAGATAAACACATTGGTACAGGTCTGTCTCCCCTCATTGTACAGTTTTTACATATATTTTGCGATCTATGATTTTCCTATATTGCTATGCTTTCAGCTATGTCTACCATATTTACAAATCCAAACCATTTAGTTTTCCACTAATATTACATGCTGAACTCCAGGCAGATATGAACCAAACACCAATGGATGCAGTTGTGTGTCCATTTAGAAATAATGAAATGCAATTAAAATGCATCTAGTTTAAGTACCTGCATTTTAGTTGTTACACCCCACTGCGGCAATCCTCTGTGCAGCAATGCTTAGATGGGTAGAAGAGACTCACTATGATTTAGTCAGGTGTTCCTCAGTAAATATGAGCTGGCAAGAAGCATTCTGACAGGATTAGTAAGCAGAGGGGTGACTTATCAATGAGCTGCTTCTCTGCATTGACTGTCCACCGATAGGATTAATGCAGTGGAGGTGACATTGCTGTGTTTTTTCTGTCCCAACTACCTATTGACGCATTTGAACATACCTCCTGAGACTCATCTGTATAGATAGTATGGCAGCCTACTAAGATGGTGGTATCCACAGGCAGCGTCCAACTCGTCAAGAAAAAGAGGAAACATTTTCCCAGCACACTCACCAGCCAAAAAAAAAAAAAACCTGTCTTAACTGCCAAGGTTAAAAACAGAAGTTTTAGATACACGTCTTCTGCAGAATATGTGAAAGCTGCACCGCCTCGTCAAGGCCCCTCTGTGTAGTGCGGTCCTAACTCTAACCTCTGAGAGTCTCCATCTTGGATCACATGTAGCAAAAGATAAAATTGGGTGCAGGTTTGCCAGGAGGCAGCCCAACCTCCTTAAAGACACAGCGACACACAAGGGACGCTGCACATCACTGATGAGTGCGTTTGCCATTTGTTTTGCTCAACTCATCAAGAAGACTCAGAATCAAGTGTAGATTATTCAGGCTTGCCAATACAAAGGATGTGATTCCTTGTCATTCTAAAGCTGGCCATACACTTTACAATTATCTGCAGATTTTCTGTGGTCAGATGGAAAAGTTGCAACAGGTTCCTCCATCTACACTTAACTGTGTGGATGGAGTAATCTCCACCTGGGCCAATCTGTTGCACTTTTTCCATCTGACCACAGAAAATCTGCAGATAATTGAAAGGTGTATGGGCACCTTTTAGAGGTGGATTGATTGATTTACTTAAAGCAAATAGGCTGTTCACACTCTAAGGGAATTTGTACTTTGCAGGGGAAGTTTCCGTTTAGCTTGGTAAATGTGGGGGCCCCTGACATTTGCTCCAGCAGTTTTTTCACTTTCCACTACTAGAGCTATTCTGCTATCAGCTGCTGCAGGTTGTGCAAAGGATAAGCTAGGCCTCATTCACAATTGTGCATGGACCGATCACATGAGTCTCACAAATTGCTCCGTAACACTTTTCCGAACTGCTGCAGGTGGAAGGTGCTGTACCATACAATGACAGCTGTCAGTGGTCATAGCCACTTGCCTGTAATTACATGCGCAGCATTTACCTGGACACAGACTGCATCCAGGGGCAGTCGTCCACAGTTAATAGCAGCATTTGTGATTACATGCCAAATGGTTTTGGACGCTGGTATCTGTTATTGTATTGTACAGCGCCTCCCTCATGCAGCTGTTCGCATGAGTTTCACTGAACAATTTGTGAGACTCATATGATTGATCCCATTCACAAATGTGAATGAGGTCTTATAGAAGAGTAAAAGATTGCACGGGAGGGGAAGTTCTGGGCAAGGTCAGTCCCAGGCATCATATGTTTCTGCACCCCTGCTGGAGACTCGTATCGTGAACAGCTAAACTGACTTCAGTCTAACTGTATCTGCCTCCTGCTGGGGACAGAAAGTGCCTGTATTACAGCATGGTGTAGGGAGATGGTACTGGGCCACGGCCTGGTGGTAGAGAACCAATGCTCTAGTCCACAGCAGAAAATTAAGAGCAGAGTACATTTCTGGCATATTACCATGAACATTTTTGTACTTGCTGTTTTTTTTTTTAAAGTAATAAAATGTTTATGCAGGTGTACTGCAATTTTTTTTCCTTTCCTTTTGCCCTGACATATGTGTTAAGCTAAACAATAGGCAAATATAAATATTTTTTTGTGTAAGCCTGGACTGTTATCATAATTTTTATGCTAAATATTTAAATTTGTGCCTAATTGCAGTCATGGCTGGTTTTATTAATGTGAACATGTCTTGGCCTAACAACGTTGCTTGAGTGGAAGCGCATTGAAGTGCCTGCAAATGCCTGTGCTAGCCTTCAGATTGGTCCCTGTGGAGCCCCTTAGATCCGAGACCCAATCTTTCCATGGGACCTTGACTTCTGTCCAAGCCAAGATTAAGCCTCACACTCCCCTTCACTAAGTCACTGTCATTTCAAATGCCACTAAGGTCCTGGTATTTGACAACTAAACCACAAAGGGAAGGGCATATCATTAGCAGAAGGGAAGGCTAAAAAGTTGATTTTGTCAGAAATTGGGGCCACATGTAAAGCCTATTTTTAGGGTCCAAGGGGAACCACGGAGGACACTTAGTTTGACAACTAAACAAGTAGGTGACGTCTTCATCTCAACACTGTTGTTAGGAATGGTTTAGGCCTGGTCAGGTTTACTTTAAGGTAAAACAGTAATAGTTTTGAGTCTGTTTTTTAAAATTTATTTTAAGTTTGTGAACTGATGTTTTATGCTTTTTTTTTATTTGAAGAGACAGATGTCTTTGTTTTGTAAGTAATTATTTAATCCCTGAAGGAGGGTTCCTGTTCTTTCTTGTGTTGTTGTTTTTACATGAAGAGAGCAGAGCATTGGTTGGCTCCTTACTTGTCTCCTTTCAGACTCTATAGCCTTAATTTAGAAAGGTAACAGGCCAGATTTCAAATCCTTATTTTCCAAAAATTATTTTCAGACAAGACTGATTTAGAATTAAAATCTTACAGTAACATGGTTAAATATAAAGATCATTATGAGAGGTGCACCGAAATGGAAATTTTAAAACCGAAACGAAACCGAAATAAAAAAAAATGTCAGGCCGAAACCGATACCGAAAATGTTTTTTATTTTTATTTTTTCAATTTTTTGTATTTATTCATTTTTTATTAAATATTTTTATTTTTTACTTTTAGGGGCTTCGGGGGAAATATTAGGGGTCTAAACAGACCCCTGATATTTCCCTTTTAAAATAGAAAAAGAGATTGAGAACACAATCTCTTTTTCTGTGTCCCCTGTTATCAATGATCAGGAATCCTCTATACTGAGTGTTCCTGTTCATTGATAACATGAGAACATTGTTTACTATAACTACAATTATGAATGAATGGGGGTGATGTAGATCACTCCCATTCATTCATAATGGAGGATATAGTTAACATACCATATCCTCAATTATGTACACACACTCAGCGATCACTGAGTGTGTTTACCTTGCTTTTCTCTCTGACACGCTGTCACAGGAGGCTAAGCGAGCGGTGTAGAGAGGAAAACCCAGCCTCCTATGACAGCGCTGTCTCTGCCCCACACCGCTCTCCCGGACTGTGATAGGCGGCTGAGCGGTGTGGGAGACGAGACGCCAGGCACTCACAGCGCTCTCGTCCTGCAGCGCTCGGCCGGCTGTCGCTTTCTTTTCTCCCCGCTGGAACAGCGGCCAGCGGGGAGAAAAGAAACCAGGGATGCGCCGATGTATCGGCCGAAACATGGCTCTTTTGGCATTATGCCAAAAGTGCCATTTTCGTCCGATATGTTTCGGCACCGATATATCGGTGCATCCCTAATCATTATCCTTGTGTTAAAATCTTGTGAATTGAGTATATTTCTCACTGAAACCTTAGAGTGAGGGTGATTACTCACTGGCTTATTTGGTCATGTATAGCTCAAATTTTGACCATTTTCTTTCTGAATCTTGCCCAATTTTTGCCCTGTCTGCATCACCCAGCTTAAAAATCGGCTGAGCTGGGTGGAAAATTGTTGGCCAAAGAGTGACTGCATTCTATTAGGTGAAGTCACTATTTGGGTATAATATAATAGTTAGCAGTTGAAATTTCTACATCTATGTTGTTTACCGTGGATGGATGAATCTTTTGATTTTCTCTTGGTAAGCCTTTGGGCTGAATGAGAAAAATCTATGCATGTATGGCTAGCCTTACATTTCCTTGTGTACATTTCAGCTTAAGTTTTTGAGATCTGTAAACAATGGATTTTTTTCAAGCAAAGAATAAGGGGATACAAAACCTATGCTTAAAACTGAACTCCAGGCAGATATAAATGACTCAAATTAATGTAGCTATCAGTTTATTTTTTAAATGGGAGCAGTGTATGTGCCTGGATTTGACTTGGTATTGGATTCTTGCAGTCCCTGTGCAGCAGAGCTCAGAGTGGGGGTGGAGGTAACAGCACAAGGTGTCAACCAATTGGGCTGTAGTGTATGAAGTAGGAGGAGAGGACAGAGTGATTAAGGGATGAGCCAATTAATGTGCTGCTTTAGACCTGTAAGTAGACCTGTAAGTCTGTAAGGGAGCCAACAGGCAATGCTGCAGGCAAGTCTGTTGTTCTCTGCCTGCACTTTTTTTGTGCACAGTTTCCGGAGTTCACTTCCTCTTTGACCTTCACCTACTGGTAGAAAATGAAAATGTTTAATATGCTATGCAAAGTTTCATATTTTTTTAAATTAATATAATATTTGTTTGATATCAGTTTTTTTTAAATTTCGGACCATAAAGAAAATACATACAAACCCACTATACACTCCCTTTTGTGCGGGTGGCACTAAAGCCAGGTACTACATGAGTCTTGCAATGTATGGCCCTGATAAATCAAAGAAGCCTTTTTAGGTGGAGTGACCATTTTAGTATTTAGGTTCACTTGGGTTACAGTCTTTATTGGGTATGAACAACGAACACATTTAGATATCACATTGTGCTGTGTATACAGGTTTAGTTTACTGAAATGTTGTAGGCCATTCATGAAAGGAATGTTTTTTTTTTATAAAGGTAATTCCCCTCATATTTTAAACCAAGAGGAAATTAAGGTGGTTACAGAGACCTTCCTTGACCTTATAAAAGTTCCTTTTTAATTAAGCGTTTCATTTTACTAGTCCTTCTGTTTTTGTTTCCTTTTGTCATTCTTTTTTCATATTTCACTTATTAACTGGCATTGGTGTTTTCTAACTGGCCTTCAGACAGCCATGTTTTCTAGACTTCTAGGTAAAAGCACAAATCATTTTAATATATAATAAATGTTCAAATATTAAAAAAAAAAAGGAGAAAACAAGCAATTCATCAAATTAAATCAGAAATCTAATCAATATCATACATCATCATACAATAACTCTGAACATATTGCAAAAAATAATAATACAGTGGGGCCTACCTATATCCTTACTCCATATATATTAGAATACCTTATGCATGTATAATCGTATACTATTCCTTTTTATAACACAAAAAGGAATTTATAATACAATCCTGTAAGCCAAATGATCCTATCTCTAAGTAAAGATGCTATTATATGTCAGAGCTATTAGTTAATAACCCTGTATATACCACATATAAGACTAATGCCTACAATATTTAATATGGAAACACCAGAAGAACAAGAAGAAACAAAAAGACAGGAAAATAAAAAAAAAGGGAAAGGGGGGGGGGGGGGGACCCCCCCATTTCCTTTTTTCACAGTCACAAAAAAAACCCCA
>NW_017306520.1:1505177-1521183 GCF_000935625.1 Nanorana parkeri | reverse complement strand
GGGAAAGGGGGGGGGGGGGGTCCCCCCCTTTTCATGTTCTTCAAGTCTACATAAAAAACTCAAGCCAAAATAGTTAACATACGCACACATTTCATAAGTAAGAGGAAAATTCTGAACGTGATTTAAAGTGCTCCCATTGAGACCAGGCAATCATATGGGTCTTAGATATATTCCCCCTCCATATGGATCATATTTTCCATAATTTGAATCTCATTCATTTCGCACACCCATTCCACAACAAAAGAAGCACTTGTAGATTTCCAATACCGGGCAATAAAGCCCTAGCAGCTGTCAACATATGACAAAGAGGATCCTTCTGAATGGATTTATGGTAACCAGGTACTATAGACAGTATTGTAATATACGTGGATCCAGGGTTAATGACGTACCCATCATCCTATTATGAATGGTAAATATCTTGTTCCAAAAAGTCATAATTACAGGGCATTCCCCCAAGATGTGGAGCATAGACCCCTTCCCTGTTAAACATCTCCAACATAGATCGGATATTGTGGAGTCAAAAACATGAATATCTTGAGGACATCGGTACCATCTAGAAACCAATTTATAGTTTTGCTCTTGATGTATAGTCGACAGGGACATTTAATGAATGAAAGAGAGGGACTTTGCCCATTCAACCTCCGAGATTAATATACCAAGATCTTTCTCCCACCGATTTAAGAAATAAAGCCCTGTTTGGGAATGAGCAATAAAAAGAAAATTATATATTTAGACAGTATATGACAGGACTTCTGCTCTTGCAAAATAAGTTCCTCACACTGTCATTGGCCCCAATAAAACAGTACAAGGTTTCACAGAGGTAAGAAAATTACGAACCTTTGGTACCATATGTATTTTTGAGGGCCCAAACAGGAGGAAAAAAAGAAAGTGATGGTATGTCATCATCACATAGAGCTTGAGCAAGTTTAGGATTGTCCGATCTAGACCATGTCAAAAAGGTATGTGTATATAGTGTCGGGGGAAAATTGGGTTTGAAAATAACGTAGTCATAGGGGAAAATTAAGAAGATAAAAGCCCCTGCCGCAACAATTAGTTCAACACTTGTAAAGTATTAGTTACTACAAGAGGATGTATATCCTGTTTAGGTTGATGTTGAGGTAATACCCATGGTAATCCAGTCGAATTTAATGATAACCCACAACTTAGACTGAGCATTATGGAACCAGTCCACTATCCTAGTCACCACTGCAGCTTTACAGTATAGTAATATATCTTGGAAGACCCGGACCCATACCCCTATGTTGTTTAGGCCTAATCAAAATATGTCTACTTAACCGAGGATGTTTATATCGCCAAATAAATTCCTTGATCACTCTGTGTAAAATATGAAAATATCCAGGGGTTGGGGGGCTGTGATCTTAATACTTTCATACTAAATAAAACATTAAAACCTAAACCACTGGTTTAAACGGAATCAAATATTTAATGACTATCCAATGAGTCTCACCCCATTAACATACAATGTTGGACTAAGTGCCCAACCTCATATCCTATTCAAGGGAATTAAAGTTGATATTAAAAGGGCAAAAAAAAAAATATCAGCCTTTTACATGTTTGCATAATATTTGCATATTCATGTTTTTAGCATGAATATACCAGTGATATTACAAACATTCATAAAAATAAAATACATTATAATAAAAAAGTTTCCCTAAACCCTATTAAATCACAAAATCCATCCCAACTGAGTCCATCCCAATCTTCAATTGTAGATCGTGTTATTCAGAAGCACAAATCATTTAACTAGTTACATATTTAAAAAAGATATGCTTATAATAGTCGACAAGAGCTAGATTTATAGTATGTATATATATTATTACTTTCAAAACAAACTGTAAATATTACACTTATATAGTGCGTATATAGCTATACATGCACATATGTTTTATTGTGTGTGCTGCTAATACATTTTAAAGTGAAAGATGGATTGGTGCAGGCCACGCATCACTGCTAAACTGGTGACTTCTGTTTATTAAGAAAGTAACTATGACAGGACACTTCAAATTAACCTCAATTTGCATTTAAGCTACAATGGAGAAGGCACACGCTGTGTCCATGCTGTGTTGAGTAATGAAAATGTGTATCTACTAATAACTACAAGTCAGTGGTTGGCTGAGTCCATATCCAGGTGGAGTATTACTGGTTTTGTCTTGTAGTGCAAACACTGCCAATAAAATGCAGTCTTGTGCCTTTTTGAATCCCATTTTCTGCTAAGGTTAATCTTGAAATTAACTGTATATATAAAACACAGATTAATCTCAAATTTGTTTGTGAAATTGTCCTAATGGAAATTGATACTAGTCAAAAATAAAAAAAAAGAGCACAAATCTCACTTGCCCTTACATGACCTCCCATACCTAAAGTGTATGGATCTACCACCCACAAGGATATTTATGTGGGGCAAGGTTATTATTGGACTGTTTTTTTCTTTCTTTTTGATAAGGTAGATAGAAGCTTCTTTATCAATACACAGCATACATACTGTGCAAACATATTGCTACAATACCTTGCCCCAGGATCTTAAAGATCTTATTCAGTCCGTTACTCTGTTTCTCTATCATACTAATCCTTTGAATACATTGCTTGCCTTTGAAATTAGTATTTGCTTTAAAGGAGAACTGCAGACAATGTTTTATTTATTTTAAAGAAGAGTGAGAGAGTTGTAACCCGTGTTTTTTTGTGTGCTATTTTTGTCCCTATTGAGGAGAATCTCCACCACTACCTGTCATAGTGGCACAGTAAGAAATAGGGAAATATTTTTTATGGATACACAGCAACATGCTTGTAACCCTTCCCCTCTCTACTAAGCAAACATCCATTTATTGTTGTCTGAGTTTTAGAGAGATGCTTCTTCCTCTCTTGGTAACACATTAGGTAGTACAGAACGAACGCAAAAGTTAAACCTGGCGTAAGTACTAATCCTTCACCACTCTATCCAAAAATAGAGGATAGAGTTCTACTTTGACATACTGACCTTAAACATGATACAGTGTTACATACTTTCTTGTCTCCAGTTTTTTTGACAAGTTGATATTTGCTTCAACACATTTTGTTGAAAATAGTTTCTTTAAATATACAAGTGAGCAATATGAGAAAAAGAAATTATTTAATTTTGAAAAATTGAATAGTTTGCCTTCTTTCAAAATGATTAACAAACCCCCAAACAACTTTAATAAGATGACCTTTGCATTAACTCAAGCTATTAATGTGTTTAATTGAATTTATTGCAATTATTGTTAAGCACAATTTAATTTACTTGTCTGGAAAACAAAACATGAGTGTAGGGTAGCTTAAACCACAGTGCTTGACATTTTAAGAATTTAAATAATTAAATGTTCACTACATACACATTTTAATGAACTGCAACTCGTGGTCATGGTCCTCTGTCTTAAAAAGTAAATATTCACTTGTACCTTTTATTGCTTAAAATGACAGTCAACATGTATTAAAGGCTTGGATGCCGTCTTCCTTAGGTTATGGTTGTCCAAGACCATGTCCTCTATCTGTGGTGGGGTTGGGTATCAACAGCTTGACTCCCATCTTCAAATCAGGAGCCCACACTTTCAAATCAGAGTCCCCCTCTTCCACATCAGGAGCCTCCATTACATCAGAACCCCCCTTAAAGGAGAACTATGGGGTAAGTGTTTTTCCCCATAGTTCTCCTAAGGGTTAAGGGAGGACACAAACTAGCGTCCTCCCGTGACCCAAAGCTCAGTATACCACGAGCTACAGCTCGCGGTATACTGAGAACGCCGCAGCCGGGACGGATCCCGACATTACTGTCGAGAAACAGCCAGCTGCGTGATTGACGGCTGACTCTACCTATCTAGAGGCAGAGCCAGCTAGCTGTACCCGTCCCCTCCCCCGTCCGTTCCGCCAGTCAGCGCTGGAGGATCGGAGGGGGGAGGGAGGGTTATCCCTACAGGGAGCCGTGAGTGACAGTCACGGCTCTCTGCAGGGACATGATTGAGAAGTGAGCGAGCGACAGTTTGTGTTCGCTCACTTCCCGATCTATTGAGTTGACAGTGTGACAGTTTCATTGTAACATGTCGGCTCGAACTATGAGGTTGAGTAAAAATCACTCACCTCATAGTTCTCCTTTAATAACAGAGTCTCTCCATCTTTCACATCAGCGTGCCCCCTTCACATCAGAGTCCTCAGTCCCAGTGCCTCTGTGATAAAAGCTGGAGGCACCCCTAGGGAAGCCAAAAGGCACCATGATTAAAAAAGGCTGATTCGGACTATTAATGAGACACTAAGAGCGCATATCCGGAATTGTAAATTATGTGATTTTGGATATATGTAAAAATGTTTTTTTTTTAAAATGAAGAACTTACTTGTGGTGTCAGGGATCCGGGCGCAGTGAGGATTCTGGAACTGCAGGGAGTGTTGGATACATTTTGTTCAATTTCCAGTGGTCCCCAATTGGCAGAGTAGGGGTGAAATAGGACTTTCTTTAGGGGTTGTTCGTGGCGGCTGGGAATGGTGTCATAGGTTGTGGTAGTGAACTCGGGGGTCAAGGACTAAGGTAGAGGGCAGATTGGATGTTCTGTGTGCAGAAGCTGCCTCTGATCTTCGTTTAGTATTCGTTTAGTATTTCTTCTGGATGTGATGGATTGGAAGGGGAGTGCACGGGGCCGTGTCCAGTGAGCAACGCGTTTCGAGGATAGGAAATCCTCTTTTTCAAGCTCGGATATAGAAGGTTCGGACTATTGTATTACAAGAATGATGCAGGACTGTCAAAGTAGGTACAATATATTTCCCCATTAATACAAGAAATAGCATAGATGCACGCAATACTAAAAGTAGGTTTTTAAAGCAGTCTCACCAGTTGCTTCTTTGAATCTAGATGTCTTTTGTAAAAGTTTTCTTGCACTTATTTTTTTTATATACCATACATATTCAGTAGTAACATACATTTTTCAGTTTAGATGAGCTTTGACAATAATACAGCATAACTAATCATTACATAACTATTTCTTAAAATTCTTTTGAACAAAAAGGTGTCTCTTCTAAAATTCATATTAGTAGGAGACAAACATGTAGTAAGTGATACTAGTCTATAAATGTGGCATTGCTTTAAATGCACATCTCATTATTCTATTTCCTTTACATTTTGTTTAACATTAGTCGTGACTTTATAGGATTTGGCCGTCCTACGATTCCCGGGATCCCAAGTTCAGCTTGATCATTTACTGCAAAATTGCTTCTAAATTGAAGTAGAAAATATTTTGCAGACCTGGCAGCTTTCAAACCTTGCACCCATTTGTCACCCAGCATTTCCCTTTGTGTATAGAACAAGAATTAATTAGGCTGCTCGACAGGAAAACTTTTATGGCAATAATTTATATAGGAAAAATCTCTATTAAAGAGACAGCCTTTCTTTGTTTGGAACTTTTACTATTTCAATGTATATAATGTGGGATACAATTGAAAGTACAGCTGTTAAGCTTAAAAAAGAGCAACAAAGAAACTGGGAGTCATTCTTTAATGGTTAGTGAACATATACTGAACATGCATTCTGATGTTTTTTGTTAGTGGATTGTGCTAGTGTTTCTGTGGTGGCAGCCTATGTCGAAACAAGATCAAACATCCAAATCTGTATGTGTGCTGTGTCCTTAAAACATTTGAGAAATGATTAAAATGCCCTTTTCCCAGCTGATAAAATATGTATTGCTCGCTTTTCGGAGGAGGGTGAGATAAGGAAGAGGAATATCCTAATCCAGGGTCCAAAAACAGATGGCAGTCTGGTCCTCTTCCCTTCAGAGTTGGAATGTGGGAGGGCACTCCTACGTCATCACAGGGACTAGTAGTGGCTGCTGGTCTGGGATAGAGGCAGCAACAATGTGGAAAACTGCAAGAAGAGTATATTTAGTGGATCGGTTATTGCTATCAGAACTAGGAGGACTAAAACTGTGAGACCCTGCATTAAAGCAAGTAGTACACTCTTCTATCTCATCCTCCTAGAAAAAAAAACAAAGCAGCCAATCCATTATGAGCTTAAAGTTGGGCTTTAATTATTTCAACCATATAGACAAGGTATTATATGTTGCAATATTTTAGATTTTATCAGGTTATTTTTTATATTTATGAACACTAGAGATGCTTTAAATCAGGGGTCTAAAAGTACTGGCCCGCGAACCGGTACTCAGTGGCCCGCAGCCAGCTGACAAGTTAGGTATGCGGTCATGGACCGCGTACCTGCCTTGCGGGAGCAGCTACACGGCCTGCATCTCTGTTGGATGCAGACAGCAGAGTTGCTTCTGTCATGCCGTCATTCAGATCCTTTCGGCCAGGTTCTTCACTGAACGCCGGCCAAAAGGATTGATTAGTAAGGTATGCACCAGACCTTACTAATCACCACTGGATCAACAGGGATCGTGCCTCATCACCTTTTCCCTGCATAAACATATGCAGGTGAGGGGGCTCTTTGTAGGTGGATGGGGGAGTGTATTATTGTGTGTGTGTGGGGGGGGGGGCTTGTATGTGTGTGTATGTATGTATGTATGTATTAGGCCCCATTCACACCTGCATTTTTAGGTGCAATTAAGGATTCATGCGTCAGGAATTTGCATTATTCCTGCAGCAGGAATTCCTAATCTGGTGTTTAAAAGCGGCAGCTGTCACCCATTCAAGTTAATGATCAGGTGACAACCACTGCATGTAAACGCCTGCACAACGCATGTAATGGTAGATGAAATGATTACATGAGGTTAGAAAACAATTACTCTCCCTGGATGCATTGATTGATTGAGAGTGATTGTTTTCTAACCTCATGTAATGATATCACATACCATTACATGCGTTGTGCAGGCATTTACATGCAGCGGTTGTCACCTGATCATTAGCTTGAATGCGTGACAGCTGCCACGTGTAAATGTAAATTTGTGTTTTCCTGCTGAAGGAAAACACAAATGACTAATGAAGGAATCCCTAATTGCACTTAAAATTACAGGTGTGAATGGGGCCTTATTGTTTGTTATTAGTGTGTGCATTTCTGGTTGTGGGTGTATGACTGTGTGTGTTACTTGGTAAAGTGAACGTACCCTTTAGTGTGCATTGTGTGTGTTAGAGAGCGCTGCTGCCCGGCTACCACAATATGACACACACAGTGGAATGGGGGATAACAAGACCCTGTGTGATAGCATTCGAAAGGGACAGGTTCTCATTCTTATTGAACCTGTCACCTACAAAACAAGAGTTCTAGCACAGCACTGTGCTGTATCTCCTGTGGCAGCTGAGATGGGAAGGCTGTGAGTACAGCTCTCCTGTCTCTGGGTTTAGGGGAGACGGGGGAGAAGTTTGAACAAGAGTCTCACTAAGTACCAGCATATAGGAATAATATGTGGTGAAGAGACCACGGGAAGAGAGTGTCGATATTCTCTTATTTTTCATCAAGGTGACTTGCCATTAGAGGGTTGATAGCCCATGTCATATAATCTTCTATTCAAGTTTGTCTCTATACACACAGCTGACTTTTTTTCAGAAATATACTTTATTTTATACTCAACAAATACTTAAAAAAAAACAAAAAAAAAAAACTACAAGAATGTTCCTACAAATCTGAGGGGAAAAAAAAGTACATTGTACTGAGTGGAAGCGTCAATGGTTTGTTCATGATGTCTACAATTCTGCAACATACAAAACAGTACGTGGGCTAATGCAAAAAACACATGCCATCAGACATTGTACATCACAAAAACATGAACATGAACATCCCGTATCGATTCTCTCAAGTAGTCTTCACAAAAATAAAAAATGGCAAACCATTCAAAGTACAACTAGGCTGGGAGGTAAAGAACATCATGTGCAAAAAAAAGTGCACATTGGAAAATTTCCAAGGACCCAGCTCTGCTGCTAACAAAGGGCACATAATTTAAACCTTCTAGCAGGTTACGGAAAACTCAACTTAAATTGAGGCAATCCAATTCCTTACTTAAAGCAAAGCAATTCATGCAGGGCATTTGAAAACCTCTCATATTTACTATAACAATCTAAAAAGAAAAAAATAGCATTGGACTGAAATTACAAGAGGTAAGGAGTTTAGTGGAACAACCAAGAGACCAGTTAGTAAACAACTAAGGATCTGAGGAAGGTAAAAAAGTAGGTCTGAGGAAAAGAGGAGTGGTACGTATAGGAAATTGTTGACCAAGGATTTAAGGAGGGGTGGACATGTGTTTCCCAGAAGCTACCACAGATGGCAGGAGGTGAGCAGTGTACTAAAGTGGGCAAGATAGCAGATATTAAGGGATTGAAGAGGACTTTTAAGATGTGGGAAGTTGCAGCTGACGTTCTAGTTGCGGGCAGTCAGCCAGTGAACAGACAGTGCTGAGAAATGGCCTTCAAACAAACCACACTCTGTATTAAATAGTTATAATATATTCTACAAATAATAAAATATGAAAGTTCAAATAAAAATGATCATAAGCCATTGTAGTTTGCCTTTTTAAAGTGTATGTAAACCCACAATCTATTTTTCAGTATGCCTGGCATCATGCCTCACTGTGTACAGTTTTCTTAACCAAATCGTTTTTTGGCGGTCTTTTACAAAGTTTCTTACCTAGAGATCCTGCCAGTAACAGAATTTTCTGTTGCAGGCTAACAACGCTAAGCCACTATCTCTCATTTAGCAGTAGCATTGTCAGCCTGCTGTATTAACTCCTTCAGTTGGCTGTTAGGCTGCTTATCGGATAGTTTTGTAGAAAAAAAGGTATTGGGTTATATTTTGCATAAGGGAGACCATATAATACAGAAAAAAGTGGGAGTGGAATGAGGATAGATGGGGCTTGGTACTAAGGCAATCTTATTCCACTTTCTAAAGGAATCCCTGTAAAGACAGAAACATAGGATCTTCCAATTCCTAATATGATTTTGTTTTTAAAAGGTACAGGCTTCAGGGCTGTCACCCTGATTTTGGCTAGATGATCTGGCGAGTTACTATATTAGAACAAAAATTAGCTGAAGAAAACCTAATTAATCCCTCTTTTTTGCTAGCATTTTTTCTTTTCTCTTTGTGATGATTTTTCTTAGGTGACTTCAGTCGTGAGTTCCTGTTACAATGGCCTGTGAAGCCATTACTGTAGACTCTGCCGAATCGGATGATTGCAAGTAGAGGGGCACCGAAATAGAAAAAATTGTCAGGCCGAAACCAATACCAAATGTTTTTTTTATTTTTTTAAAATATTTTATTTTCATTTATTTTTTATAAACTTTAAAAAAATAATTTTTTTTTAAATTAAATATTTTTTTTTTTTAACTTTCAGCTGATTTGGGGAAATATTAGGGGTGTAAACAGACCCCTGATATTTCCCTTTTTAAAATAGAAAAAGAGATTGAGAACACAAAGTCTTCAATCTCTTTTTCTGTATCCCCTGTTATCAATGAACAGGAATCCTCTATACTGAGTGTTCCTGTTCATTGATAACATGAGAATATAGTGTGTTTACTATAACTACAACTATAAATGAACAGGCGGTGATGTAGATCACTCCCATTCATTCATAATTGAGGATATATTAACCATACGATATCCTCAATTATCTGCAAACAGTGATCACTGATCGCTGAGTCTATGTAGCCTGCTCTCCTCTCTGACACACACTGTCACAGGAGGCTGAGCGAGCGGTGCGGGGAGGAGAGCCCAGCCTCCTGTGACAGCGCTGTCTCCGCCCCCACACCTGTGATAGGCGGCCGAGCGATGTGGGAGGAGAGACACTCCCGCAGCGCTCGGCTGGCTGTCACTTTCTCTCCTCCATGCTGGGGGACACAGCAGCGCCCAGCGGGGAGGAAAGAAACCACAGATGCGCCGATGTATCAGCAGCAAAATGGCACTTTCGGCATTTAGCCAAAAGTGCAATTTTCGGCGGCCGATATATCGGTGCATCCCTAATTGCAAGACTTATCTAGAATGTGTCCTTTGGGCACTGGGCTCTGCTTTGTGGTGCTCTTCAGACATTAGTGTACTAGTTGGTTAGCTGCAGAGCACCTTCTGGGTACAGAACTATAGCACAGCCTCTGGTGGTGTAACCTTGTCTCTAAAGACTAACTTATACAGTAACGCCGTTTAGGTTTATTTTTTGCACCATTGGGCACCATTCCAAATTTCCTGTCTTCCCTGTCTCTATACGGATTCCGCCGAGGTAAGGGTAAAGGCTGAAGAATCAAGCGCTAATGTAATCTGATGGATGAAGTGCTGACCACATGCACTCTATGCTCTCTTTCCCGTCATCTGCAAGACTTGCTTGGTTTCAACTTCATTGTTTCCAGCTGCTGGTACCCATGGGTCTCGAATAGAAACATTGTCTCAGTCTAAGCTTTCACTCAAGAATTTTGATTTCTGTGGAGCTCCTGTACCCTCTCACCTGTAGGACATTTCCCTTCGGTTCACCTTTGCGGCGTATAGAGTATCACAGGAATACCCTCCTAGAGGGGTTTTTTTGTTCTTTTTTCCTTTTTCTTTCCCAGTCCTTTTGCAGGCCCTTCCGTACCTGAAAGCATTATGACAAGGTATCCAGGATCAGGTAGTTCCTGACACTACCCCTCTGTTGGTGAGGGGTTGGTGAAGTGCCTTTTCCCCTCAATTTCAGATGTACTCTTACTGATCTGGGACCTGATCTGTGTTTGCAGATCTTAGGCTTCTGTCTGGTTCCTTAGGTCTTACATTTCCCACTTTGTTGGAAGATTCTCCTAAGGGCATCTGGACATCTTGCTTGTGCATTTGGCACACTACCTTTGGAAGGGCCTGGGAGTTCTCCCATTGCTTGGTCCCATGACCCGGCCCCTGTGTTTGACACTGGGGGCAATTTCCATGACTATTCTGTCTGACTTGCTGGAAATTTTTTTGCCTTTGGGGTCCCCTTGATGGCTAGTCTCCTCAGGAGAAAATTAGCATTTCACACTGGGGGGTGCTCATCATCCCCTGCTTGGCAGGACATGTCCATTGCTGGATGGTCCCTTGCTTTGAAAAAACCTTTATGTTTAAAGACATCCTGTCACTTTTTTCCTATTCAAGGAAAAGTGAAAATCAATCTTTACAGGGCACCCCCCATCCACTCATACTTGCCTGTCCTGCCCTCCACTGCCACTTCTTTATGTGGGGGTATATGAACTTCCTTCTTTGCTTCCAGGATTCAGTACTGGGGCCTGGGTAACCAATTGCCAAGGTAGCACTAGTAATGTGGCAGCCAACAGGTTGAACCACTGTGCACATCAGGGAGTCTCCGTTGTCAGACACTGAAGATCCTATTAGCGCTTTTAGCTTTGCAAGAGGGGAAAAATGGATTAAACTGCAATACTGATAGGTATCAAACATTGATTTTAAAAAACACAATGACTAGGTAACATCATTATGTAGCTGCTGGGGTAGGGCATTACTGGCGTATTACCTGATTGACAGCTCTGAGGCTGCTAACATTATATCCAAGATGATGGCACCATCTCAGGCCTTTTGGATGTCTATACAAAGGAGGTTTTTTTTAACAGGTAAATGCATCAAATGTTAAGTGCATATATAATTTGATAGGAAGTTTATTGTTGACATTAATCTTAAAATGATGCTGTCCTCAGTCTGATGATAACTGAGTTTCAATGTGAAGTCGAAGCTTATTCGACCAGGTATACTCGTTCTCTCAGAGATAACCAGCGGTTGTGAGAATGGGGCAAAAACAAATGTTAGTGCAATTTCTGAGGATCATAGGAAATGTTAGTACTGATATACAATTCTGGAAAATGCTGGAGGGAATGAGCATATAAATGTAACCTTTGCTATCCCCATAATATCAATGGTTACATGTATTTATTTCCTGTGATCCTCAGCTCCATCTAGTGGCCATAATGTGGTATTTTCACTGTTCCATAAGTATATATTCATGGAAGAACATTTGAGCAGAAGAGAAATGACACTAAGAACATTTGTTTTTTTCCCTATTTTAACAACAGCTGGTTAACTCACAGAACACATGTACATGCAGTTTCGCTGGACGAATAAGCTACATGAATTTTGTTTTTATAAATAGACCCCTAATTTAGAAACTATTGCTACTATAAACTCACACAGTTTTGTTTCCAATTTGCCAAAAATGACTCATTAGATGTATTGATGATAGAAGGTTTTAGTAATGCATATTTGCCCTGCTCTGTAGCAAACTGCTTTACTGTTTTGAGCTGGAAAGAAAATTTTTAACCCTTTTTGTGCAACATTTCTGCAGCTACGTTAATTTATTTAAATTAAAATATGCTATTTTGAGTTTTTTTTCTTTTTTGGCCAAAACCTTGTAAAGATTGTTTGCATGTAACCATTTTTGTGAGATTTTTTTCCCGTTATATTTATTAGCAGTGAGTTAAGTTGCTTGTGTAAGGCTTTCTGGTTAATAGAGGTTTATACCTTGCATATTGTCTGTCTTATGACAAAGTTTGCTGTCAAAAATTTAGGGGCCTGGAAGTGATGGATTATGGTTTAGATGCCCTTCACTTTATGCATGATTGAAGTCCTGTGTTGGCATATAAGCAGGAGCAGTGATTAGTCTCCATCCAGTGTTACATCTCTTTATATAAGCTTTTCTTCAGTTACCATACATTAAATTAGATATAAAGTTAGCTGGCTTGCTCAGATTGGGCCTGTCACTATGTCAGTTAAATTATGCTGCAACAGCTCAAAATGCAGTTTATAATAAACATGTTCTGTACACTATTTCCTTTATTTCGCTTATTTTACAATAAAGCTCATTATTAAAAAGAATTTAGTGCCAATGACTGAGGCTTAAATATTTTTCCGGAAGTTAAAAATTGAATGCATACATATGATTGGTTGCTGCAGGAAATACCCCTCTTTCCTCTGACCCAGCTATGAGTGCTCGGTGTTTAAATCAGATACAGTAGCCATAACTGCTGCTGCCTTTTCCCCAGATTTTATTTTCAGCAGAATATATAAAAATCTTAAGCTCTACTTAAAGCTTTAGCTCTAAGTCCTGTATTATAAAATTATTATTATTATTAATAGGTACACATTCACTTTCCACCAACAAACCCCCCGTTGCTAATGGCTAGGATTTATTATAAAAGTAAACTAAAAGCCCCTTATACACTGCCGGGCCAAAAAAACCCACACTCATTGCACAGGAAGAGGGGGAGAGTGGGAGCTGTTAGGTCGAGGGAGGGGACAAAAATAATAACTTATCCTCTAACATGAAAGTTTTGTATATGTGGTTGAAAGTTAAAGTTACATGATGTTCAAATTGACTCTTTGCCCTTCTCGTTATGAAAATGCTTGTTGCCTGGCTGTGTGTTCACTATGTTTCATCCACAGTCCTGGAACAAGCATGCAGTAGAGTGTCAGACAAATGGTTAAACTCCTTATCTCTCTACTTGTTCTGGGTCAGCGGCCCAGACAACTTCAGAATGGCAGCCAGGGACTAGCATTCTCAAAGGAGAGCTCTCTAATGACAGCCTCCATTAATCTCTCATGCCCATATTCCTTTAAATATTACAAGTAAAGTGCTTGTTTTACATGCAGAATACAATGACCTAATAATTTTGGCTGTGGTAATATAAACAACAACAGTGTTTTTTGATGGTCTGTTTCTGTAGGCCTGTATCTGAACCTGTAACCCACAACATTATCCAAAATCCCAGTTTACTGCACCTGCATTATGGTACTGCAAAAAGTGGGTGCTCTACTTTAATCTGGAGGGGCAGCGCTGAATACTGGAAAACAGGGCTCAAAATTTAAAGTCCTGAGCTACTAGCCAGGCCTTAAGAGTTACTAGACACCAGTTGCCCCACCTAACCCTTACCCTGGCCCGGCCTTAACTCTGCCCCCTACGCCACCACGCGGGTTGGTGGCGTGGTCGGAAGACGAATGCCGCACGGGCCGGTGGTGCAATGGTTGTAAGGTTGACACCCCCGGAGCCCCCTCACCTGTTCACGTCTTTGCAGAGAGGAGGCTGTGAGCAGGATTGATCGCAGGTTATCTGCAGCAGACCTCACTATCACCCCCAGATAACCTGGGATCGATCCTCCTCACATACATTCTTTCGGCCGGAGCTCAGAACTGTCAGAGTTCCGCCCGAAGGAAGCCAGAGCTGACGACAAGGGCAGCTCTGCGGTCTGCATCTGACACAGATGCAGACCGTGGAGCTGCTCCAGCAAGTCAGGTACGCTGTCTGCGACCGTGTGCTTGACATGTCATCTGTCTGCGGGTAACAAAATACCGGCTCGCGGGCCGGAGTTGGCCTGCGGACGGGTACTTGGAGACCCAAATTTCCACTCGCCGTCACTTATTTCTACTCGCCAAATGCGAGCAGGCGAGTGGATTTTTGAGCCCTGCTAGAAAAATTAATAGTTGGCTCTTATTCAAAGATGCTTTTATTTTATTTTTGTATACTTATCCCACTCTGTCTAACATATATTGCTGGATATCCTGGTGTGTGTGTGTTATTTAATATGCTAATTTATACTAAAACCTTGATACACATTCAATAAGATTACAGCAATTAAATAAGGCATCTTTGGATAGGAACCGTTCACCCATCTTTTCCTGTATAAGGCTTTGCCCCTCTGGATCAGAGTAGAGCGCTCACTTTTTGTCGCACCATATTTGTTTTTCAATACACGTAGGGCCCTTTTGGTCCATTAGTCTTGTTCAAGTGAGTAGCCTGTTATATAAGATAGGAAGGGGAAAGGGGTGGCCGAGTGGGCCACTCCAGCTTTTCAGGGCCATACTTGACATGCCATTGCTGGGATATGTGATTTGATGATAGAGATTTCTTCCATTTATAGGAAACTCTTAAAGGACTGTTTTTTTTTAAGATCTCTAGATTGGGTATTCTCCTGATCCAGAGATTATGTATGAAAATATAGTGAGCTGACTTCTTCTCCCAGGATACCACTCTTGTCAGCTAAATCCTCATTGACCTCTTTAGGGTAAACAACTAATTCTGGCATGCTTTAGAGTGGAAGCACACCAAATCGCTGTTTTTACATATGCAGATCTCTGAACTTGGAACAGATGTAAGAGTACATAATTTCTCTTTAAGTATATACAAAAGTAATTTTTAGTATTTTTAAATCCTCAGCATTTATTAAAATACCTGGTAATCTTGCCATGAAGGTCCTTGTGCAGGCATTTCCGATTAAAGTGTGACTTTTCCTGTCTCCCAACTCTCCCCAAACACTCTTTTCCTGTCTCCCAACTGTTCTCCTGTGTTGTCATCCTGTCACATGCACCCCTGGTGGTGTATACAAATGGCCATGCCTCCACACATTACACTGACATGTTCCACCATTCCCTGATAAATGACATGCAGCAGTTGCTGGACTGTATTTATGTAGACAGGAAGGGGTTGTAAAAAAGATGCTGCTATAATAGTCTTGGGGATACGTGAGGACCCCGTCAATCATTAGTCAATGTGAATTTCAGAGGACTCTCCCAATCTGCAGCAAAGAAGAGAGAAGACTTGGGACTTGTTAAGTCACGTGACTGCAGATTTAGTTAAAGTGACATTAAAGTTACAACCCCCCCCATGCCGGTTTAAGGACTTGCCTTAAATGATGCCTCTTGATCCGATCATCTTCCCCTTTCCAGTAATTTTCAGGAGTCCTCCCAGCGGTGGTGCCTGTCTATGATCCAGCGCAGACTCCTCGGGTCCCACGGTGTATGTCCGATGTGTACGCTTACGGCTACGTGCATTTACCTTCACTGTGTCTGTCCTCTTCTTCCTGCCGAAGATCTCTACTGCGCATGCGCCCGCCCCATCATCCTTCACGGCCGCTCAAGAAGCTTCAGATCTTCAGGCGGGAGCGAGCGGTGGGGACAGAGGTTAGGATTTACCTATTTAGTAACTTTTAATTTTAAAAAAAAATGTTTTTGCATATATCTACAGCTTGCTAGCAGTATATGTTTGTCAAATAATGGGGCTTTAATACTACTTTTAAGTATTTGGTGCCTTCAGATTTATTTTTTTAAAAGGGGGGTGTAGAGTAGGGTCAC
>NW_017306520.1:1492408-1505159 GCF_000935625.1 Nanorana parkeri | reverse complement strand
AATATTAAAAAAAAAAAAACTTATTTTTTTTATATATTATTAAATATATTTTTTCATTTACACTAAACATTCATTTATTAGGGCAAGCATTTAGGGTCTATCCCCTTCTTCTGGGTCCTAGTAGTACTGATATGCAGAGGTTTAGCAAAATGTCAAAATGGCTACTTTCTTTTTAAACCTGACTGCTAAAAACTGGTTGTATGTCAAATCTGGCAGAGCCTGCTACCATGTTGTGATGAATATAATGTGCGAGGCAAAAGTTCCCCCTTGCTATGCAGGTTAAGTAGAAGTCAAGTCCTGATCTCAAAGAGAACCCTAACAGTACGATTCATCTAATTCATTTTGGCTGCCATACACTGCCTACTACAAGCAACTCATGAGCATCCAGCTCTGTTATCTCTAGTCTGTAGATTGTGTTACATTGATTTCTGTACTCAATGGGTAAGCTACATAGTAGCAGCCATGATTTTAAATTGTGCATTGATTTAAGCATTGCAGGATCATGTCCAGTTACTTGCAGCTTTCCCCTGCAGTGTAGTTCATCCCGATTCCAAATTGATAGCAGATGATTTTCTCTCCTGCCGTATTATACTTTAGAATTTCGTGTCTTGCTAAAACTGTGTGTAGTAAGTTCATTTAGTACTGCTAACCTCTTCCAATTAGTAATGATTTGTGCTTATTTTAACCTTATGTACGATGATTGTTTCTTTTAATGGAAAACAAATGTGTGCCCAAAAATTATACAGGGCAAAGCCACATCTTACCCTCTGCAATGTTCCTAAATGTTAAATCTGGCCTTCTTTATAAAATAAAAAGCAGTAGATTTATGCTACTTACAAGCCAACTTTTTTTTTTCCGACTAAATATTGTTGGAAGGGATTTAAATGTTTTTTTATAAATGAACCTCCTAGAGTTCTCTAGATTAAGAACCAACACATAATTTGGAGCACTATGCCAAAAGTATATGAACCTGCATTTGGTGGCATTTCTTCCTCATTTTTTTATTATATGAAAAAAAATGCTGGCCATGTGTATGTGTGTAACATTTTTACTAGAGGTGAAACGAAATGGCATTTTTTGACCAAAACCGAAAATAAACCAATTGTCACAAAAACTGAAAATTTTTTTTTTTCGAATCTTTTTAAATTTAAAAATATTTAATTTTTATTTTTTCTAAACATTTTAAAATTTACTTTTTAAATGATTTTTTATTAAATATATATTCTTTTTTTTAATTTATTGTTGGGGGCTCTGGGAAATATCAGGGGTCTAAACAGACCCCTGATATTTCCCTTTTTAAAATGGAAAAATAGATTGAGAACACAGAGTCCTCAATCTCTTTTTCTGCAGCCTCTGCTAAGAATGAAGAGGAAGCCTCTATACTCCTGTTCATTTATAGCCTGTGGAGATAGTATGTTTACTATATCCACAATCGTGAATGAACGGGAAGTGATGTAGAGCACTTCCTGTTCATTCATAATTGGGGACACATAAAACATATGATGTCCTCAATTATTTACAAGCAGTGAGCAGTTAGTGATCAGCTGATCGCTGACTGCTTGTAACCGTTCTCCATCCTGACTTGCTGTCACAGGAGGCTGAGCTGGCGGTGTAGGAGGAAAGCTCGGTCTCCTTTTGACAACTGACTCCTTCCTCCTGCTGCTGTCTTTGCCTCCTGTGACAGCTCACGGCTGTCTCTTCCCCCACACAGCTCTCCATCCTGATCTGTCACAGGAGGCTGTGGGAGGAGAGCTCAGTCTTCTGTGGCGCCACTCACAGCGCTCACCTCCCCGCCCTGCTCGGCCTCCTGATAGTTGCTCTCCTCACTGGATGCTGCTCTGTGTCAAAAGGGACACAGATCAGTGCCCAACAAGGATAAGAGAAACTAGAGATGCACCGCACTTTTCAACGAATAATGGTACTTTTGGCATTTTGCCCAAAGTACCATTTTCGGCCGATATGTTTCGGGGCCGAATTTTTGGTGCATCCCTAGTTTTTACAGAAAAGCAGTATTTATTTTTCTTACAGTATTTTGCGTCTTTATGGAAAACTGATCTCCAAATAACAGATCCTATTCCTGTACATCTTCTAACCCATTATTGTTCTGTGCTAGTTTTCTCCCTTAGTTCAACTTTATTCAATTAATCTTTACTGTCTTGCCCATTCTACAGCTGTGCCTCCCCAACATTTATGTATTTTAAGGAATTTAAGGGTCTAAATGTTAAAAGCTTATTGTTATTCTGAGTTTATAATCTCTGTCGTGCTTTAATAATTTTTCCTTATGCCTGGGTAAGCCGCAAGTTGCACAATAATCACTCTCACAGCTTTGTAATCAATGCCCACAGTAATAGGATTCCTCTGGCCACTGGCAATTAATAAATTTGTGTCTTTAAAAAAAAAAAAAAAACACACTAGCAAGTCTGATCTGAAATACGACTGACTGGCTTTGCTCATTTGCATATTTATTGCAGTGGAAAAATTCTTGCCGAATGATTGATGTCAGCCCTGCCTCTTGAATTCCAAGCAGCACATTATTATGAAATGAAAAATGCCGGCCCTAGAGTTGATTAAAGTTGAAGACAGTGGAATCTGTGTTTTTTAAGATTATGGGAGAATTAAAGGCATATTTTAATGGATGTTGACAAGAAGTGAGCCAACAAAAGCAAAGCAAAGGATTTGCTTGAAAAGATTTAATCAGATGTGTTTCTTGGGGGATTAATTGCTGGGTATGACTGGTGCAATTGGTAGTCATCGTGGATTTAAATTATTATTGTTCTTGAGCTTACAGAATTGGAGGCTGGGAAAAAAGCAGAAAAATATACACATATTCCACTGGTGATTTGTTACAAGTTATACCTATGCACATGAGTTTATTTTTTGTCTGGTAGTTTGTATTTAGGATAACCATATTTGCGTTTTTTTTTGTTTTTTTTAGTTTGCTATTTTAACTTTTGTTTCCACTTTATATAACATTTCCTCTGTCTTAAGCTGTCTATGGACATTTGATAGTCTTTGATCAATTTCTGCTATTTTGTGGGTTTAGATGAAAACCAGTTTTTGAGTCCAGTGATTAACTACATTAAAGTTGCCCCTGGAATAGCCTCAGTGGCTTTACCTGGGCACCCCACTAGACTGGATGATTACAGTGCTTGCCTCAAATGTGTCTTGCGGGCGCTGAGCTCTGCTTTTTGTTGCTTTCCAGAACTTGGTGTACTAGTGGGTTAGCCACAGAATGATTTGTTAGTCCAGAGCCATCTGTGACCCTCTCTGAAGACTCGCTTATTAAAGGAGAACTATGGGGTAAGTGTTTTTCCCCATAGTTCTAAGGGTCATGGGAGGACATAAACTAGCGTCCTCCCGTGACCCAAAGCTTAGTATTTTGCGAGCTACAGCTCGCGGTATACTGAGACCGCCGCAGCAGAGACAGATCCCGACATTACTGTTGAGATCCACCCAGCTGCGTGATTGACAGCTGGCTCTGCCTATCTAGAGGCAGAGCCAGCTGTACCCGCCTCCTCCCCGCCCTTTCAGCCAGTCAGCGCTGGAGGATTGGAGAGGGGAGGGGGAGAATTCCTGCAGGGAGCTGTGAGTGACAGTCACGGCTCTCTGCAGGGACATGATCGAGAAGTGAGCGAGCGACGGTATGTGTTCGCTAACTTCCCGATCTATTGAGCCGACATGTGACAGTTTCATTGTCATACGTCAGCTCGAACTATGAGGGTGAGTGATTTTCTCCTTTAAAGGAGAATTATGGGGAGTTTGAAATACACTTATTCCCATAATTAGAGCAAAGATATGACACTGAAGCTGTCACACGTCGGCTTTATTGATTGAGAATTGACCGATTGCTTACCGCTGCAAAGAGCGCTGACTGGAGGAGCGGACGGGGATGGGCGTGGGCACAGCTGTCTCGGCCTCTAGAGAGACAGAGCCAGCTGCAAATCAGGCAGCAGGGTGGATCCCGACAATATTGTCCGAATCCTTCCCGGCTGCAGTTCGGCTCTGCGCTGTCCGCACATAGAAGGCAATAGCCCGCTGTATGATGAGTTTTGGGCCACAGGAAGACATTGGTATGTCAAACCTTGTCCGAATAGGTAAAAGACTTCAGGGAGTATCCCGTCCTAGCCTGGATAGGCTCTTGTTTCACCAAGCGGTTGAAACAAATGTCTGGAGCCTTACACTTTAGCTGTGATGGCCTTATTGCAAACCTCAACCAAAGTGGGGGAGTAGGGGCTGTTTGACCATTACAATGGATCCCTGGGCAGTTTGCCTTCTAGACATTTGGATACTCTATTTACCCCCCATAGTTCCTTGCTTGAACCCTTAAGTCAAGTCTCCCACACCCTAACTTCCCTTCTTCTTTGTTTAAAGAGGGTAATAAGCTGCATGGACACTCCTTAATCATTTTGTCTTTGGGCAAATTTGAGTGTTATCTTACTGGGAAATGGGTTGGCCAGTCAGGCGACAACATTGTTGGGATCCAACACAGCTTACTAAGTGAAAGCAGACTCTGCCCCACTGGACCCAGAGTCAGCCGTGCATGCCCCCTCTCCTGTTTGTCCCTCCAGTAAGCGCTGGAGAAACATTGAGAGGAGGGGGGAATCCCTACAGGGATCAGTGACTCGTAGTACTGATGTAACCATTGATCGTGTTCCTCTAGCGCTCATTGCAGGGAGAATACACGAAGAGCTAAATGATCAATGGTTACATGATTGTTCAGCTCTTGGTCTTAGAGCCAGCTTGTTACAGCTGCAGTGTCCTACCCTGGCTTTAAGCAGTGGGGAGAGTATATTTTACTCTCTCCATGCTTCTTTAAGAAGAAATCAGCAAGACAACAATCTCCAAAACAAAGAAACACATAGATGCATGGTAATTAAGGTAAGAAGTTAGACAGATAGGGAATAAAAAACAGGGCTGTGAAATGAGAAGGGAGGAGGGAGAATCACAGAGGTGAGAATACGTCCTAAAACAATTTGATAGCGATTTGGAAAACGAGGTCCACATTCAGTCTCTCTTGTGTTGACAAATTTGTTACATTTGTCCTTTTCCTATTTTCTTTAAAACCCCCTTAAGAACCAAAACATACATGTCCTCCATAGAATGTTCTGGTTATGAGAAATCATATCCCACAGCAATTATGTTCTAAAAAATAAAGTATAACAAAGCGTATTCAGCTGTGGTGTTGCAATACTGCACTCACAGTGCAATAGTGCTACAGTCACCTTAAACATGTACTGTAAAATCTCTTTCTTGGAGTCCATTGAGGGACACGGGTCCACCCCCTCTGTTTTTTTCTTGACTCTTATACTGATTGCTCACAAAACTGAGACATGCTGGGCCGAGGAGGGGTTATCCTGGAGGATGGCTTACACTTTTTTCAGCTTGTTAACCCAATGGTTTAAGAATTCCTGTGTCCCTCAATGGACTCAAAGAAAAATATATGACGGTAAGTACAAAAATAATTAACTTCTTATGCAATACTAAACTACAAGTAAAATCAATAGCCAACTATTTATTTTTGTTTTGTACCTTTTTATGTAGGGTAGATTAGCTATCACCGTAATTGTTTTACCTCTGTCCATGGAAGCTGGGTATGGACCCTACCACCTGGTTACTGGCAACTTTTCCATTGTGCTAACATACTTCACTCTTGGTCATGTACAGAAGGTGATTCTGAGAAGATGATCGAGTGACTGGCTTGGGGGAACATGTATTTGAAGAGTCTGACAGCTAACTCTTGGCATAAAACAGTAGTTATAGACGCATGTAAATTGTCATCACATGCAAATGTGTAAAATATTTTCATGTTCTATGTATGTGGGGATTGCCATATTTGCATATAAATTCTGCATATCACCACAGCTTAATGATTCAACTTTGATCCTCCAATATCTTCTATCAGTTAACAGCCCAAATCCTAATGGTTGATTAAAGCTGGCATCACAGCTATGCGTTGTGGTGATGTGCATTGTAACACACTTGTAATGGAGAACGTAAAGCTGGAAAGGAAAAATTTTAAACGAAATCTTAAATACTTCTTAACTCTCCTCCTCAATATGCTAGTTCCTAGCTGTCATACTGATCCATTGACTTTAGTTTGGGTCACTTACCGGGAACAAGCATGCTAATCAGGAAAGTCATGCATGTCACCGATTTTAAAATTTATTGAACCATTTAAGATTAGAATAACTACAGGCATCAAGCACTTTCAGAACAGAGATCTGCATTGACAGCCTCTGTTTTATTTTCCGCACATGTATCCTTTAATTGGCTTGGGCTGTACTTAATGAGGAACTGAACTCTGAAAGCTGTGCCCAAAAAAAACAGTGGGCAAAGGGTTAGTTTCTAGCATTGCCTGTGGTCCCCCTGCAGCTGATATTCTCCTCATTACTGACTTACCATGCTTTCTTCTACACTGTGCCTCTGTGTAGACATCTTGGTAAAGACAGGGCTTTGCCTTCTCATGTCAGCCTTCCGCAAGGAGAACAGTGAGTAGCGCAGTAGATACATCACCAGATCTCACTCCACATCGGGGGAGACTAGCAGTCAGAGACATCAGTGCCCTAAATCTCACACTACAAATATGCAAATATAAGGCTTTAGGTATAGTACCACTACATGTCAGAAACTGCACTGTTATTTTTCTGGAAGAGTTCCACACAAAAGGTAAAATTTGCAGGTTATTGGTTAGGCACAAATAACATTTATAAATGTTCCCTATTACAAAGAAAAATTTCACTTATTGAGTTTAAAGTAGAATTAAAGTCCTTCTTCTTTTTTTTTTTTTTGTATGGCATATATATATTGCTAGTAAGCAGTAGATACTGCATATGCCCCAACATAAAAAAAAAAAAAGTTGGCACATACCAACAAACTTTATGCCAGCATCGCTCTCTCCTGGCTGCATAAGTCCCGGCAACCAAACACTGTGAAGGAGGACGTGTGGGCGGGCGCATGCGCAGTATAGATCATCGGAGGGGAGAGGAGGAGAGCGGCACAGAAGCTGAATAGACGCAGCCGGGAGTGTGCAGGTCGGGCAGACACCGTGGGGCATGAGGCATCTGCGCTGGGTCAGAGACCGGCACCAGCGCTGGAGGGTCTGTGGAAAACGAGTGGAAGGAAGAAGCTGTTCGGATCAAGAGGCATCACATAAGGTAAGTCCTAAAAGCAGTATAAGTGGGGGGATTTTAACTTAAATGTCACTTTAAGTGCACTATAACTTTTAACCAGTTGACATCCGGGGTGTTAAACCCCCTTCCCATCCAGGCCATTTTTCAGTATTCAGCGCTGCGTTACTTTGACTGACATTTATTCCATCATGCAGCGCTGTACTGAAATGTATTTTATACCATTTTTTGGGGACAGATAGAGCTTTATTTTGGTGGTATTTAATCACCACTGGGGTTTTTATTTTTTAATATATTAAAGAAAAACTACAGATTTAAAAAAAATAAAACAGTTCCCCCTATATTAAATTTATTTTTCCACTTTACTTTTATGTGTTTTATGTGACACACTTTATTTAATGTTTCCTGTTATATGAAGGTTATCTTTTTATAGTTTTTATTCACGATTTTAGGACTAAATGAAATCAAGGCAAGTGACACAGAATGGTTCATTTATATCACAATTAATTATACAGCATTTTCTTACTGGTACAGTAAAACTACACATCAGAACCATCTTATAACTGCACGTTGATGTTACAGCCAACTGTAATTCAATCATGTAGCACAATAGGCTTCATCTTGGGATGTTTCTTAAAAATCTTCTCAGAACTATGGGGAAGTTTAATACTTGAGGCGGGGGGGTTATAAACATGGTTTAGGATAGGAAGTAATTTTAACTATTATACACGAGAAGAAAGAAAGGAAAGATACGTGAAAGGTTTTCAACTCAGGGAAAATAGTAGAGGGCAGGGCACATGCGAAAGGGTGCGTCTGAGGTAGGTGTTACGGACAAGATAGGGACTGTAGGTTTGTATGTGTATGCAAGTTGGAACAGGTACATTTTTTAAGTGTAACTCCAGCCAAATGTTTTGTGTTTTGTTTTGGATAGCATAGGAAAGGGTTAACCCCCTGTAAAGTTTGTTTTGCTGTGTGTGCCCCTGTTCAGAAGATTTCACCTCACTTTCTGTCCTTGTGACAATTGGATTTTGAAAATTTTGGGTTGTCATGGAAACAAGGATTGGTGATAAAGCTTCAGTGGGGACACATTTTTCCCATGATCACTTTTACAGGAGTGAATTTCCCCTCCTAGGGGTAGATTTCCTTTCACTTCCTGTTGCCTCAAGGACAGGAAGTGAGATTAAATCTTTCTAATGATAATACAGTCAGCAGTAAAAACCTCACAGTGGCTCGGAAGAAGAGGTAGGCACCCCTCGTCTGCACGTCTAACAAGAGCCAACTTCCTGTAATGTACGTACAGTACTACAACCCAGACCCAAAAAGGCGGCCACTCCTCATCAGCATGAGTGTGGTAGCATTACATCTTCCCCTGCTGCACAGTAATAGCCTCCATTTGTAAGTAGGAGTCGTATGTAAGTCAGATGTATGTCACTCGGGGACTGCCTGTACACTATATTTTTCCAAAACAGGCTAATGTCAGTATTATAATAATTTGTTTTTTCAGGTTATAAAGCATTGAAGGAGTTAATGAGATCTTTAGTCCAGTTGCAAGATGAGTTACTCTTCCAGTTTCCAGAAACACGTTACCTAATAGATGGAAAGAAGTGCAATGCAGACAGGTAAAGAACTTTTACACCAGTATATCACCTCTCTGTAATGCAGTGTGCAGGCCTTCAGCGGGGACTTGCTCATTCGCGAACAAAAAAGCTGGTTTGACCTGGCCGCTGAAGACTCATTTATGAGTAAGCCATGTGAGCTGAGCATCAGGAGCTACTTTGTTTTATTAGAAGTTTTGCATGCCATTATCATCTCTATTTTCTGTTGGTTTTCCAGTGTAACACTGGGGGAATGAGTGTTGAGTCAATAGGTCATCATGTATGCAAACGCCTTGCTCTTGTTTCTGTCATTCAGTGTGGGGTAGCACCTTCCTGCCATGGCTCCTTATCACAAGAGACACATGGTTTCCCTTCCTTTAGTCCTTGCTGCTGTCTACTGTGACTTGGTCACCTTTAGCCATTTGAACCTCTTCTGCTTCTAGCAGATGGTTTGTGAGTACCCAAGGTTTTACCTTGTTTTCAGCTAAGTTGTCCCTGCCTGAGGTTCAACATTTTGGATCTCAAACACACTCCCATTGTATATTGGGTCCCTCTGGCTCATGATCCACTAACAATTCTGGGGCAGCCTGCAGTGTTCTTTTTCAAGGGCATGACACAGACAGCCTGACTCTCTCTTTATCACTCCTGATCGTCCCTGCAAAGGGAAACAAGCTTCATTTTCCACCATTTAAGTAGATCACCATTTAAGATTATGGTGTTAAGGATCAGGTGCTACCCTTTTCTGTCAAGGCAAACTAATAGGTCTGTGAGTGCTTCTTGGGCTTTTCGGCATCAAGCATTTGTTTGCCAGATTTGCAAGGTTGCCACTTGGTCTTAAATTGGGCTGCATTTAGATGGCCCAATTGTCTATGAATTCTGTGCCCCTCAAAAGGATTTTACTCGATTACAAAAATCCAATTATCTTTGTGTAAACTACTAATCCTATAATTTCCTGTGTAGTGGAGATGAATAAAGGCAGATATGTGTGAAGTCCATAGGGACAAATATGACTGCCTTCATGGATGAAGGATTCTAGGAACAAGAAGGGTGCTATTTGCAGGATAAACTAAGTGTTAAAAAAGGGATAGAAAGCCTGGAAAAAAAAGTAAACTAATCCAGCCTCTTCATCTAAAGGTGCCCATACACCTGCCGATTATCATACGATAATCGCAGGTGTATGGAAGGCATGCAACCGTTTCTACTGTACAGTCGCACGTCTTTTGTCTTACAAGCAGGCTCGAAAACCCGCCGAAAATCGTACAATTGTTGGCGGGTTTGTGGCCTGCTCGTAAGACAAATGCAGCACGGGCCGGTGTGCGCAAGCGCACACTGCCCGTTCAGCATTGCAGTCATCAGAAGCCCGCCCCTCAGCTTGTGATGATCGCAAGTACGATCTGCCTGTCCAAGATGGGCAGATTGTATGTTTTTTTTTTATTACCTTACAACTTACCTTACATTCTAGGAACAAGAAGGGTGCTCTTTGCAGGATAAACTAGGTGTTAAAAAAGGGATAGAAAGCCTGGAAAAAAAGTAAACTAGTCCAGCCTCTTCATCTAAAGGTGCCCATACACCTGCCGATAATCGGCAGGTGTATGGAAGGTGTGCAACCGTTTCTACTGTACAGTCGCACGTCTTTTGTCTTGCGATGGTTGTAAGATGGATGGGCACCTTTAGGCCTCGTTCACATGGGCTAAATAGGTCTGGGGGATTCTTGTGGCTGAAATCACAGCTGTTTCTGGACAGCTGTGACTGCTTAGCCTGTACAAAGCAATGATGGGCTGACAGGAGCTGCAGCTGTCCACTGCTATTTGCATGTGCCCTCCACATCCAGCAGTTACTTGGTAGGGACAGATGGGACGTAATCTCCCTGCATCCAAGGATGGCCATCTGTCTCTAGCCGTAGGTAATCACTGGATCTGCGGATACATGCAAATAGATAGATAGTCGTGAATATCGGCAGACAGATTCCGCTCCTGTTAGCCTGTCATTTCGGCAAGAATCTGCTGTCGGACCTAATTAGCCTGTGTGAGTGAGGCCGAAGATCTGGTAAGCTGCAATATATTACACTTTTGTTTTTGGATTTAGTGTTGTTTTTATATATTTTTCATTAGTTATTGTCAGTGCTAAAAGAAATATTGTATAATCCTGTATAATAATAATAACTGTTGTATTTTGTTTTCATTTTAAGCAGGTAAATATGAATATATCACCTGCACCAAGGAGGTGGCAAGCTCCAACCTAACCCCAGCTTTCATCTTTCCCCCCCCCCTCCCCCCCCCGAAGTACAATGACTATAGATATGCCAGTCTCCCAATCGGGCAACACATTGATATCGACTAACTATCCACAGCCCCTGCTTTTAGTTGGTTGGGTAGGTTTAAAAAACAAGTCCGATTTAATTTTGTTTTCCCCCTGATAAGCTAGCGCCAGAAAGGTGTGCAGCACACATCCTTGCCTTTTATACATTGACTAAACATATGCGGCTAGATCTTCTGTTGAACCGACCGCATTCTAGTGTTTATGGTCAGCTACAGACATGAATTAATACGAAATTAGAATACACTGAGGAGTAAAATATTTTTAACTGTAAATGCTCTCTAAAATGTTTTGCTCTGCACACTTTGTATGCAGTGATGAAGAAATCCCCAGCGATGAGGAAGAAATGGAAAAAAGTGATTCTGAAACCCTAAAGAATAAAGGTGCTCCTAAGCGGAAGCTTAACATTAGTGAGTATCCTGAGTTTATGGCAAAACGATTTGCAGACTTTAGAGCCTACAGAAACACAACCTTACAGAAGTGGCATGACAAGACAAAACTTTCTGGTAAAATAAGCAAGGTGAGTGTCATTGTATTTTTACCCTTAAAGGGAACCTGAACTGTGGCAGTTTTTATTTTTTTCACTGCTTCCTTAAAAATATCTCAGTGCAATGTTCAAATGGTATTAGTTTCATGATTATGTTTTACAGGGATTGGGTGGCTCGGATCGGTCCATACTGGTGCAAATAGAGCAGATTATGATGGACAAGGGAAGATTACTGAGGCGCACACAGACCAAACGTTCACATTATAGGATATTGGGAAAAACTGAACCAGATTCCCATTTGCCAGAACATGTCCCTGATGAAGCTATGGTACTTAAATTACTATTATATTGCCTTGATTGAATTTATTTTTGCAAAAATGTTTGGTACTTTTTATAAACTTGTCTTGCTTTCTAAGAATACTGACATATTAATCAGAACACTCATAAAACATACCATCTCATCTTGACTTGACATGGCAGTTTTCTTCTGAAGAGGAGCTACAAGTAAACGTGGTTCCACATCTGTTGCAATATAATAGTGCTTCTCTCCATTCTGTGTTGTACCAGAATGGAGAGACTTTTTATTCGACAATGTCTGCATTATTTGCTAATACGTATATCAATTAAAATGTCACTTAACTACATTTTTTATTGCATGGATGTGCTGTATTTGTGATTGACTACTGCAGTATATTGTTTGTAGAAGTCAATTCACAAAGTGATTAAATGACAAATGTGTGCTAAACTAATGTTTTTATGTATTTGGTAATGATCATAGCTGTGTCCTAAGAAGATGTACAACATTATTGGCCCCTCTTGACTGAAAAACACCCATGCATTAGGTGGAATTAGGCAAGGTGCTTGTTTTTACATAATGGTGCTGAATTATGGAATATCTTCTAACAATGGGATCTAGGAATAACCTATGCTAACCTATGCTTGCCACATGCCATGGTGGTGCAGGGTTCTCTAGCAGCATCACTTTTGCAGTAGAAAGTTTTGCAGCTTAGCCTCAAGCAGCTGAGCTTGGCTTCATCCCAGCTTGATACATTCATAAAATGTTCATGTATACAATTGAGGGTGTCTCTTGGCTGCCATTGCAGTGAAGTGCAGAAACCCCACTGAGTAGAATGTGATACATGACCTAGAAGGTTTTTTAATATAGATATCTAGATATATATATCTAGATATCTATATATATATATATATATATATATCTCTAGATA
>NW_017306520.1:1482544-1490766 GCF_000935625.1 Nanorana parkeri | reverse complement strand
GAATGTCCAGGAAAAATCTAATGCTCCAATTAAAGAGCTTGATGAAGACATTTTTGATGATGATGATTTCTACCACCAGGTACATTTTAAGCTTAAAATTCCAAACTTTTATTTAAAAAAGTAATACCTTTAAAAAGATTTTCCTTTAAACATATCAATAGGCCAATAAACATGTTTATTGTCCCTAATGCTACAATAATTTACATGGGGCGCGGTGCCAAAATGCTAAATACCCAATCCTATTTTTCTGATTTGCTTTAAACATAGTGGTTGGTGCATTTTTCTTTTATTACCTAATACTAAGGTTTGCCATAGAGAAACAAATGATGGGGAGACATTTTCCTGTCTGATCGATCTTGGCCCTGCAACTGTCATTTAAATTAGTGGCTCTCAACTTGTGTAACCTCAGGACCCACATTTGTCCTTGGTCATTAAGTCGCGACCCAAGTCGCACTGCAATGGAATGCACAGTATTGTGGTACCGCACGTTCCGGTGTGGGCGATTTTACTGTGGACGGGAGGTACATTTGGGGTGCCATTCAAATGAATGCACCAGAATGCGTAGTAGGTACGATTGCATGGTGCAGTGCATTAATGGCACAGGTCTGTTCGATTAACGCACTTTACTACTGTGAACGGGCACTCACAAACACTGACAGACACACACAACCACAGACACAATATCACACACATTTACACGCTTGTTTATTTTTTTGAAGATCCACCCAGTCTCCCTACCTTACAAGAACTGGAATGGATCCTCAGCCTGGAGCCCAGTGTGGGCTGCTATGCTGTGACGGAGCTCCATTTATATGGAGCTCCCCTTGCGCACCCTGTAGAGGTGTCAGGAGCCAGAATGTGATGAAGCTCCCTCGCGGCCATACCTCCAGCCCACCTCACCTCAAGCTAACACTCGGCAACGGGCAACATATTTTGAATGAGTGCTTGGCAGGAGAACTAATAATGCTGCGCTAGGGGGAGGCAGAGGAGCCTCTCGCCTAGAAAAGTCGAAGTCAAGCGGCGACCCACTAAACACGGTGTCGCGACCCACTTTTGGGTCACGACCCACCAGTTGAGAACCAAGGATTTGGATGACTTTGCCTAAAGGAGTGGTGCATACATAGCTCACCGAAGCATTCAGCAGCTTTTTCAGAGTTTTCCCACCAATTTAACAGCATACATAACTTAGTGTAGATGTAGTATGGAACGGGTGGATATTGAACACCCGACCACACTGTTATTGTTATGTGTGCTAGATAACAGAAACAATTAGGATAGCAAAATAGGCTTGAACTATTACCACCTCACTGAGGTCAAATGATCATCATATTAGCAAAGGTACTTTGAGGCCTGGGATTTATCATATATTTATTATACTGCATCGCACCACGCTGCTCTAAAAAAAAGGACTGCATGCAGTACCGCACTGAGATGTACACTTACTTGGACTGCACTTTTTGCACTTTGTAATAGCAGTTGCTATTGGGTACCACATATAAAGTGTGCACTTATTGCACTTTTGTATTTTTACTTTTACATCTTTCTAATTCACATGTGTGCTATACACAATATATGCTGAATGGATTTATATTCATTGGAGGAATAAGGGTTGAATTTAGAATGATCTGTTAGTCTGTTTAACCACTTTAGTACCGAGGTGCTTCCGGCTATGCTGGGCTCTGCTGCCCCTCGTGCAGACCTGCAAGTGCTACGGCGGGTCTCTGTGGTTGCATCGGAGAGAGATATGCATACTTCCAATGACTAATCTTCCCTTCGCTTACTGAACCTGGTTTAGGCTGTCATTTTTCCAGCTGTAGTGGCCGGATAAGAAGGTGAAGCATAATCTGTGCTTCATCAGCATCTGGGGAGGGGGTATCCTCAGGCGATATTAGGGGTCTAATAGACTCATGTCTTCATCAAGAGGGCATGTCACTTCCTCTGTGCTTTCACTTAGGGGGCTTCTTGGCTGCCTTTGCGGCAGCAATAAAGTTAAGTGTGCAAAAAAAAAAGTTTAAAGAAAATTAAGGTGGCATATAAAAAAAAGAAAAACATTTAAATACACTCTAAATGTCGCCATTTCATGGCCGCACCCAATTTTGCAGTTTGGTATCTATATACCCGACTCAACTCTTACATTTTACAAAATAATTGGGTATTATATAGTGTTTGTGTGCACTAGAATTTATTTTAGTGTATATTTTTCTTAAAATATCAACTTGATAAACATTTTCACAAATAAAAAGTGCAAAATGAAAAATTGCAACTAACTTTTTTTTTTATGCTACAGGGCCTTTCCTTTTGGAAAATATAGAATTCTTTGGGGGTTTTAAGCAGTTTTCTAAACAAAAATGCAGATATTAACATGTTTGTAAATGAAAACAATTGGTATGGTGGCAAAGTGGTTAAGATCCTTTAATTGTACAGGGTTTTATATATTGATTGGTTTAGCATTGAGCACTATTTAATGTTTGTCACATATTCATTGTAGCTATAGTAATTTTGTATATTGTGACAATCATGTCTAGGGTGAGAGCAGGACGCACAGTTGTTCTTTCTTTGCTTGTCAGGTCTAGCCACAGTTTTGTTTTTTGTTTTGTTTCTGAATTTCAGTCCTGCTGACTTGGCTAAAATTCAAGCTGTGTGTGGCTGTGTAATGCTGGCATTACACAACTCAACAAAAGTCAATTGTTCAGTCAACGTTTGTTAGGAGTCGGGTAAAACATCTTTAGCCCTCATTCACACTAGAAAAGGCTGGCACGTACAGCTCTGTGCTGCGTGCACGGCCGTATCGCTCAGCTCCTTCTCTATGGGAGTACGCTGCCGTGCGCCGCCTTACTCTCACCCGCCCTACACGTCCGCACGGGTATTCATACTCGTAAGCTGACAGGATGGATCCTGTCTGCGTCTGAGCCAGGAGACACGCACCCGTACGGGCCTGCACTTGGGGTGAGCGTAGGGCAGCATATGGCAGCGTACTCCCATAGAGAAGGATGGGGGCTGCGTACTAATCACACGTAGCACCTGTCCTTCCTGGGAACTGAGCGATACGGCCATGCACGCAGCACGGGACTGTACGTGCCGGTCTTTTCTAGTGTGAATGAGGGCTTAGCCAAACAGTGTCTGCAGCCAATCGGCTGCAGTCGCTGTTTAGGTATTCTGATAGTGGAGGGTGCAAGTTGTCAGCAGGGAAGATCCAGGCTGTATAGTGCGGTTCGGATGAATCTGTTGTTATGTTCAGCCCGTAGCCTTTTTTATTGAGGTTTTTTTGTGGTCTGTGACCCCCATTAGAGTGATGTCCTTTCATTTCCTGTTTTGATGACCACTTAGGAAGTAAGCAGAAAGACATCAAATGGGACACAGCAAACTATCTTAGAGGATTTTAGCCCTTTAGCTCGCTACTCAAAATTTACACACAAAAAAAATGGTTTTATTGCTGTGTCTCCAATGCAGAGATCTTTGCTCACCTTCTGTCCTGACTACCACTTACGGGCAAATCTACCCACCAGGGACCCAGATGGTAGTAAATGTCTGACCGATCTAACCTTCTAGATTAACCCAGCCAATCCAATTAACCAGTCACCTGGAAAAAAAAATAAGTGGCTACTCATAATTCTGAATTGAAAGTTTATCAAAGGTAAAATGATTAAAGCTGCAAAAGATAGTGCTCGCTCTGTCTCTGAACGTGTATGCACTGGGTGAATTAAATATAGAAACTTTTTTTGGTAGTTCAGCTGAATGCAACATATATATTTTACTGTGAATGGTACTGTGCTTGGAACATCTGTTATCTATAAAAGCAGTTGAGAACTTCTGTTGGATTTTACTCGTATCTACTGTATGTCCCTGTTAAGGAGATTTGCACCTCACTTCTTTTGCATTAACTTTTGTTGAAGCTCCCAAAACGAAAGCAGGCAGCAATAAACATCTTTTCAGTTCCTGTCCTGGTGACAACACAGAAAGTGAGGGCAAATCTCTCTAATTGGGGTAGGGGGCATATGTTCTAATTCACCCCCATTCTTTCCAAATTTAAAAACCCCCCACAAAAAACAAATAATGAATTTAGTTTTGCTTTAAACCTAGAGCTGTTTTCTGCTTTGCAAATACAGTAAGTAGTGCATAAAAGAAGGAAGTACAAATTCTATTTCAGAAAGACTAAAAACAATAGTTTGAGCCTTGCTTTAAATTGTCTATTCAAATATTTTGAAGTAACAGTTTAAAGCATTGATCAAATTTGCTTGTACCAAAATGAACCCTTAGTACTACTTGTATCGTACTCTCAGGGCTTAATTACTGCAAATCAACACTCTTTAATTCAAAATATAATCTAATAACAGTACAGTTCACTGCGAGATGCATATGTTGAATCCAGCTGCGCTTCCAAATAGTCTTTTTTTATAACCATCAACTATTTTTATTCTCAATTCACCCTGCGCAGATGAGTTCACAGACAGATAGCACCGAGTGACCACTCTCTTATGCTGCTTCATAATTTTACCTCTGATAAATTCCAAATTCAGAGTTATGAGTAGTCACATCTTATCTTTTTTCCTGGTGACTGGTTAATTGGGGTGGCGGGGTTAATCTAAATTAAAACTTAAACTAATAGAGGTCAGTAAGGCAACAGAAACACCTGAGTAAAACAAATGAGGCTGCCAGCCGCAACTTTATCTTGGCTGGCTCCCAGGAGGCGATTGGCAGAGAATTAAAGTCGCTCTGGCGTTCTGTAAAGGTGAATAATGGTCGACACTTGTCAACACACAGCGTCTCCACAAATGTTCCAGATTGCAGGACTTCCGTGCCAACTGCTGCCATCCGTGCCGAGTGAATGAGAACAGGAGCAGTTGTCAACATCTGGCAGCACAGCAAGGAATGGGTGCAAGCCTGGGGAACCCTGCAGATTCTAAGTATGGTGCTTGGAGCTGTGGAGACTTTAATCACTTACCGCTCCTTGGCAGCAGGCAACAACAGCATATCCCAGCCTCGTTCATCACACGCAGACATCTGCTGAGCTGTAAGGCAGCTACGCATTAATTTCTCTTTCTTGCTTCCCAAACCCCCTTGTCCTAATGTCCCCCTCTTACACACACACACACACACACACACACACACACACACACACCACTACCACCACCACCATTTTCCCTTTTGACCAACTCCTCCCTCTGCTCCATTCCCCGACAACTGTATTTCTTCTGAGGGATGATCTGTAAAGATTACCACTTCAATGTGTGCCAGTAATTGTAGGGAAGAGAGGGCCCCCTGACAGACACAGTATAGCACCTGTTCAACTGACCGGGTTAATTTCTTCTGCTGAGTGGGATTAGGCAGAGATTCAACTTGAAGCCCATTCAACAAAAAGGATGAAGAAAATTGCTTTTTGTTTTCTGTCACATCTTGCATTAAAACAGAGTGTCTTTCCTTTATTTGACTGGACGCTAAGCTTGGGAAAAGTGTTATATTTAGACACACCTCAACCGAAAGCTTTTGAATGACGGAAGTTTTTTTTCTTTTCTGTGTGTGGTTTGATCTGGGAGAAGAAGCAGAGGGTCATGTGTTATAAGGGATGATAGCTCCGCTACAGGCAGCTACTTAACACAAATGCATATATATGAAAGCTGCTTAGTGCCATTTTATATATGGCAAGAACCTTTTTTATGTGCATTCTTCGAATACATACAATTTTTATTTAAAAAAAAATATCTTGAGAGGTGACAAAATCTCTCCAAATTTAACTGCTTCAGGAGTCTCAGCTGCTTTATTTGTGTTTTGTAGTCAAGTGAAGTTCTGTATAGACTTCTAGTCTCTATTGGCCATTCATGAGTTAAAAATCAGTTCACTTCACTGTTCACACATCAGAGCTTAATGCGCAGCATGATTTACTCACACTTCCTAGTTAATTATTAGACATAGGGAGACATCATATATCACTCTCAAAAGAATATATCAAGTTTTGACGAGAGATATTTCTGTTTTGACTAATAAATTCAGAGCATAAAACAGGATGATGAATGGAGCTCTAGGTAAGGATGGGGTGGTGTTTTCCTCTTTAACACTAGTTGTGCTGAAATCTTGGATACACACTGTGCTTAAAGCAGAGGTACAGGCTAATATTAAACCACTGTTAAGGCCAGTTAGGTTTTCACTAAATACTATTAAATGTATTTTTATATAGAACTAGCAGGGATACCTGAATCTACTTTGATATCAGCCCTCTGTAACCCCTTGAATGACAGTACTCAACCTGGAAGAGGGAGGGTCTGCACTATGAGTCAGTGAGGGATTTACTACCTTGCAGGGTGCAGTTAGTCGATAGTGTGAACAGGATTAGAGGAAGAGAGCAAATGTGTAATCACAGTTTGAAAGCAGGTTGGTGATGGAGATTTTAAGGGCCCATTCATACATACAGTGGTGACCATCTCTAGTTGTACCACGCCAGTTCAATGCAGGTCACTGCAAGGACACATAGAAAAAAATTGTTTGTGTCTCCTATTCACACCACAATGCAGGTATGATGGGCAGTGTGCTGCAATAACATGCAAACATGCTAAGGGTGATTTATCAAAACTGGAGCAGACAGAATCTGGAGCAGTTGTCCATAGCAACCAGTCAGCTTCTCTCTTGTGTTTAATCAGTTAAGATTTGAACATGAAAGAGAGAAGCTGATTAATTACCATCCAGTTTTGATAAATTCCCCTCGCTGTATTTTATTGCAGTGCACTGGATGCCACTGCAGGTCACGGCACAGCAGCTCAGCACTGCTGTGCAGGGACCTGCGTGGAGTGTACAGATTGCACACTCCAAATAAAGTTAACTAAAAAAAGAAGAAAAAATGTAAACAGTAACCACCTCAGCAATGTGCAGTAAAACACACACTGCTGGAGCTGGCACAAAGCAATGTGTTTTAGTGAATGTGCTAGTGTGAACATACTCTTGAGTGTAACTCCACTTTAGCATAGAAAAACCTTCCCCTGGTGTACAAAATACTTCCACAATGCTTGACATTACATTGTTTAGGGATGCAGCTAACAATTATTTTAGTAATAATCGATTAGTTACCCGAATATTTTTTCAACTAATCGATTGGTTGTATAAAAAAAATTATCTCTTTTTCTCTCCCTCTCTCCCCCCAACCAACTAATCGATGATGAGAACCAACTATTCTCATAATCGATTTAGTCGATTAGTTGTTGCAGCTCTAATATTGTTTAGATCATATCTAACAGAAGACTGGGTTAGGAAATAGAAACATAAATCCCAAAAAAGCAGAAGTAGACATTATACACTGAGTGGCCAGATTATTATGACCACCCCATCAGTACTTCGTTGAGCCACCTTTTGCCTTCAATACTGCGGCGATTCTTCTTGGAATTGACTCCTCAAGATGTTAAAAGGTGATGCGAGGAATCTGACACCATGCCTGATGAATAGCACTGTCCAGTTCTGTGAGATTTGATGGTTGTGGAACCAGCTGCCTGATGGCTCTTTCAACTTCCCACAAATGCTCAATTGGATTGAGATCTGGTGATTGTGGGGTCCACCTAAGCAAGGTAAAGTCTCCCTCATGTTCTTGAAACCACTCCTGCACAATACGAGCACCGTGGCATGGCGCATTGTCTTGGAAGAAGCCATTTCCATTGGGATACACCATCTCCATATCTTCAGAAAAAAATCACTTCTACTGTCATGGTAAACAACCTGCTTCCCTATCTATAATGGTCTGGCCCTCCTAGCAACTTCAGCGCGAAATTATAGCTAATTTGCCTACAAACGGCAGGTGGTCATAATAAACTGGCCACTCAGTGTATATGTTGTATAAAAAAAATAGTGTAGTTACTCTTAAGCCCTTGAAGTATAACTGCACTCCAGCTGTCCTCCCATCCACGCTCCTGTCAGATCCATGCTGCTTAACCCATACTGCAAACTCTGCAGCACAGTCCCTTCTTTGCTTGCGTGTTAAATTCTGATCGTGGATCATGCATCCAATGATAGTAGGCCTTACCACAGAAATTAATAAGATATTTATGCACACAAGTAAAAGTAGTAATGGTCCTTTCTGGAGTGTTTGCTTCGGGGTTATGGTACTCCCTGTGGGCCACACAGCATGGATCTGGCAGAAGGGTGGACAAGTGAGCATAAGACTTTAAAAGGCTTAACTGAATGTAACTAAATAAAAGTAAAGTTATCCTCTAAAGTGAGATTAGGGGGGGGGGGGGGCTATACCA
>NW_017306520.1:1476090-1482272 GCF_000935625.1 Nanorana parkeri | reverse complement strand
GGGGGGGGGGGGGATGATATATCAAAACTGGAGTAAACAGAAACTGGAGCAGTTGCCCCTGGCAACCAATCAGCATCTCTCTTCAGTTTGCTCAGCATTTGAAAATGAGAGATAGAAGCTGATTGGTTCCAGTGCAAATCTTCTCCAGATTTTGTCTGCTCCAGTTTTGATATATTCCCCCCAGTGTCACTTTGCCCATTGAGAGCATAATGACCGTGGCTGTGTAGTGACCCACAGATGCTCATCTCGCCATCATTCCTTCCACTGCCTCAACTGGTGGGGTTGTGGGTGGGGCCCCTTTACACAGACGCTGTCACTTTGCTCTGAATCAGCAAGGTGCCAGTTGCTGTTCAAGGCAAGTTATAGACCTGGTTTTTCTTTGTGGTAGGTATGTGTGTAACGCAGTGCTAGTTCAGCAGTATTACAAATACTTTGGCAGGTAAATCAGGTCCACAAAAGTGAGTTTAATGTGGCAGGGAAGTGATGTACAAGACTGGGCATTGTATTCAGCAGTTTTTTTCTTTTTTCAGAACAGAGAAAAGCTTCCCACCTCCCACCCACAAGACGTTTGAGAGTAGTGATGAGCAGGGGCTTGATGTGAACCCAGCAGAAGCCCACTCAAAACTGTGGCTGACATACCCCCCTCTGGCCCAATCAGCTGCAGCAAGGGCATTCCCTGCCCCACAGCTACATGTTACATAGGAGGCAGGAAATGCCACAGCTGCAACTAATTGGCCTGGGAAGGGGAGGTGTGTCAGTCAAAGCTTTGTGTGCGCTTTGGGTGAACTTGGTTTGCACCAAGCCCCTACACATCACTTTGTGAGAGTTCATGCAAATATTTGCGCATTGTATTTTGTACTCAACCATCACATGTTCAGTAACTAAACATGGACATGGGGAAAGAAAGGTTTTTAATGTGGTCTCTAGATATGTTGAGCCAAGGTAAAGCACCACTAGTTTATTACAAATTACACATTGCTTTCAAGATTTATCAGTCTCTTGGTGTATTGCAATCACTTAAGCTGGTAAATAAATGCCCCACCTGAAATGTGTATCTTGAGATAAGCTGCTGATATCATGGTAATGCCTTTCTTAACTATAGTTTAAGCCTTGTTCCTTGGATTCTAAATTTGTAAATTCTTTGTTGTGTATTTGTAATAAAAGGAAAACCGTTTACTAAACAGAACAGAGGTGGGTTCATTTACTAAAGGAGTAGAGGTCTCCGCTCACTTTGCAAATTATGGTCAATTTGGTGAACCGGGGTTCACTTTGATTACACAATCGTGCCAGATTGATTTGAAGTGAACACAGATGCATTGTATTTACTGAACTCAGTAAACATTCTGTACAGTCTATACAGTCTCTAGGGATGCACCGATACTGGTATGCTCCTGATGCCTATCCCGATACCGAAACTTCCAGGATCAGGAAGCCAGGCTGCAAGTCATTACACACTGCCTGGCTTCCTGATTGGCCGGAAAGCCAGCTCCATGCTCCCTCGTCACAAGGGAGCATGGAGCTGGCTTCCTGGCCAATCAGGAAGCCAAGGGGCAGCTAATGACTCTCTCTGCCGCCCCCCTTATCGGCTTCCTGATTGGCTGGAAAGCCGGCTCCATGCTCCCTCGTCTACCTGATTGGCCGTGAAGCTGGCCAATCAGGAAGCCAGGGGACGAGTCATTACCTGCCCCCCAGCTTCCTTATTTGCCAGAAAGCTGTCCACATGCTTCCTCGTCACCTGGTAATGAGGGAGCATGGAGTTACTTTTACACGAACACTGTACTCTTTATTCTTACAGTCATTTCTTTTTTTCTTGGGCTGAAATAAATACATAAGAAAAAAACGTAATTACCCACACACTCACTTATATTCCAGATGTCCAAATATGAGCAGGGGTCAAATTTATGTGAAATACTTGTCGTGATGGTATAAGCTAGACTTGGGTACAGTTACCTTTTATAGGTTATCAATAACTACCAGATCAGAGCTTCTGATAATTTTTAATGAATAAGCAAGCATTAAAATACTGTTGGACAACACAACTTTAACTGTTCAATACTCCAAAAACTCCAAGCATTAAATAAAGGTGTAATAGAGGGTGAAGAAAAAACTTAAATTTTACAGCCATAAATATTTTAATCATTTTATGCTATTTATTTTGCACACCCATGAGAGAATAGTTCTGTCCATAAAATATATTGCTGGGCATGGCCCTGTTCATTTCTGGTGGTCATGACCAGCACATAGAGCTTGTTTCTTATCTCTGGTATAATGCAATTAATTTTTGTGTCATGTTTGCTAGTGTGGCTGAATATAGAACAGTTTGCTCAGAAACACTGCACCGAGCCATTCTGTACATGTTCTCTGTCAACACTGCGTCCTAAGAAGTGTAATTTAAATGTTTTATAAAAGGCTAAGAGCACAATTTCATGTAGTTTCATGTACAGGCATTCCTCACCTAACAACCGAGTTCCGTTCCTACGGCCAGGTCGTTAAACGGATTGGTCGTTAAGTGAGGAACTCTACACAGTACTGTACTGCATTAGTACAGTACTGTATAGCGTTGCTGATGTACAGTACCGAACAGTGTACTGTACATCCGGCAATGAAAATACTTACCGGGACCCGCAGTGAAGATCGGATGACACCACTTCCGCCGGCGACACGGCGCACTGACGTTGACGCGCAAGGTCGGAGGTCGATCAGCGGTCCGTCGTAAGTGCGAGTGGTCGCAAAACAGGTAAGTCGGTAAGCGAGGAACATCTGTAGTTGTTCCTGTACCATTTTTGAGAACAGCATTCACTTGGGGCAACTTTACAAAGATTCTAGGCAATTAGTCATGAATCTCTGTTGAAAGGGGGGATCAGGAGTTCAGATTTGCTACCGTTTGAGTAAAGGTCCATATATAATATATATTAGGGATGCACTGATACTAGCATCGGTGCCGATACCAAGTATTTGGGTGAGTACTCGATACTTACCCACGATACCGGAACTTCCAGTCAGCAGGAGACCTGGGAATCTGGTTTCCCTGCCAATCGGCATCGAGCAGGCAAACAGCATGAAGCCGGCTCCATGCTAGCAGAAGTACTGGTATCGGCGAGTACTGAAATATAAATATTGGTGCTCGATACCGAAAAATGGGTATCGGTGCATCCCTAATGTGTGTGTGTGTGTGTGTGTGTGTCTCTATGTATATGTATATATGTGTTATATATATATATTAGGGCTGCGGAAATTAACGATTAATCCCTTGATTAATCGTTAATTTTTTTGATCGATCAAAGTTCTTTGGCTCTGTACTCACCTCTCCGCCGGCTTCCGGGTCTTCCGTCGGAGATCCGGTGGCGTCACGGACATCGACGTCCCCGGACTCCTCCCCCCTTCCACAAGTGGCTCTGTCGGCTAATGAAGGGAAGGGGGGAGGAGTCCGGTGATGTCGATGTCTGTGACGTCACTGGACTCCTTCCCCTTCCCTTCGTTACCTGATGAAGCTGCTTGGGCCGGTGAGTACACATCCTAACTCTCCCGGCCGCCCGGGAGAGACACACTTTTTACCGGAAAGGTTTAATCTGCTCAATCGAGCAGATTAAACCTTTCCCTGGGATCGTTTTTTTTTTTTTCTTTTCTGACATCGGGAGACCGTCAATCAGAAAAGAAAAAAAAAAGGCATACGCTATACAGCACAGCAATGAAGTAATAAAATAAACTAGGATCACACTAATCCAGCACGTTATTATTCTGAGTTGCCCCACTCAAGCGGCGGCCATATTGAGTGGGGCACGTGAGATTAATAACGTGCTGGATTAGTGTGATCCTAGTTCATTTTATTACTTTATTGCTGTGCTGTATGTGTATAGGCCAATGTAGTTGGATTTGTATGTGCGTTATAATTAATCGATAAAAAATTTTTTCGATTAATCGAACAGGAAATTTTTAATCATTAAAGTGAAGTCCAGACAGTAGATAAAAGCTGAATTTCTTTTATTGCTGAACTTCAGGGAGAGAGGGCCAAGGTCAGGCACATCCAGGACGAGGTAGACTCCTTTTAAGCAATAGAACAGAGTAACTGCTGCCATCACAGACTAGGACCTTTAAGCCAGACACGGCAATCTGTGCAGAGAGCATCAGGCAAAGTAGTACTTCAGAAGTCCTCGTACATGTTCATCTCCAGAATCGGTAGCTGACCACAGGACCTCCAGATTCAGGCCCCAGTGTCAGTATCAGGGTAGTCCCCAGGCTTCAGGCCCAGCCAGTTCAGTCAGTCAGTCAGTAACCGCCTCCCCCCAGGGAGGGAGACTCAATGTTGCATCCGCCACACAGAGCATTTATATCCTCTCCCAGCATGCATCACTGGCCTGTACCTCCCAGTGATTGTCCAGGAGACACAAATGCTCACAACAATCCCTATTGGCTGCTCTGCTCTGTGGCACAAACACACACAGCACACAGGCAGATGCAGCATCCATAGATTGTTCTGAAGAAATGAGATGAACATAACTACAGATCTATCTCAGACTAACTACAGTCTGAGAATAACTAAATTTCATAGCACTCCTGCTTACAGGGTTCTACAATAGAATTAGCTTAATTTATATATTTCTATTGGTTAGGTGCTTTAGTAGATGCAACCTATTTTAACATTCTATGTACGGTTTAGTGAACTACTATTTTTTTTTTTTTTTAATTTTGGGCCTTCACTATTACTGTGCTGAATTTCAGCAATTCCAAAACAACAAAATTAAACTTTACTTTCATAGCATAAGGCTTGCTAATGTGTAGATTGTATTTAATAGCCCTAGCACTGCAGGAAATGACTGCTGGACTCCAGTCAAACTACTTGCTAAACCAATTGTTATTAAAACATTATGCTTTACAATCTTTTACAGTTGCTGCGGGAGCTGATAGAGCGCAGGACCAGTTCTGTGGACCCCAATGACCAAGTAGCCATGGGCAGGTAAGTGTTAGGTATTAACAATCTGACTGTGTCTGGAGCTAGCTTCACTGTCTTGTCAGATGAGAGGGGGAAATGTAGGACAGTACAGAGGTCAAGTACAATTACATGAGCCATAAAGACTGGATAAAACTATTCTTCTTGACATTAATCATGATCTGTAATGTTTTCCAGTGATGTCACAGCCATTATTTCTTAAGAGAAATTTCATTAGGCCGACATTACATGTGCTATAACTTATTTCCATGCTCCTCTTCCTACTATTTCATGCTGTGCAGTAAAGGCATACGCAGACGTGTCCCCATTCTTTTGTGTAGTTGTAGTTATTTAATCCTCATGGTACATTTCAATTGTTGAGTGTGCTTACAAATTTCCATTTGAATCGAAGGTGAACGGTAGATAAAGAATTTCATAGCTCATACTTTGTAGCACTTGTGATGTCCTTTGCAATTAGAGGGAACTTCTAGTGTAAATGTATATCAAATTACATATGCCTGAGCTGTAGCACAAAAGGCTTCCTTTCCATAGCTTTGGGTTTTACTAGAAGAGAAAGTAATTCCATACACTAGTATCTACAGATGAAATCTGGTACTGCAACTTGTATTTTGTATGAATTTAAACATCCTTCGCTAATAAAACTGATAATGAATAAGGTTGATGCTCAAGTGAGAAATGTTACATAGCCTATTTAAATGGAATTGATACATCTTTGCAGCGTTTTGCTGTCTTAAATTCCATAGCAGGACAGGCAACCTAAAGTGGTACATTTTTGTGGTCTGATTAAAGAGATTAAACTTGCAAGTTTTCCCAGACATCTCCGATCTCTTCAGCAGGCACGGTAAAATACAGAGGGTAAATATACAAATGTTTCCCATTTTTAAAATAATACTCATTCATGCTTTTTTTTTTAGAAAGGCATCAATACCTTTGAAACTGATCATCAAAAGTAGCAATTCCCACACTGGGGAAAAACCTTCAAAACCTCAGCCTATCAAAATCATAATAGATTTTCCATTTTAACCTGCTGTGCTATATCAGTTAAAATATGTATTGGTAATAAAGTTTAGTTCACATGTTAAAGCAGCTTTTAAAACCTCCTGGCCTTTTGCAGGGCAGGTGGTAATACCCTTTATTGATTAACCATTGATCATCTCCATAATTATTATTTAACTCTCTAGCTTCAACTGTACTGCTAAATCTCTGTGGATGAAAATTAATTATTAGTGAAACA
>NW_017306520.1:1404381-1474970 GCF_000935625.1 Nanorana parkeri | reverse complement strand
TTTCAAGATTTTTTTTTTTTTTTTTTTAGCATGCATTATTGATCTTACTGTAACACTTGAAATGCAGTAGATAAGATATCCTGTTAGCGTTTTTTATTTTCTTTCAACCTTTCCTTGCTGATATATCAAATATATCAGGAATTGTATTTTAATTGTTTCATACAATATCTATTTAAATGTGAATATTAATTTAAATAATACATAATTCAAAAAAAAATGTATAGAACATACATTAAGAAATTTTAAGAAAAGTTAAGTACGGTGGTGATTTGCCATCGATGCTAAAATGAGTGGACATAGATAGTAGTGGCTGAAAAAGGCTGGAGGCGATCAATAAAATAGTGATACAATAAAACAAAAAACAATATTTCATTGAAAAAGCCTAGCCACATGGAAATTGTTTATGATCAACAGTGCTAAAAGTTATCAAATTAATGTTTAGATCAACTTCAGAGTGTGACAATCAAGTCACTAAAGGCGTTTTTGTGAGTTCATCTAAGGTCTAAAATGGAAATGTTAGTTGTGGATTCATCACAGGTTTACAATAACAAATGTCACTGCTTTGTAAATATGTAAAAATAAATCACATTTTTCCATAATGCTCATAGGAGATGCATTGTTGAAAGAAATTATTTTTTTTTTTTATTCAAAATTATTTCAGTCTGTAGTCGCAAAAATGTACAGCGTCAACACTAGGTGGGTGGTCTGTATGAAGTGTGAAAAAAATTTAAATAGAATTTTTAAGCGTTAATTGTACTCCCCTTCTTAGATTTATTGCAGTCAACCTGTCATCTTTAGTAAGATAATGACTAAGAGCACTGCACATCTGGAGGGATGCCTAGGTGCAGGTTTATTCTTTTTACCGCACTGGGACTGATTGTGTGATTCTCAGCTAATATATATGGCGATTCAAGATTTGTTGACCTGTATGGAGAAATCAAGTAGGAACCTAAACTAATCTCAAATGTGTAGCCCTTAAGCTAACAAGCCCTTATTTTTACCAGTCTGTTTAAGGAGGTGAGTGCAATGGCTGTCAAAATACCTGAAAAATCTGATTGGATGCAGGCATTGTTCAGGTGTTTTGAGAGCCAGCGGGGCCAACTAGCAAGATACTATATCTTGGCCCAGGTGGAGATTACTCCATTCACACAGTTTAGCGTAGATGGAGGAATCTGTTGCACTTTTTCCATCTGACCATAGAAAATCTGCAGATAATCTATAGGTGTATGGCCAGCTTTAGCCTACATTTGACATTTGCTAAGAAGCTTCCAATGGAGTCCTGGATAAGATTGTCCAGCAGAAGTTTAAGTTTAAACTGGCTTGGAGTGCAGACCTGGCATCTAACTCTGATTTTAATGGTGGCTTCACTTTTTTGAGACTGATTCCTGGGTTGGGAGTTAAAGTCCAAGAATGTTAGCTGTATGTGCTTACCCTAGGAAATTGGTGGCTATTGAAAATATAATTGTGACTACTAGTTTGGTGGCACAGTTTAAAGGTAACTGTAGTTACGTTTGACTTTGATATACACTTTTATTCATTTACAGACAGTGGCTTACAATTCAGAAGCTTAGAAGCAAAATCAAGAAAAAAGTAGATACCAAAGCAAGCAAAGGGAGAAAAGTGAGGTAGGTATCACCTTGGCAACCAAGTGTACCAATACATTAACAAATACAGTAATTGTATTATTATTAACTTCTTATAGCTTTTGCATTGCATGTGTTTAGACACCCCACAAACTATTTTAAGCTGCTATCTCTGTTTTATGGACATTTTACACTATTTGGCGAAAAGGAATACTTTATTGCGTGAATGTATGATATGCTTGTTTGTTTTTGGATGCACTATTTATAAGTTAGTATTAAAATAAATTCTCTACACATTTTAAGGCCTGTATCAAGAAACAAAACCCTTGTCTTGTTCTCTGTGTAGCCGTGTCATGGCAGGCAGCTCCTACTTTAGTGACTCATCCCATTATTCTCGCAGCAATAAAATGGGAACCTACACATTCATTAAGAATTAAAGTGTTTTTACCCTAATATATAAATATACTGGTAGTTTTTAGCCTGGTTGGGGTTCTTGTTTAAGGGTCTTTAGGGCACCAGCAGGAATAGCTGCCTCTACCATTGGCAGACCTGATGGTTTACCGAAGACCCCACACAACTGTTTGGGCCTTACCACCACTCAGCTGTTTTATAGGGATGGTTGGAGCGCTCAGCAGGATTGAGTGGCATAGCTGCTCTCCATAAATGTGAGAGATTCCTGTGATTTCCACAAGAGACAAAAAGGAGCTCCTTTCTGGTGGCCTGGCTACACTTAGGGTTCGTATCAATGGGCCTTCTAGTCAAACTTTGCATTTTGCATTGGAACGCACACAGTTGTTTTCAAATGGAAAACATTGTGTTTGACCTGCTTTGCCTGTAGTTAAAACATACTTTTATAGGACATTCTGTGTTAAAAAAACACAACACAAAGCAGCAAAACGCCTATTGACATGAGCACTAAATCTGTTTTTCCAGTGCGAAGAAACGGGTTCCCATAAGTGCTCCACTCCCCAGCTGTATGCTTTCCTTTTGCCTCTCTACCGCTTGTATACGGCCACAAAGAGCAAAGAGATGAAGCGCAGTATCACAACTTTTTGCCTATATAAAGCTAATAATTTTCTCCTTGCCCTGATGTGACAGCACTAACATTAAAGGAGGGTGAGTGAGCCACATGCCTACTGTATACCTAAGCACTGGGCATTTCTCTTTGCTGTTGACAGCTGACCAAAGCAAAGATAAGATGAACATGTGCAGCCGGGAATGGTGGCAATTAACTGAACTTGTTTCTTTGTGTTGCATGGGTAAAGAAATAGGTTTTTATCTAAAATCTGTTTACAGGACATATATTTTGCCTGGGTAGTCCTGCCACACTTTGATGGGAAAACTCTGTAAGTAAACTGATTTTATAAATCCATATTTGCAGATAAAGCCATTTCAGTCACTTTGAAAGATAGTAATGTATTGTGCTTGAGATATGACCAGTCGGAGTTTTAACAGTTAACACATGCTCCAAAGCAGCCTTCAAGTAGCTCTAATCACAGAGATATGCCTGAATGATAAAAATGATGGTTGGCAGTGTCAAAGACTGTGCAAGCTCATTCACGCTGAGGCTTTTTAAGAGAGTTTCATAGATGGGATTTAGTCTGAGTAGGGTGGTTTTGACTCTTTTACGACAGCGGCCAACATCACTAATAAATTTTTTCTGACGTAGCCGCACTTGTATTGAACTCTGCAATGCCACTGTACTATTGCTATGATTTTTCTGCTTGCAACTTTAAAGTATTGCTGTTCCATAATGCCTTAAAGACTATTATAAATAAATCCCATTGTGTATCTAGCAAAATGTTTTTCTTATGGATAATAATACAATAAGGAACTGGCCAATTGTGTGCTCTAATTTAATATAATACATTTTCATACTGTTAAACTGTAAATTTCTGATCTTGAAATAAAAAGCCAGGATATGTCAACATCCAGCCTTTAGTTGCAACCACCATCAGATAGAAAGTCATGCAAACTAGTCTGGGTCAGTTGTGGCATAGTAATTTTTAAGATTGATGTTCTTGGATAATTTATTAAAAGAGGAAAGAGCTGCTTTGTTGGCCTGAAAAGCCTGTAATTATTGGCTATCAATATTCTTTTCTGTCAGCATCACACATAATTGGATGTATTCATGATTCAGTCAAAAGCCGCTGACAACATCACACAACTGAGTCACACTCTCAAAGCTTTTGAAATAATGCAGCCCCATCTCTGTGTGTGCGACATGGACTGTACTCGTTCACTGAGATCAAGGCCCTAGCATGGCAATCTTATTACCCAGCTCTAGATAACAATTGAGCAGACCCAGCCAGATCATCAGCAAGAGAGTTGATCAAAATGTTCAATTACAATTTGAGCGAAACATCCTTCCTTTGTGAAAAGTTTAAGCATGTTATACTTTATATCCAGTAAGATGCATATAAAAAAAATGCAAATACAGAATGCCATGGATTTGCTGATTCTGTTTTGTGACCTACAATGGTAAAACTGCTTTGCGGCATACCCATGGAAATGTATAACATTTATAACACCAAACCATATATGAATTTCATGACGGAATGTATTAGCGCTAGCTCATTTCAAGATTGAAATGGAACACGTCTGTTTATAATTTTATTGGAAGGGTCCATTAGTCTCCTGCTGCTTACAGTATGTGTGTGATAATTTTCACAAAGCTATTGTTAGTGTGCATGCGTGTCCTGTTGCCGAACTATACATGTGACGTCACTGGGGTAATCGTTTGCAAAAAAACCTGTCTAACCGCTAAGGTTAAAAACAGAGGTGTAGATACACGTCTTCTGCAGAATGTGTGAAAGCTGCACCGCCTCGTCAAGGTACCTCTATGTAGTGCGGTCCTAACTCTAACCTATGAGAGTCTCCATCTTGGATCACATGCAGCAAAATATAAAATTGGGTGCAGGTTTGCCAGGAGGCAGCCCAACCCCATTTTAAAGGCACAGGGACACACAAGGGACCTGGAACATGCCCTCAATTTGTACATTAATTGTACAGAGCGGTCATACAGAAACTTAAGCCAGTAGTATGTCTTGCAGTGGTAAGTTTTAGAGGTTAAAGGAATACAATTAGAATTTTATTCTAAAAGTTAGTATTTGTGTTGCTCTATACATTTTCTTTCATCTGCCAACATTTATATATTACCTGCCTTTTCAGTTCTTATTTTTTGGAGCACAACAGAAAGTCCTTCTAGTTCAGCCTTTACTACTGGCCCTGCAAGCACCCCCCTGCTCGACAAAAGTCCGTTAAAAGGTCAATTATCTTAGAAACGAATTATAAACTGTGTTCCCGATGGTATAAATCCAAAAGTAGTCTCCAGCACACCAAAGCATATTCTGTCATTTCTTCTTTATTGACAAAATAAAGGTATGTCACAATGTGTAGCGATGTTTCTGAATCATTTAGTTTCCAGTCCCTTCTTCAGGCAAACAGAGCAATCTTGATGGTATAAAATCCCTGTAGCTCTCCACCACATATTTCCATCTATTCCAGACAGTTGCTGGAGATGCTCTGAAGCGGCCAGTACTCTCTTGCACATATGGTGGACTTGCCCCCTCCTTATGCCCTTTTGGACAGACCTATGCGATCTTATTCCGCACATTATAGATGCCCCTCTTGATTTTACCCCTACCTCTTATTTACTCTTAGCAATTAAATAGAAACAAATATGAAAGCGCACTCCTAGTGTATGAACTCGCTGCTGAATTGTATACCGTAGGGAATGGTGTGCAGAGCTCTTCAAAGCAGGGAGAGGAACCCTGTGAATTACAAATAAAAATTACAATGTACTGAAGAGCGCAACTACCTATGTAAGTGCTGGAGAGCCTGGAGTGGCTGGCAAAGTAAAATGAAGTGAATGATATGTGACTTACGGTTGGGATGTCACCAGACGTGCCTTGAAATCCCCAGTGCTATGGCATCAGAGGTCTTGTCGGGTCCGCGGCAGGTGGTGGATGGCTGCCGTGCCGAATCTGGGATGTCGGGTCTGTCGCCAGCCCACGTACTTGGCTGGCCAGGCCGAGCCGCGGCAGCTGGAGAAGGAGAGAGGTGAATGTCAGTCGGCTGAATGACACACCTAGCCGTGTGTCTCTGCGCCGTGTTCGGGAGGACCGTTAGGGGTGCGCTAAATGATGTGAGTCAGTGCTTGTTGTCAGAGGGAGATATGCTCTAATCTGAGAGACACAAAAGCAGGGTTGGCGGTAGGCTACGCGTTTTGAGGGTTACCCTCTTTGTCAAGCCATGGAACGATCTTCTTTACTGTTACATTTTGATGCTTCTCTTCATATTTCTAAATGATCGCTGATGCTACATTTACTGAATGCTTCAAAAACTGTAATCCCTAGACACTGGAAAGCGTTAATTATGTGGCAGACATGGAAGAACTCATTCATTCCAGCAATGACACTATGACTTGTTACTTTATGACCTGGACGAGATGGCATTTGTGTAAATACACTGATATTTATGCAACCTTGACTGCCTAACTCCCCAACTTTTGCTCCTTCTTGACTTTCCTGCTCTATTAATCAAGTCGCGCTTCCATCAAATCTTTCTTCTCTTCTTCATCCAGCCCTACTTCCCCTTCTCTTTCTTTATCTCTACTCCCTTTTTTTCCCCCCCGTGCTATCCTTTTCATTTTGCTCATATTCCCTTTTCTACATCATCTTATTTTGCCCTCTTTGATAGTCTGCTAATAGACTCTTAAAAGAACCTTATCCTCCCGACCTCACTTCTGCAAAGCTCTTCATTGCTCCCACGTCTTGGTGGTTACATGTTCTCTCATCACAGGGGCCTAGGGGGTTATTCGCCTAGATGCCAAAGGCAGCCGTGTGAATAACCGAGTAGAAGTGAACTGAGCTTAACGGGGTTCGGCTATTCACTTCGGCTCATATGGCTGATTCCAGCCTTACATCGGCTCTACATGTTCGGCCGAGCTGAAGTGCGGAACCCGTTTGATTCTTCTCTGCCGAAGCTCCAGCAGTTCACTCGCTGCCATACGTCCCTATTCTCATAGGGGCCGAACAGCAGTGAAGGAATAGCCGAATGCCACGAGCTTCGGCTGTCACTTTGGCTTAGCCGAGCTAAAGCATATACGTTTGGTTGCTGTGCGGGCTATTGTGAATAGCCCGCACAGCAGCCCTTCAGTTCGACTGAACTACAGTGCTCTGGTGGCCGACGAGAGACAAAAGATCAGCCGAAGCTACGGCTAGATCCTTTGGCAGGTAAGTGAATAGCCCTCCTAGTTTTCTTTGCTTGAATGTAATGTCATACACTGTTGTGTATGACATTACATGTACATGTACTGCTGCTCTCCTGATATTTCTTATTATGTTACTGTTTTTTTTTCTATGTTTTATATTGCTTTCCACAATGTTTTCATGCCTATATCTTGTACTGTTGTGTGGGTCATTTGGTCGTACGACTCATACATGTGTCTGTACGTAGTCTTGCTGCTGACATTACCCTTACAGGTTAACAGTTTGGCTAAACTAAGTATTCCAGGAAGTTTTGTTGGCAGTACAGATATTGTAGTATTTTCCTGTGTTAAAAATCTATTTTCCATAGTGCTTCTTGTATGTATAGATTATAGAAACATATATTGTGCGTGTGGTTTGAACAGGTGAGATGCGATGAATGCAACAATGTAAATTTTACAGCAGAAATCAGCATGCTGCCTCAAAATGTGGTTCATCCTTGATAGCAAAAGATTTATGAATACTTACAAACAGCAGGCATCACATTAGAACTCAGTGTTAAAGCTGCAGAGAACACCATGAAATTATGCATGCATTTTACTACGGCTGGAAGGTAATAAAGCTCCGCCAATGTGTAGATCCATTATAAGGGTTCTCAGAAGTGTGTCAGCTGTACTTTATGTAGTAGATGATGGCTGTTATCTCTCCGTATCAAATATCTATTGTGAATAAACAGTTCAATTTTTTTTTCCCCGAATGCAGATGGACTTTGAGCCTTTTTAATAGGATTGACGTGTTGTCATTCCATCCAGGATGCTAAAACTACAAATTGGGTTTACATATCTCTGTCTAGCAGTTTTGCATTGTATCTGTAAATAACTTTTATAAATGTGGTATTTTATTGATATGCCAGTTTAGGTTTTGACCTGAAAAGAGCAACTACAGCATCTGTAATTTTAACCTCTTCATGACTAAGCCCTCGTTCACACCTGAACGTTTTGTAGCGCATTCTACGCTCGACGAACGCTCTACAAAACGCTCAAAAATATAAATACCATTGTATTCAGTGGTCTCGTTCCCACCGTGGCGTATTTCCGCCCGTCCCTAACGCGCTACAAAACGGCCCACGCCTGAAAAGGTACATGTACTACTTTGGGCCGTTTTGTTGCGCGTTTCCACTGGGATACAGCCAAGTAGCCTTCGGAAATCGCTGTAAAAAAACGCGTGACGGTCGCGCATATGCAATACGCCTAGGTGTGAACGAGACCTGAGTCCTTTTTTTCATTTTTTGCACCCTTGTTATAGTCCACATTTTAGGCTTGAAAATTACTTAAAACCCCTAAACATTATATATTTTCTGAAAGCCAAGACCCTATAGAATAAAATGGTGGCAGTTGCAAATTTTTACGTTGCACGATATTAGCGCAACTCCTTATCAAACCCCAAAATTTAGTGGAAAAGTTCGTCCATCTCCTCCCCAGCTCCCCGCCGACACCAGAGAATGCCGGTTCCGGGCCCGTAGGAGGGGCAACGGAGCCCGGGAAGCACGGCGGGGGTGTCGGGCGGGGGGAGGTGGACCCCTTCATCGGGCCGTAGAAGCGATCTGGCAACAGCTGAGTCGCCAGAATCACTTCTATTGTAAAGCCGACAGTCGACTTTACAAGTTTAAACAGAGCCCCGATGCTAGCGACGTACACTGTGTACGTAGTCAGTCGTGAAGGGGTTAAATGACGACAAAGTTGTTTGTATCAATTTAGAGATGTTTGTAGTGATAGCGTTTTTAGTGCATTTTCGCTTTGTTTGGGCCTTAAGATATCCAGTTAAAAAAGGAATATAAAGACACAGTGTACATTTTCTTTGTTTCAGGTAAATATATTTTGTTATTTCAGATGCAGCAGGCATGTAGGGTTTTGGTTCCTTTTCACGTTTTTCCCCATGCTCTCCTTAGCTCTTCTGTTGAAAAAAATCCTGTTGTTTACAGAGCCCAATAGGTAAACCTCCACCTAACACACACACATGCAGTAGGTCAGAACAGTGACTGGCCCCTTTCTGTTTGCCTTTTCAGACAGCTTCATACAAGGTTTCAATTAAGGAGACAGAGCCTGTAGGCAAACGGCTTCTGCTCTCATCTCTCTTTAGAACACCAATGTCATGGGTGCTGTGTTGAAATTTTTATTTGTAGAGCAAAGATTTTCTTAAAATAGAAAAGCATTATACAGAATAGATATTGTGTGTGTAATAAATTGTAAACTTATAAATAAGTAAAGTTGACCTAAATAAATTATAGTTTGCCTTTAAAAGAAGACTATCACGTTTCATGTTCAGTACTAGAAAGCCTATAAGGTTTGCTATTCATAGCTTAATTGCAGCACACCTATACAATAACTTTAGATATCCATAGCTACACTTTTTTTACACTTATTCAAATATGGTCAAAAAATGGCTTGTAAAGGACCAGCCAGTAATTCCGTTAACCCTATGAGAAATTTACTGGCCTGGTTTTTTATATTTACACTATTTTCACAGAGGTATTATGTCCCTTATCACTTTTCAAAATTCTTTTTTTTTTTTTGCTTCCCTGTAAATCTTGTTGGTTGCAATGAGATGGTTTTTATTTTAGAAGCTATAGGAAAAATTGATTTCATTATTGTCATATGGACTATGGGAAATAAGAATAGAGAGGTCTAATTAATTATATATCAGACTATGCTGGAAAATGCATTTTCTAGCCAGCCATGTTTCTTTCAAATATTAGCGTTTAAAGAAGAACTATGAGATGAGTGATGTCCACTCATCCTCAAAGTTAGAGCTCATGTGCGACATAGAAGCTGTCACAGGTCGGCTCTATTGATCGGGAAGTGAGCGAACACATACCGTCACTCGCTCACTTTCCGAACATCTCCCTGCAGAGAGCGGTGACTGTCAGGGATTCCCCCACTTCCGGATCCTCCAGCGCTGGGGAGGGGGCAGGCACAGCTGGCTCTGCCTCTAGATAGACAGAGCCAGCTGTCCTGGCTGCAGCACTCTCAGTATATCGCGGGCAACAGCCCGCAAAATACTGAGCCTTGGGTCACGGGAGAAGGTTAGTATATGTCCTCCTGTGACCCTAAAGAGAACTCCCATGACCCAACTAATCAGGAATGTATTCCTTAGCACTGAAATTAGGAAGTTGAACTGAAGTTGGGAAGATCCATCGGCTAAATTCCTTTCGAAGGTGATTCTGCAAGCCATACTTCTATTGCTCTTTTTTATTTGTGCTCCTGTATAGTGTTTAAAACTTTACTTCACATCCACTGTCTACCTTCTCCCTGGGTCAGTTAATAACCTCACATGGCTTCCAATACCATCTCTATGCTGATGACACTCAAATATTTCTACTCCACAACTAACCCCCTCAGTGTTCCTGCGTGTCACTAATCTACTAACTGACATATCAGTCTGGATGTCACAACACTTCTTAAAACTCAACCTTTCAAAAACTTAGCTCATGATATTCCCTCCTGTCCGTGCACCTTCCCTCAACTTTTCCCTTGAGATTGTTAACACAACTATCCAGCCCTCCCCCATGCCAAGGTCCTAGGTGTCATCCTCAACTCTGTCCTCACCTTTCTTCCCCACATCCAATTACTATCCAAATCCTGCCGCCTTCACCTTCGTAACATCTCCAAAATACGCCCCTGCCTCACCAAAGAAACCGCAAAATGACTCTTCCACTCGTTATCTCTCGTCTTCACTATTGCAACTCCCTCATTATTGGCCTACCTCTACCAAGGCTATCCCCCCTTCAGTCTATCATGAATGCAGCTGCTAGATTCATCCACCTAACCAACCGCTCAGTGTTTGCAACCCCCCTCTGCCAATCCCTCCACTGGCTTCCAATAACCCAAAGGATACAATTCTAAATATTAACAACGACTTACAAAGCCATCCACAACTCTGCCCCCAACTATATCTCCAACCTTATCTCAAAGTATCACCCTAACCATCCCCTCCGCTCTTCCAAAGACCTCCTGCTTTCCAGCTCCCTCGTCAACTCCTCCCTTGCTCGCCTCCAGGACTTCTCTAGAGTCTCTCACGTCCTCTGGAACTCTTTACCCCAACCTGTCCGACTATCTCCCACTCTGACAGCCTTTAGGCGATCCCTTAAGACTCATCTCTTCAGGGAAGCCTATCCAACCTCAAACTAACCACTGAACCATCACGCTCTCAAACAATTCATCCCCACACAGCTACCTCCTCATGTATCACTTCCCCCTCCCTTTCAGATTGTAAGCCCTCACGGACAGGACCCTCCTTACCATCTTGTCTTGAATTGTATTGTGATAGTAATGCCTTCCTTATATTGTAAAGCACTGCACAAACTGTTGGTGCTATATAAATCCTGTATAACAGGGGTGCCCATTAGGTAGATCGTGATCTACCAGTAGCTCTCAAAGCTGATGCTGGTAGATCACGAAGGGTGTGAATGGTGGCCCCTTGATTCCATTTTGGTATATTTACTTAGCTGTGCACACATGATTACCTATTAGCTTGAGCCTGCTGAGCCAAGCTCCCTGATACCTTTCTGGTGGATGCTGGTGGTTGAAGTGCCATGTATCAATGAATATTAGTTTACACAGCCTGTTCCAAAATACAGCAAGGTGAGCCCGGAGAGAGAGGAAAGACAGCCAATGGAGAGAGCAAGGAGAAACAGCCAGGGGAGAGAGCGAGTAGATACAGCCAGGAGAGAGAGGAGATACAGCCAGGAGGATGAGCAAGGAGAGACAGCCAGGAGAGAGAGCAAGGAGAGAAAGCCAGGAGAGAGAGAGAGAGAGCGAGGGAGGTTTTTTTTCGTTGGTAGATCTCATGTAGATCGTCATTTGAAAAGTAGATCTTAACACTAAAAATTGTGGGCACCCCTGCTGTATAATAATAATACCCAACCCACAAAATGCTGTTTGTCTAGGTACTCCACCACTTGTCCACCCCCTGCTCCAAAAAAGTTGCTTTGCTTCTTGGAAAACCTCACACTTGTACCCCATCCCACTGCTAATACCTGTAGGCTTTGCTGTAACCAAACAAGAAACCATTCAGGAGCATATGAAGCTAAACCTATACTCATCAATGTCATATTTAATTTTCTACTGTGTTCCTATTAAAAAAATGTATGCACACATTATAAAATGTGGTTACAGAATAAACTCTGAGCAACATATATAGCTCATGTGTTTTTTTTTCTTATGACAAAAACAGGTGTTATTCAGAAAAGAGTTAAGAGTTTGGAGAAGGCAGGAGAAGTGAACATCGTAGGATAACATGGCTGAACTGGAAAGTGAGCTGAATTGGAGATGTTTTCCAGTTCAGCTATGTTGTCCTAGATTGTTCACTCCTCCTGCCTTCTCCAAACTCTTCACCCTTTTGTGAATAGTCCTGTAAGTAAAAAAAAAATTAAAGGTGAACTTATCATTAAAATCCACACTTTACATGAATCATATGTCAGCTTTACCATAAAAGCCAAAAATGTTTGTCGTACTCTTCCAGGCTAAGAAGCAGAGATCACATGATCTCTAGCTCCAATTGATTAGAGCTTGTTGAGTCTATTTTTTGGCAAAAGAAAAGTTGTTCTACTCCCCTACTCTCTACCCTGGAAAGCAGACCTCAGCTTTACCCACAGTTGGAAAGTGCCAAAAACACGGTTAGGGCTTGTTCACACCAGATCCGGACCATATCTGGATGCGTTTCTGCATATGCAGTGCAGTGCATTTTCACACGTGCAGTCCGGTGCTTTCTTTTTAGCTTAAAATGGCCCTTTAGAAGTGGTCCAGTGCGTTCCAGAGCATTTGCTTTTGATGTGATTACATGCGTTTTGGTGCTTTCCAGAGTAGAAAAAATAGCGCCTGCTGCAGTTTTTACACATGCACTGGAACTGAACACTGGTTTGAACTAGAGCCCAAAATACCATTTGGAATACATTGAATGCGATTTGGATGCGCTCTTAAGCTGCTCTGCACTGCATCTGCTTCGCACTTGGTGTGAACTAGACCTCACAGACCAGGAAATGAGTAATTAATTTGCTGGCTAGGCAAAGCCAACCAGTTTCCATGTCTCAAAACAAGTGTGACTGGAGAGGTATTATACCCATCTTCGCAGCAGTTCTTTTCATATATGTGCTTTTTGTTCCCAGGAATGTGTATGTGAATTGAGCGTTTAAAAATGGGAAGGGGGTTATGGCTTTCCTGGAATTTTAGGGGAGGTAATGTTGTACAAGGATGGGATTGTGGTGAGAGCATAGGGAATCCATCCACTCCCGATATATATTCTTTAACTGCCTTTGACTGAATCTGGTACTCTGCATCTTTCTGGGAAGTGCTTAAGAGATTGGCTGTAAGGTTCACATCAGGGAGCGGGTGGGGGGTGGATTGATTGTAATTATATTGTAATAATTTACCTGTGCCTAGGGGAGGGGGAGGGTTATGGTCAGAGGGTTAGTTATTGGACCTTGCATGGTCCTTTAAGGTTGTTGGCATACGTTATGCCGTAATGTATACACTGTTGTGTGTGAATGGGGTGCTATGTTGGTGCCCGAATGTTACTGTAATGTAATGTAATTGTTTACTATGCAAAAAGAATAAAAAGATTTTTCAAAAAAAAAAAAAATGGGAAGGGGAGCACTATTTTTTGCGATCGCACTGGACCGGAGTGCAGGCAGTGATGTGCCATGCAATCGCACTGCGTGGGGGGTGGGGGCTTGGCAGTGGTGCCTTTGTCTTGAATGCACAGCCATGCCCCCTCCCACCCCAGAATGCAGGGAGGATTTTCTAGTGCGTTCCAGCAGCTGACCATGCTGGAATGCGCTGGAAGTTGTGTGAACTGGCCCTAAAGGTGATACATACAGTCAGCACCAGCTGTAAAAAACAAACAAATGGAAAAAAAGCACACCCCAAACCTGCTTTTTAGTATGCTGTAGTGCACCTTGTTCTATCCTGTATTCCACAAATAGCCAGCGGTAGATCTGTGATATCAATATGGGTTGGAAGCAAAGCACATTGTTGTTCTTTTGCTGGCAGTAAAAGGAATACAAGTAGGAGGTACAGAGCAAGAGAGATACAATTACATCAGCGTCTGCCAGCCCAGGAAGCTGCAAGCATTGTCAACAGCCCTGAAGGGAGGGAAGTAAAAAGGGAAAAACCAGCCCATGTAATGCTTTGTTATGAAACTGACGCTAGTACAACAGCAGAATGTAAATCTTTGAAGGTGCTTAGCAAGGTTTTTGTGCTGTGAAGCTTAAAGTGAAAAGACAGACTTAATAACACAGCGTGCTGGAAGCAGAATGCACAGACAAGTAAGAATTAATTGATAAAAAAATAAAATGTGGTTATTAAAAAATACATTTTGCAGGATGGATGTTTTGTTGTTAGAATATGAAGTGAAAATAGCAATAAGGTCCAAGCCACAGCGACACACATTATTGCAAGATGCAGGTGAAAGCGTTTTTATGTTTTTAATATTGTATCTGTCGCATTCTTATTACAAATGAGAATTTTGTACTTTTGCACTAAGCATTGCTTTATAAATGTCTGAAGAAAGAAAGTTTTTTGATGCACAAGGTAGATATCCACCTTCCTTCTTCAGTATTGTGCTTGAATCCGGGAAGTAAGAACCTGGCTGCTACAGGAAAGAAATCTGTCATTCCCTCACACACTTTTCTGCCTTATGTGGGGGTCAGATCTTTATAGTATGTGCTATACTCCTTGCTGTGAGTCATTTTTATCCTCTGGGTAGATATCACATTGGCTAATTCCCATTATCAATGCAAATACTGCCTGCTATATTTTTTGAGGCATTTGAATTAGGCCCCATTCACATCAGATCCCTTGCGTTGTGATCCGTTTCTTAATGGATGCTAACACATGGGCACTAGGGCTCCAACAACTAATTGATTCAATCGATAATAATCAATTATGAGAATAGTTGGCAACTATTCTGAGAGAGATTTTTTTTAATGCAACCAATCAATTAGTTGAAAAAAATTATCGGACAACTAATCAGTTATGAAAATAATTGTTCGCTGCAGCACTAATGGGCAGAGATGAATCATTTTTCTTCAGATTTTTGATGTGAACGGACCCTACATTGTGCATTTATGTTAACGTGTTACTACAGGTATTCCTCACTTAACGACCGAGTTCCTACGACCAGGTCGTTAAACGAATTGGTCGTTAAGTGAGGAACTCTATACAGTACTGTACTGCATTAGTACAGTACTGTATAGCGTTGCAGATGTACAGTACCGAAGAGTGTACTGTACATCGGGCAATTAAAATACTTACCGGGACCCGCAGTGAAGATCGGAGGATGCCACTTCCGCCGGCGACACGTCGCACTGACGCTGACAAGCAAGGTCGGAGGTCGCTCGGCAGTCCGTCGTAAGTGCGAGTGGTCGCAAAGCAGGTAAGTCGGTAACCGAGGAATGTCTGTATACAAATTTATATAGCAATCGGTTCACAAAATAAAGGTTATCACTCTAACCCTTACATAATTTGGCTGTTGTTGAAGTTAAGAAGGATCACATCCTCAATCATGTTAAAATTGCTCATTGTCTACCTGTGGGAGATTTTACCTTGCTTTCTGCCCTGGTAGTGATGAAAGAGAAACTGAGGTGACCAACATTACACAGACCACAATAAACAAACACACAATTACAGAGACAAAATGAAAAAAGCGCTATCACTGTCTGTGCTTCAAATGGTAAAAGAAAATGTCTTCGATGGCTACAGAAAACGCTGTATAAAATTCAGTATCTGTGTTTGTGACTTTTTTCAAGAGAAAATAATTTGGAAAAAATGACTCTCGTACTTTAGTGAATTGACCCTTTTATGTAGCAAACTCATTATGTAGTGCCTTTATTCACATAAATAGTGCAAGGACCAAGACCCATAGCAACCAATCAGGATCTGCTGCTTGCATTATTTATTAAATAAACCGTTAGTGGACTTGCTAAAGTAAAGGGTTTATTTTGAAAAAAAATGTAAATAGCATCTTCGGGATTGAAAGAGAAAAATTATAATATTGTGGAAAACAGTACGTTTACTGAACACATTTGACTTCCTTATCAAGTAATCAATCAACTGGTCAAAAACTTTACTCCTTAAATTTTTTAGTAACTGTACGGGTTATTCTAACATTGTTTTTGAGCAAAGTAACTCATTCCCAGTATGTTGATTACCCTGTGTTGGAAAGGAGATATTACAAGAGGTTAAATCCCCAGTATCATGAAGTCCAAAATGTTCATGTAATTTTATCCCTGGAAGGGCTAATAACCAAGAGTATTTGGCTGCATGTTTACCGTGGAGTGTCAGCTGAAATGTAAACCAATTACTTCATCTATGACTTTATAGACATCTCCACATTTTATTTCTGAAAATACATCAAATAATGTGTAACGGTACGGTTTTTTTTTAATTTAAAGAGTGTACTTAATTTTAATTTTTTTTAATACAGGTATCATGTCCATAGCAAACTGGTGAGCTTCATGGCTCCCATTGGCCACAGCACAATGAATGATGAGGCTAGGTGAGTAATAGACTAATAATGTTTATCAAATGCTTTCATGACAGCGTGATATCGACTTGTTCTTCACACTGTCGTCCGCTGTTTTTTTTCTTATCATTTAAGCATTTGTCACTACTGTCAGGGCAGGGCATCCCCTGCACATCAGCTTTGGTAATCTAGCCAGTTTACATTATCATGATTGTTGTAAAATCCAGCCGAATGTTAAAATGAACCAGATAAAAACACAAGTCTACAGAAGTAATGCAAGTGTATGCCACATTTACATAGATGTGTATATCCGCATCTCATTTCTTTGCTGGAAGCTGTGTCATTGTCCGTCAGTCATACAGGATCAAGTGCAACTATAGAGTATGTTGTGGGTTTATTAAGGTAAGTTTTTTGTAATGCTGGATGATTTGTGTTTATAACAATAACCTACTCTTTATACTAAAAGCCTTATATAAGCTTCATTTTTTAGGTTATTTATTTTGTTTTGTTTTTTTAAAGCAAACTGATGATGTAGTGCAGCTACAATAAAATCAGCACACTTAAGAAACGGAAATCTTTCTAACTGGTAGTTAAAATTCAGTCCTCATCTTTTCTTCTGAGCAGGCTCTTACTTTGCCGCAGGACAGCACACACATAACTGATACATACACCAGTGTCACACCTTTAACTCCTGTGCAGATCTACTTACTCCCTTGAGGAAACCAGCAGATTCCATTGCTGAAAAATGTATCTTAATGCATGAAAATAATCACAAAAAGTAAAAGGTAATTGATTTTAACTGTAGAAGTATGAATGGATACGGGCATCGCTGCCTCTTTTCAAATAGCGGGGATTTCCCGCTCGCGCGCGGCGTGCCAGAGCGGGCGGATCTAACAGGACGTGTATACACGCCCAGTTACATCCAAGAAGCCCCCGGCAGGCCGTGTATACACAGCGGATGGCCGGGAGGTAGTTAAAGGTGTGCTGGCTTACTTTAATGGAGTGGAGGGTGTTTTCATCTTCATTTTTAAATCAGAAGCACCGTTTAATTCACATATAAGGGACAGAAAATGTTTCTCTTGCTACAAGTTTTATTATTTATCTTGGTAATTTGTCTGCCAGTGCACAAGGCAAAGATCTATGAAAACAGGGCTATTGAAAAAGTGTTTGTTTGTTTTTTGTGTGAAAAAGCTTAACCTTGCTTATTAAGTCCAGTCTGCTTTTAAGAGTAGAGGTGTTTTGCTATGTATTTAGTCAATTAATCTTAACATCAGCTAGATGTTATCCAACAATAGCATGTGGCTTGAGCAGTGACTTTTTCAAATCTATTGCTTATACAGTGTGTTTTATACCTGTTGGTTTGTTGGAGCAGTTGATTCATGTACCTATATCCGTGCAATTTACCGCAAATGGAGCAATGCTTCTCAACCTAACAGCGACTCAGCTTTCCACACATAACTGTATGTGCTAATGATCTTTGTGCTTTATAGCTATGTGCAGCCGTCTCACTCACCCTGCATGTGCAGTGATTATACCATCAGGAGGACACAGCTCCCAAAAACTTGACACTTTTCGCCAAGGCATTGGAGATTGAAATTAAAAAGTAAAGATAAGGATTACAGGAGTACAAATCATTTGGAAGACAAACATTTTTTATACCCCTATGCAGTGGGAAATGTGCTTATTACAGGAGATCAGGGAAGCGAGCTATGTTTAGTAATTAGGAAGGTACTCCAAGATTACTGTATAGTAGCAATCCGTTTATTTTCTTGCCCTAATCATTGCTTAAAGGAGAACTATGGGGTCAGTGTTTTTCCCCATAGTTCTCCTTAGGGTAACGGGAGAACACAAACTAGCGTCCTCCCGTTACCCTAAGCTCAGTATACCGCGAGCTACAGCTCGCGGTATACTGAGACGCCGCAGCCGGAGCGGATCCCGACATCGATGTCGAGATCCGCCCAGCTGCGTGAGTGACAGCTGGCTCTGCCTATCTAGAGGCAGAGCCAGCTGTACCCGCCCCCTCCCCCGTCCGTTCCGCCAGTCAGTGCTGGCGGATCGGAGCGGGGAGTGGGGAATCCAGCCCCTCCCCTGTCACGGCAGAGAGCCGTGACAGGATCGAGAGGTGAGCGAACGCCGGTATCTGTTCGCTCACCTCCCGATCTACTGAGCCGACCTGTGACAGTCTCACTGTCACAGGTCGGCTAGAACTATGTGGTGAGTGGAAATCACTCATCTCATAGTTCTCCTTTTAAGAAGTATGACTTTTTTTTTAAAATAATGCATATGTGTCTCAGGCACTCGTATCAAAATACATAGGTTCTGCACAGTTTTCTGGCAAATGGTATTAATTCTGCTACTGTCCCCTTTATAATTGTAGCCTTCTTTTATTGCCTATTATTGTTTATGGCCTCTTTCCAAAACTTGCTGTGTATGAACTATAGGAGCGAAGTAATGTTATACACACAGTGTGTACTGACCTATTTAATGGTGTAGTTATTTTTCTATAAACTGCTCTTCTATTTCAAAGAAAGTAGGTAAACATGTTTATTGGTAATTATATGGTTTATTTCTCCGTACATCTGCCTGTCTTTCTCTAGTGTACAGTATTTCTGTTTACGCACCTCTCCAGTGTATTCTCCACCTTAGTGCACGCATGTACCTCTGTACTTCAGGTCTCCACTTGTTCCTTGTATCTTTATACAATACCTACTTGTAACGCACAATCCCTGTGTGCATTCGCCTTTTTGTCCTGCACTTTGTGTGTAATCTTCTGTGTATCCTGTATCTCATTATACACGTTTCCTGTGAGTATCTGCTACTCCTGTACCTGTATGCTACGCACCTTCCCCATGTGTCACCGTCTCCTGTGTCCCTGCGCTTCTTTCCTCCTTGGTGTATCCTGTGTTGCACGCTTGGCACCTTTAGTTGTGTGTCTCTTTCTTCTTCTGTGCCACTGTTACTATCCTTCTCCTCTTGGTTTCAGGTTTCTTCCCTGTCACTGTATCTAGTACCCCGGTGCTTCCCCTAGCCCTCTGAGTCTTTTCGGGTGCGCTAGAGGGCTGCAACCTGGAAGATGTCCAGCAGTACAAATCATCCTCACCATTGGATGCTCTGTAGAAGACCTGGTCCTTCTTAGACACTGTACCTCTAGTGCATCCCTGATAACGCGCAGACTTAGTTTATATGTTCCTTGTGACCTACATCCCTGATATCACTCCAGTCCTTACCTTCAGTCCGCTCCGTAAGCCCCGAAGCCCATCTTCTCCTGTGCCCCGGTCTTCAGACCGTTACACTATAAAAGAGAAACAGTCCTCCTTTTCAATAAAGACTGTGCAATACAGTTTAATGCACACCAGGCATGTTCTATGCATTTTGGAACATATTGGGACACAGACAGAGTACATTGACAAATTAAAATATTGCTTGAGACGGGTTTTTCTTTGGATTCCGCACTGCATTGTAACACATAGGGAAAAAGTTCCACAGGCTGAACTTTTTTTTTTCTTCAAATTTTATTGAAGTTAAAAGACAATAAAGTGACAAGTTAAGTCAGGGCATAATCACAGTACTCTATTGTACATATTAACAGTACATTGATGTATCGTATCCTGGAATGTGGTGTCATCCACCGCAGAGGGTTGTCAGGTGGGCTAAGTTAACGCTTACAGGCGTGCAGAATAGTGTCAGCGTGATGTTAAGAGTGTGTTTTCCAGGTATCGATGTACAATATGGCGGGAGTACTAATTATGGTATGGAGGGGGAAGATCATGGGAGAACAGTGAGGGGTGAAGGAGAAGAGGGGTGAAAAGAAAAGGATGGGGAAAGTCTGGCTGCGAGCGGGAGTGGGGTTAGTGCTATCAGACTATTACAGTGCTTCCCCGTCATAAGGCACAGGCTGAACTTTTTATGTGTTGCTTTATATGGACCTTTTTACGTAAAACAAACTGACAGTTTACTGTAAATTTTTAAGTGTTTTTTTTGCATAATATTTACTATGATTGGTTACATTTGTAAGTGGTCTAAGGAAGGAAAACTGCTGAACCGGCAACAAGGTGAGGGGCGGCCAAGTCCCATTGATGAACATGAGGAGCATGTAGTCCGATCCAGTAAAGAGCTATTGTAGCTTAAATTGCTGAAAAAGTTAATGTTGGTTCAGATAGAAAGGTGCATGAACACACAACGCTTTGCAGTTTGTTGCTTATGGGGCTGCATAGCTGCAGACCAGTCAGGGTGCCCACGCGTACCTGTGTTAACTGTTAAAAGCGCCCACAATGGGCAAATGAGCATTCAGAACTGTACCACGGAGCAATGGGAGAAACCAGCCTAGTCTGATGAATCACATTTTCTTTACATCATGTGGATGGCAGGGAGCATGTTTGTCATTTACCTGTGAAAGAGATGGCACCAGGATGCGCTATGAGAAGAAGACAAGCTGGCAGAGTGATGCTTTGGGCAATCCTTGGGTCTTACCATTCATATGGATCTTACTTTGACACCTACTTTGGGAATCCTTGGATCTTACTTTGACACCTACCTACCAAGACACCTACCTACCAAGAGGCAGTGGCCTCTTTCAGCAGCATAATACATCCTGTTACACTGCAAAAATGGTTCAAGAATGGTTTGAGGAACACAACAACAAGTTTGAGGTGTTGACTTGGTCTGCAAATTCTTCAGACCTCAATCCAATCGAGCAGCTGTGGGATGTGCTGGAAAAACAAGCCTGATCCATGGAGGCCCCGCCTCGCAACTTCCAGGACTTAAAGGATCTGCTACTGACAGCTTGGTGCCATATACCACAGCAAACTTTCAGAGGTCAAGTGTAGTCCATTCCTCAACAGGTCAGAGCTTTTTTGGCAGCAAAAGGAGGACCTACTCAATATTAGGCAGGTGGTCATTATGTTATGGCTGATCGATGTATACTTGCATATCCCCATTTGCCCAGTACATCAGTGATTCCTTAGCACAGCTATGGGTCACAAGCACTTCCAGTTTGTGTCCCTGCCATTTGGTCTATTCTGTGCATCTTGAATGTTCACCAAGATGCTGTCCCCTGTTGAACTTGCAGAGTATTCCCATTGTGGAATATCTGGGCGACCTCCTATTAAGAGAACACTTGGCACAGGTTCTGCCTGACAATGTATCACGTACAATACAAAACAAAACTTAAAAAGGTTTGCCTGGATGCTGAAACTGCAAAAGTCAGCACTGGAGCGGACATATCACATTCAGTATCTGAATCTTATTGTAAACAAGGACCAGTTTTTGTTCACCAAGAGAAGCTTCGGACTATGCAGGGGTCACCTAATTTGAGGCAGTCCTGTTTTGCTCAGTTTCATTCCAGAACACTTCAACTCAACAACCTATCATGGACTAAGTTAATTCAGTCTCTGGACAAACCAATTCATCGGGCACCAAGAACCAGATTCAGTCCGCTTCTGAAGTTAGGGAAATCTTTCCTTCAGATCTCTTAGAAGATCCTCATGATGAATGCCAGTCTGAGGGGCTGGGGAGGGATTCCTAGGCACCTTGTTGGTGCTGGGGAGTGTCCTGTCCCACGATCAGTATTCTGAATCACCAAGTGATTTGGTTGTCCCTACAATGCTGGTCATCCTGACTACACACAGAGGGGTTCCAGAACCTGTGCCATGGAATGAAAGCCGGATGTGGAAGTCCTATCGTTCAGGTTTAACAACAAAATGGAAAGGTTTGTCCCCGGGTACAGAGATTCCCTGGTGGAAGCAGTGGATGCTCTGGTGTCTCCGTGGAATCAGTACAACCTGATCTACACCTTCCCTTTCCTGAAACTGTTCTCTTCTGCTCCACAGGATACAGATGGAGGGCATTCCAGTGATACTTATATCTCTGTATTGGCCCAGTCAGATTTGGTAATCCAACTCCTGACAGATGCTTCATGGGATTGTTGAGATTGCCAAGACCTTCTGTCTTAAGGACCACTTTATCATCCTGCTTCACAATCGCTGGCTTTAATGGCAGAGCTGGCAAAGTCTAAATCTTCAGAGACAGGGTTTTTTCTAAACTGGCAATTCTCACAATGTTACAGGCCTGCTCCTATGAGAAAAACTGTCTTAATCATACCTGATGTTCTCCATGAACGAGAACTGGCTTCTTGTTTTACCATCTTGCGGTGGCTCAGACAAATCTATGCTTATGATCTTGAGGATGAGGTTCCACTATTGCCTGGCAAGGCATACTGTACCAGACCTGTGAGTGCTTCTTGGGCTTTGTCGGCATCAGGCTACTGTCCCAGTTTTGCAAGGCTGCCACCTTGTCTTCGGTTCACGCAAAAGTTTGTTGTTTCAGCCCTAAAGTTTGTTGTTGTTGTTGTTCGGTTTTGTTGCTGTTGCATATCCCTCATTTGAACTGCTTTTGGACATCCTAATTGTCTCTGAATTCTCTGTCCTTCAATTAATTAGAAATACATTTGGATAGGGATGCACCCATATATCGGCAGCCAAAACATTCATGTTAAGGTTATTGCAAAGTTCAAGGGGGCACTCTTTGCATCTGGAGGAAAAGAGGTTTAACCATTGCATACGGAAAGGATTCTTCACAGTTAGAGCTGTGAAAATGTGGAATAGACTCCCCCAGGAGCTAGTTCTAGCTAGCTCGGTAAATTGTTAAAAAAAATATCTGGATGTATTCGTAAATGCACAGAATATTACTGGATATTGCGTTATTATAGGTATATTAGGCATCAGAGATTATTGATCCAGGAAATATCCGATTGCCTTATGGGATCAGGTAGGAATTTTTTTCCCCCTGTTGGAGCAAATTGAACCGTGCTTTATAGGGTTTTTTTTTGCCTTCCTCTGGATCAACAGGGGGTAATTGTGGGCATAGTGTTCTGTTTAGGCTTTTCTTCTTCTTTTTTTTTTCCCCCTCTATAGGTTGAACTAGATGGACTTGTGTCTTTTTTCAACCTGACTAACTATGTAACATATCGACTTTTGGCAAAATGCTGAAAGTGCCATTTTCTGGCCGAAATAGCTGTGCATCCGTTCGGATGAACGGATGCACAGCTATTTCGGCCAAAAAATTGCACTTTCAGCATTTTGCCAAAAGTGCCATTTTGGGCTGATATGTTTCAGCGGCCGATATATACTGTATCTTTATGTACACATATATGGAGTGTCTGTGTGCATGCCCTTGCAACTTGACCTTGCATATCATTAATCAAAGAAATGAAAGTGGCTGAGGAATCTTAGAGGATAAATTCACTGTACTGAGTGCTGTGAAGCTGAGTAATGATTTGCCAGCCTTGATTTCATTTTATTATATTACTATATGCAGAGTATTTATCTTTCTTTTTCGACAACCTGAAATTCTAATATCCACAGTTCCAGTAAGCAATTTCTCACTAATTTGCTGCTCAGCTCTTCCATCCTGTGAGCGTAGTAAAGTAAACAATATATAATATAAATAGATATATAAAAAATTAACAAGTTTATAAAAATATAAAAACATTTGAAAAAGTTTGAATAACAAACATTTTTGGTTTCGGCCTGACATTTTTTTAAATTTTGGTGCACCTCTACATTTGGAATATTATACCTACTGTAAAATCCATTTCTTCCACAGCTCTGTAAATTATCTTTAGGGATGCACAGATACTTTTCGAGTACCAGTGCAGATACTTGGCATTTTCATGAGAACTACCAGGGTTGCAGCTGGGACCTGGCTCTGGTGCTCCACCACCGTCCTGAAATCATTAGTCTGTATTGTTTTAGAAAAACTGTCAAATGACAATAAACAAAAATGTATCAGTACTCGTACTTGTAAGTACTTGGCAGGTACCAGTACTCATACTCGCAAAACTGGTATCGGTGCATCCCTTTATTTATAAAAACAAAATCGTACATTAAAACAGAGATGTACAAATCCCAGGAGCTCCGTGTGCTCCTTACAAATGACAACTGCCTCCTAACTTTTGAATTTTTCTCTAGTCTAGTCTTGGAGCTCAAAAGTATCGGTACATATACTCGTACAGAGTACCGTACTTGGTATCTGTGCAACCCTAATTATCTTACTTCTGGTTGTTGCTTTTCTGAAAACTGATGCATGCTGGGAGTAGGAAGGGTTATACCTGCTGGTCACTGTTTTTTTTTGCCTGCAAGTGTCCAAATCCTCCTATAGGCAGTATAACCCAATTTGTCTCTGCGTCCTGAGCCCCTCATTGAGCTCCAAGAAATGGTTTTTGCAGTAAGTATGGAAATCCAATTATTCTTTACTTTGATAGTAGTAAAGCTGTGCAATGCATCACATATATTCTTGGAGAAGGTGAATTGGGAATTTTTCATTTTCATTGTGTTAGCAGCTCTGTCTGGTCACAATATTGATTACTGTTTATAGCAGTACACAGTGAGCAAGCAAAGTCCATCCAGTTTTCAGTCACTTGGGTGGAATAAACTTATTACTTAATCTTATTAACAGCAGCATGTGCAACAACCAACAGTTAGAGCTTGGCGTAGCCATTATACTGTATATCAGAGTAAGCAGCACACTGGCATCCAGTTTGAAACATCCGTGAGTGGATTTATATAATGAAATGTATCCACCTTTTTTTTTTTTTTTTCTTCTTCTTTCTAATCCCTTTTCTTATGTGTCATGGGGCTTGTGTTTTATTTTTAAAAAATAGCTAATTATTTTTAAAGTGCCTACAAATATAACCTTTATTACTCCTCCATGTACATATAAAGGTTTTTGCCTCAGCTAAACTTCAGATAACTAACATTATGTATGCACATTTACTGTGAAGCTATCCATAGACTATGGAGGGCATTTATCGAAACTGGAGCAGACAGAATCTTGAGCAGTTGCCCATAGCAACTAATGAGCTTCTTTGTTTCATTTTCAAATCGTAACTGAACAAACTAAATAGAGAAGCTGATTGGTTGTCATGCACAGCTGCTCCAGTTTGCATCTTCTCCAGTTTGATAAATACCCCCCATGTTTCTATGTTTTCTGACATTTTAAATGGCAATTCCACTTTCCCAGGTGAATTTGGGAAAACGGAATTCCCCCATTCAATCTAGCCCCCTCCATCCCCCTTGCTATACTTTCCTTTGGGCAAATGCTCCTTCCTATCCATATTCTGTACTGCTGTGTATCACTGTATTTTGAATTTTGCTCGGAAATGGCATCTTTGGAAGAATCGCTTGTCATTGGTCAGCATGGCCAGAAGTGTTTCTTATTGGTCAACGTGGCCAGGTGACCCCACTAACCAAGGAGCACTCGCCATTTGCGAATGTCTGGCATATTTTTTCAGGTTATTCACTGGGCTTACATATTGATCAATTTATTAGAAACAAGCCCTACTGAAATCAGATTTCTCCATTCTGGATGGACCGCACTAGCCATACATTTCACTTTTTTCTCCTAGTGAAAAATCCCCTACATTGTTTTTAATCCTTTGATTTGGCACAAAGAGTGTAACAGTTTGGGTCTCTCCTCGAACACATTTTTAATGAACTTGCTTTTTGTTTCTTCTTTTATTTGAACAAGTTAAGGATATTTTGAACATCCTTGATGTTATCCTACTGTGTGCTGTTAAGGTTTAGAATATGTGAAACCTTGCTTCTAACATAATTTATGCTATTGTACAGTAACACTTTATGCATGATACATTTGGACTATAGGTGGCAAAGTTCTTTTTTTTTTCCCCTTGTCAAGACATAACTTTATTATACTGCAGTATGTCCTCAAGCTCCCTCCATCACGCCTCAACGTCCCTAAATGATTCCAATTTCCAGAGTCCTGTACAAATGCTTATTGCAGCTGTCAGCATTATCCAAGTTAATTTCTCTCTCTCCTTTGTTGTAATGTATCTGGATGCATCCCAAGTTGTATTTTTGGACCGAGATCAATACCTAGGGGAGCAGGAAGTTTTTATGAAATACAGCTCTTTAGTTCAGTATTAAAGTAATTTATAACACAAGAGTGGCAGTCGTGTATTTTTGTATGCCTGTTATATTGTATTATTCTTCATACAATATTTCAAGTCAGTGTTTTATGGGGTTTAAAAAAAAAAATGTTTTCACTTTCAATTTTGTTACGTTGCAGCCTGATCCTACAGTTGTTTAAATTCTTTTTTTTCCTCATTAATCTATACTCGGTACCCCTTAAGTGAAAACAACATTTTAGAAATGTTTGCAAATGTATGAAAAAGGAATAACTGAAACATCACGTTGGCCTAAGTATTCAGACCCTTTGCAACAACACCCTCAAAGGTGATTCAACAAAGTACTGAGTAAAGGGTCTGAATACTTAAATACATGTGATATTTCATTTTTTTTCTTTTTAATAAATTCGCAGACATTTCTAAAATTCTGTTTTCACTTTGTCAATATGGGGTACTGGGGGTAGATTAATGAGATAAAAATAATTTAAACACATGTAGTATCAGGCTGCAACATAACAAAATTGAAAAAAGTGAAGGGGTTCTGAATACTTTCAGAATGCACTGTATATTTTGATCATCCTTCCATTTTTGTAATAAATGCATTAAGAAAATGAAACAAACAATGGGGCAGGGCTATTACACAAAAAAAATGAAGAAAGTGTTTGAGTTTAAGATGTTCTTGTACTGATCAGTTGGGCGTTGCTTTATTTTCTAACTGCATTGAAAGAACTTATGATGGTATCTGATTTACTGAGTAACGGAAACATTTTTTTAATACGTTTTTATAAATTGTTTCAATTAAAGGAACCTTTTTAGCATGTTTCTTAATGCACTTCCATAAATGTTTTTTTTTATTTTATTATAATTTTATTTTAATTTCTTTAAGTTATTTTATATCATATTTTTTGTAACTATATGTATACAGTCTCTGTTTTGCACGCGTGTATGTATGGGTGGGGACTTTAAAAATGTGGGGGTTTTTTTCAATTCTTGATGTGTGAATTTAACTTTTTTTTTTTTTGCAGCTTTAATTTTGTGTTCCTATTTTTTTCCACTTATTGTTATTGTTATCACTTAGGGGGCTAAGAAACCCTCTATGTGATAGCAAAAGGATGTGACGGGTCCTCTTTATGGAGATATCAGGGGTGTCACTTAGGGACCTCCCAAAAAGTTGATGAAGCAGAGAGTGACACAAGAATGCGGAAGTGATGTAATATAAATCACTTCCACATTCTGACACTGGAGAGGGGATGGAGGGAGATCATGTACCGATCTCCCTCTGATCCCCTGTCACAGTCACCATGCTGGTCCCAGGCTGGCACCAGACACAGCGGAGCTTGGGACCAGCGGAGGGGGGCATAGACCGGCACCTTATACAAGCGATTCGCTTGAATGTAAACGGGCATCACTGTCTGTTTTTAAATTTGGGCAGTTTCCCCGCTTGCGCAAGTGGGCGGGGCCATCCAGGAAGGCCGATCAACTGGCGATTGCATTTTCGGACAAAAAACGGCCAGTTGATGGGAAGTGCACAACTGCAATTACTGAACAATTGGCTGATTTTCGTCTTTCAAGCAGGCTAGCAAATTCTAAGGTTTATGGGCACCTTTAACCATAGTTGTTGTTGAGCAATTTTACCTTTTAGAACTTTATATATTCTTTCATCTATTCTCAGTTTTTTATGCTTTACTTTAGCTGGAGCTCATAAGGATGTCTTCAAGTAATTTTTATTAGGAACTCTGTAACACAAATGAATATTCATGATTCCATTTAAAAGAAAACATAGAAAAGTGCCGTGAAAAAAAACATTATGTTCCCTATATGTTTCTGGCATACTTATTTGGGACAGGAAATATGTGTATTTTCAGTTTCTACTCATTTTTCAAATGTGATTGAGGACAAATGTGGCTAAAAACACCTATGTGAAGGTACTCTATTATAAAATTTAGTTTTTTTTATTATTTACACTCCTGCCATTAGCAACAGTTGGGGCATTCCTTGCAGGAACGTCATTTTGCCTCTGAAAGGAGAAAGCAGAGCTCTCGGTTACCATTTGTTTGGTTTATTGCAATGCAAAAACACAGTTAAAATGCATGTATTTCGGGTACATTAAATTTTGTTTTGTTGCTTTCAAACTAAAACCATCACTGCATTCTATCTGTGAGTGAATAGGTTATATTAAGGTTTCCTGAACTGTTTATCTTTTCTAAATTCACAGGTTAGCCTGACAGGTAGGACAAGGCTGCATATATGCAACATTGATTTAATCGGTTAGAACAAGAGCAATAATTTAACTTGTGATACCTTTTAACAGCATCATTAAGGCCTCTCATTACTCTTTTATTAGAGACTTGCTCTGTTTCTTATCTGATTACAGACTGAACATAACTCATGACACTGATTTGATCTCTTGTTAAAGAGGATTACAGCTTTGCATTAACCCAGATTGACATGGTTTATAATTCGATTGTTGATACCCAGCCTAGTAGTGTCATATGTTTGACCCCCCACACACACACATACCTCCTCCCAGTTGAGCAGCAGAAAAGGACAGCCATATATCATCATTAAAGATGGCACACAGCATTAGGAAGGATGCAGGAGTGGTCCTGTGTGCTGGAATTATGGTTAAGACAGAAATGCTGCCTCTTACTGAAATTCTAAAGGACAAAAAGGTTGTTTCTTAGATCTAGGATACTGCTAATAAACAGGGAAATTTAGCCAGCACCATTAGTTAATCATTTGCATCTGTGTTAATTGTGTAATCAAAAGTTTTTCAGCTACTGCCAGATTTTGCTTAAAGATGCTTCGTTTGACTGGTTTATTGATGGAATATTGTATTTATAACTCGCTAATTTTCACTGGGTGTACTTTACTGAGGGGAATTTAAAATGGCTTTCCATTCATATGGTCCCCTTGTCAGTGAGCTATCAGCCTTCATGCTTATTGTGAGGTTTGTGCACAAGAAGCAGTCTTGTGCCTACATGGGTTTGTTAAAAGGATGCAATGGCCTGGATCTGGAGTGTCAAAATGCCCTGGTTTGCAGTGTTTATTACATGTCATTCAAATGGATGTAAGCTTGTATGGTCATGATAGTATGATAGTGGAAAAGCTGCTTAGTTTTGCATAGTGTTGAAATATTTTTTTTATAAAAAACAAAACAAAATGTCTGACATCCCCCCCCCCCCCCCAGCCCAATCAGTTGCAGCAGGGGGGTTCCTCATCTCACAGCTACATGTCACAAAGGGGCAGGGGATCTCCCTTCTGCAGGTGCTGAAAATTATTGGCTCAGGAGGGCATTGTGTCAATCAGTCTTGTGCAGGCTTGGAGGAACTCAGATGAACCAGGTTTAAACCAAGCTCCTGCTCATCTCTATTTGCAAACTGGGTGTGTACCAAGCAAGAGTTCTGCATACACCACACTTTGGTAAAAGCTGCTCCAGCACAACCTCTTGCACATTGGCTGCTCATGCTGTATTATTCTTTACAGAACGGTGGCAAGTCTAAGCTGGTGACGTCACTACCTGTATTGATGTCGTGGTGCTCTTTAAGAAAGGGACCACGAAATAGGTTTAGCAATCACATGACTGCATGTAAACAAGTTAAAGAAAAGCACTGTAATGGCTTTTTTTTTTTCTTCAATCAAAATTTGATAGTGATAAAGCTAGAGTATAGAAACAATGTGGGTCATTCAGTGTATGTTGCATTTCCAGCTACTATAATAATTATTAGGGATGCACCGATACCGTTTTTTCGGTATTGACTAAGAGTACCGATATTTCATTTTTTTGGTACTCGCAGGCACCGAATACCGATACCGGAAGCCCCATTAAGGAAGCCAGGGGCCGTGAAATGACTCGCTGCTCGACTTCCCGATTAGCCATGGAGCTGGCTTTATTGGCAATCAGGAAGCCGGGGGTGGCAGGTAAATGACTTGCCGCCCGGATTCCTGATTGGCCATCTTCCCAAGTAATTACACGCTGCACAGCTTCCTGATTAGCCAGGATCCGGCTCCATGCTCCCTCATCACCAAGTGATGGAGCATTGAGCCGGCTTCCTGCCCAATCAGGAAGCTGGGGGGGTGGTTAATGACTCTCCGCCCGGCTTCCTGATACCATAAGTTCTGTTAACGAGACAGGGATCGGTAGCATTCGGGCTAGTACAAGTACTCACCCAAATACTTGGTATTAGCACCGATACTAGTATTGGTATCTGTGCATACGTAATAATTATAAAGTGTATGTAAAGGTAAAGATTATTTTTTTTAGTTTTGCATAGAGTAAGGAAGAGTTAGACTGTCTGTCAAGTTTTTGTTGCTGTGTTAGGGTAAAAGATGTGCTTGCAAAATGCTGTGGAGAGTAGCTAGCATTATTAAATAAACCTTTTTCGCAGCTATAATCAAGCCCTTAAAAAAAATCTATAACAGAAAAATCCAAGGCTTATGATTAAGCTGCATATACCATATTATGTATGAAAATGTTACCTTCAGGCCCCATTCAAATTCCTCCATGAGACTTATGCAATCTGCTGTAGGTAGGAGGGGCTGTATGATACAGTGGCAGCTGCCACTACCTGCAGCTGTTTGCTGGCTTGAGAATGGCTGGGACAGCTGAGACTCATGGATCTGCTGTGGGTGGGAAGCACTTTATGATACAATGACAGTCACCACCACTCGCAGCAGATTGCATGAATATCACAGAGGAATTCATGAGACTCATGCGATTGTCTCATTTGCAGGTGTGAATGGGCCTAATTACTCTGTCCCAATATAAAAGTAATACTTGTACAGACATTCCTCGGTTACCGACTTACCTGCTTTGCGACCACTCGCACTTACGACGGACTGTCGATCGACCTCCGACCTTGCACGTCAGTGCGACGTGTCGCCGACGGAAGTGATGTCCTCCGATCTTCACTGCGGGTCCCGGTAAGTATTTTCATTGCACGATGTACAGTACACTCTTCGGTACTGTACATCTGCAACGCTATACAGTACTGTACTAATGCAGTAATGCATAATTCCTCACTTAACGACCAATTCGTTTAACGACCTAGTCGTAGGAACGGAACTCGGTCGTTAAGTGAGGAATATCTGTATAATAAAAATACACAAATCAATACATGCCTCCCCAAAAGAAAGTAAAATCCTGTTAAAGAAAAAACAGTCCATAAATATACCTTTATGTATATATTGATCAGCCATAACATTATGAGCATTGAGAGGTTAAGTAAATAACATTGATTATCTCGTTACAGTGGCACCTGGAAGTGGGTGGGATATATTGGGCAGCAACTGAACATTTTGTCCCTGAAATTGATGTGTTAGAAGCAGGAACAATGGGCAAGTGTAAGGAGTTGAGTGACTTTGACAAGGGCCAAATTGTGATGGCTAGATTACTGGGTCAGGGCCAAAACAGCAGCTCTTGTGGGATGTTCCCAATGTGCAGTGGTCAGGACCCACTACAAGTGGTCCAAGGAAGGAAAACCACTGAACATGTGACAGGGTCATGGGCGGCCAAGACTCATTGATGCATGTGGTGAGCGGATGTAGTCTGATCCAATAGAAGAGCTACTGTAGCTCAATTTGCTGAAAAAGTTAATGCTGGCTCCGATAGAAAGGTGTCTGAACACAGTACATCACCGTTTGTTGCTTATGGGGCTGCGTAGCTGCAGACCGGTCAGGATGCCCATGCTGATCCATGTCCACCACCAAAAGCGCCTAGAAAGGGCACGTGAGCATCAGAAGTGGACCACGGAGCAACGAAAGAAGGCGACCTGGTCTGATAAATCACGTTTTCTTTTACATCATGTGAATGTATGGGTGGGTGTACACTATGAGAAGAAGGCAAGCCAGCAGAGGCAGTGTGATCCTTTTTCTGCTGAGAAACCTTGAGTCCTGCCATTCATATGGATGTTACTTAAAGGGTCTGCTACTGATGAGTTTGTGCCAGATACCACAGTATACCTTCAGAGGTCTAGTGGAGTACATGCCTTGAGGGGTGAGGGCTTAATACGCTTACCCATTTATATTGCACTATATATATATATATGCACTCTATATAAATATATATAATGGTTGATGCAGCTTAATCATAAGCCCTTGCATTTTTGTTTGCTGTCTACATTTTTGTTCCCTGATACATGTTTATTGCTGCCTGTGTCCCAGTTGGAAAGAATCACCTTTTTATTTGTCCTGGTGATCATTTTTTCCTAGACAAAGTGATGCAGAATATAAAATGTTAGGGTTCTCACCAGAACTAGAGGTGAGGTTAAAATGGAACTAAAGTAGGTTTTCATTAAAAAAAACCAAAACAAAAAAACTGCTTGTCAGCAATTTTTTTTAAAGACTCCTCCACTTTTATTGTCCAGTTGGCAATTAAATGTCTAAACTAAAATGGGCATTACCCTCGCTCTCATTTCCTTCAGGGCAGGAAGGAATATATTCCAAGGAGGACAGACACTACAAAATATAACCTACATGTTGATCTCTAATTTGAACAAAGGTTAACCGAAGAGGATGCTTAAAGTATACATCCTTTTTTTTTATAGAATAGAGAATAATTAAAACCCTTGGCAATATCTTATGCGATTTGTTCCATTTGGCGACTTTGCTTTACTTCTACTCTTGGAGACAAAAATAGAAGTAAGAGACCATCGCTCCATAGTGAGGGGCACTCAACTCATGAATATGTGTATCCATTGGGAATATGTCTCCTGTGTTGGTGTTTTAATGACAACCCAAACTTTTGGATTTTGCCTTCTCTATCAAAAAACAAAACAAAACTTTGGCATTAGATGCACTTTATTGTAATATAGCCATATGAACTGTAGAAATATGTGCCTATACCAGTGTACTAGATCAGTTTAAATGCTTTGTGCCGTTAGAATAAAACCAGGATCCTTCTAAAACCAAGTCCTTGATGCTAAAGTGTTGGGGCCCGTTTACGCTAGCACGTCAGACATAGCATTTTAGCAGGCTAGTGTGTTGTGGCAGTTCCAGTGGGTGTTGTATTGTGGTCACCATTTACTTTTTTTTTTGTTTAGCTTTATCTGCAGTGTACACTCTGTACATGTTACCCGAATGGAGTGTAGCAATCTGTGGTGGTGTCCAGTGCGCTGTGATAAAATGCAGCATACTTGCATTTTATGGCAGCAAACTGCCCATCACACCCACATGTCTGAATGCGACATGCAGAAAACAATTATTTTCTATGTGTCCTTGTGGTGACCTGTGTTGAACTGGTGCAGTAAAATGTAGGTCATCGCTGTATGTGTGAACGTGGCCGCATGCTCATTATACAATAACTTGGTCAGGAAAAGAGAGCAGACCACACTGCTTCTATTCAGGTGTTCTTGTGCACACAAGCGTGCACTCTATAGAAACTACAACAAATCGCCAACAAGCTTATGTACAGGGAGGGCACAGAAAGGTGAAATGCTTCAGCTTGGTCTTTTCTTATGGCATGATCTATAAAAGGTTTAGCTTGAAATAACATTTATAATCATATAATTTACATTTTATTTAAATGTGCATTTTTAAACCCCTCGCTTTATATTTGAATGCTTTATTTTTGTACTCTCTATCACTCATTCATTGCGTGTTTAGAGCAATACTGACCTTAAATATTTATAAATCTTACAGCTGATCTCATGAGAGGCAAGGCACAGGTCACATGTCATCTTTTGTAATTTAAAGCCACAGGGCTAAAAGCATTTGCACAGGCTTAAAGTACCCAATCCTGACCTGACCAAAAGAGAGGGAATTGAAGCAGACCTTTCTGAATCCCCTCCAAGCGCTAGGATGATGGTGATGATGATGGCTGGCTTACTATGTAATTTATGGCCTATGCTTGCAAACATATATAGTTTTGTAACCCCTCTGGAAATGAATGTTATAGTGCCACCTTGTGACCACCTGGCTGAAACTTGGTTACTGTTATCACATATTGTGTCTCAGCCATTTCGTATTGGAAGAATCTTTTTCTGATTAGTTTATATTAATCTCTAGCTGGATTAAATTTAGAGCAAAGCTTTTTGTTATGATTGTAATGTTTCAAGCATTTTAAGGCAAACTGATGCATAGTTTCCTATATTGTACACAGAGCCAGTGTACAGCTGATCAATGACAATACTGTCTTGAATGGTCACAGCACAATGCAATCAGCATACAGAATGCTTAGGGGCATAATACTTTATTCCTAAAATAAGAATTGTGCCTCAACCTTTTTCCACACAACATAATTTAACCTCTCCCTTACCCTAATAAACTACTTGAAGAAATGCTGTAGTTAGAGAAATACAGGGGTTACCATTGCTAGTAACTTTCTCAAAATGCTAGTTGCCTGGTTGTCCGTGGCTTCAATACTTAGAACAAGCAGGCAAATAATGAGGTCACAACTCTTGAGCAACATACTTTGTTCCAAGTCAGTTCCTCATAAAGTACTGAAACCACTAGATCATTTTGACAGCCAGGCAGCTAACATTTACAGAAAGAGTTCCTTATCGGCAGCCCCAATCATTTTAAAGTGTATGACAAGCATATCTTGAAAAACAATATAGGGATTGCCATTATAGACACCCATCTGTAAAGGTTAGGGCCTGACTGTTATGCTAACTTTACTGGCTTTACAAAATTCGAACAATGGTCACAAGACCAGATCTACCTACTTTTTCTGGTCGGTGACACAAATGTAATAAAGTGAGAAGGCCAACATGAAAGCTAGGCAGCTAGCTTTTTCACAATGGCAGCCTTCCTGGTTTCCACTCATTTCCTTTACAGAGAATGTGTAGTGCTTTTGCATATAATTAGTACTGGATGCCTGTGGAGATGACAAGTTAGGCTGGGATCAGCTTAAATCCATTTTGCCATTGGTATACTTTGATCAATTCCAAAGAAAATAAGTGGTGCATCATCTTAGCCAACTTATCACTTTGAGGACTTTCTGTTATGATTTTCTGGTGATTGGGGTCTGCCTGCAGAGTAGGCATGTAGGTTTTTTTTAAGTATATACCTTGATTGGTTTTAGTTTATCTATGCCTTGGTGTAGTGCGTACAGGACACCTCTTTTTATCTGCTTGCTCTTTACCACCGGTCTATACTGAAATTCAGTCCCATTCTCTACTTGTTGGGTTTTTCCAATCAGACTTTGCATTACTCCCTGATGTCAGTGATTGGGGAGGAGAAAAGCAGAGCAGTGGAACAAAGTACCTCCACTGCTAAAAGTAACACTTTTTTTCTTTTGTAGCAGTGTTGCTTAACTTTGAAATATCATGATGAGTAACGGGACTTTTAAATGTACTTGGTCTGTTTTGCTGGACCAAGAATACATATAATGACCTTAACCCCGCCCCCAAGCTCCCAGTGCCCTATGTATGTCAGAGGAGCTGGGCTGAACGTTGTCCGCTGAACACTGACTGCAGCCAGTCATCTACTGTCGCTGTTCCAGTTTTACGATGCTGGCTATCGGAATACAATAGTGGCCAGTGGAGATTCCCCCATCCTCGCTAACTGAGCATTGCAAAGGAAAAAAACTGTAAGTTTATGACTAGCTTTGGTGTCTACTTATCTCACAATTCATAACCTCCCACTCGGATTTCTGCTCTGCAAGGGACCATATTGTATGGAACGATTTCAGCCATGTTATATACACAGTTTAAAATGATACTTAATGGTTTTTAATTAAAACATTAAGTGACAGAAAAGTGTTTGTTTACCATCTTTAACTATGGATCTACAATGTCCACATTTTTCAAAACCATGTCCAGCTCCTAATCAAAGTTCTTGAACCACTAGGGTAATACAGGATACAGGACTGGCAGCAGTATGAATCATCTGAAGATGAATTACGTTTTATAACACAGTACTAAATCATTTGTTTTGCTTGTTACACAATGAGAAAATGTTTACATATATTTTGATACCTACATTTTGTTACTTGCACTCACTACACTAACACTAATATAGCAAGGTCTTTTTTAGGGTTGTGGAAATTAATGATTAATTTCTTGATTTAATCGTTAAACTTTTTGATCGATTAAAATTATTTTGATCGCTAATGAAAACACTCACCTCTCCTCCTGCTTCCGGGAGTCCCGTCGGCGATCTGGTGACGTCACGGACTTCAACGTCACCGGACTCCTCCCCCTTTCCCCAAGTGGCTCTGTCGGCTAACAAAGGGAAGGGGGGAGGAGTCCGGTGACGTCGGTGTCCGTGACGTCACCGGACTCCTCCCCCCTTCGTTAGACGACGGAGCCACTTGGGCCGGTGAGTTTGCCCAAAAAAATGTCTGCACGAGCGCCAGCTAAGGCATTGGCCTATACACATACAGCACAGCAAGGAAGTAATAAAATGAACTAGGATCACACTAATCCAGCACGTTATTATTCTGAGTTGCCCCACTCAAGCGGCGGCCATATTGAGTGGGGCACGTGAGATTAATAACGTGCTGGATTAGTGTGATCCTAGTTCATTTCATTACTTAATTGCTGTGCTGTATGTGTATAGGCCAATGTAGTTGGATCTGTATGTGCGTTATAATTTATTGAAATTAATCGATTTAAAACATTTTTAATTAATCAAACACGAAAATTTTAATCATTACCAACCCCATTTTTTTTTTTAATGCTTATAAATGTGAATCATTCTACTGGCTTGTAGTGTGTGTGTTGCATCTCTTGGTTTAGGTTAGATTTTTTTTAATTGTAATGATTAGCTTGAAATAAGTTGTGAGCAGAATTCAGAAATGTGAAAGTCTTTAAAATCTAATTGTGTCATAGAGCAATTCTGTTAGAAGTATAGCCCTGCACTACTTGTAATTGTAACTTGTTTTGTGTGGCTGGGAGGAATAGATAGCAAAAAGTACATTGCTACAGAAACACGTATATGTACACTATATTATGCTGCAGGTGTAGAATTGTCTCTGGGAAGGACAAATGACTTGGGTAAGGTCACACTGTGCAGCATGTGAGCTTTATTCTTTCAGTTCACAGTCCAGTGCTTTGGCACCATCCCATTATTTCAAAACACATTTTCACTTGCCGGAGCAAACACTGGTAACATGCAACATTTACTGTAGAATTAATGGGATATTTTTAAACAAAAAGTTTTAATATTAATTAGATTAAAGTGACTTATAAAAAGTGTTATTTAACATACATTAATTTGCGGTGTCCTCTGAAAATGTGTTTGAAAGAAAGAAAAAACAAGCAAGACAAAAGTGTAACTTATAAATGACTGGGCCCCATTGCAGAATATAGTGTGATTTTGCACATACATCCATCAACTGCTCTTTTTGCTACCTGACAGTTTTAGAGTATCAGTGGACACACCGTACTGGTGTCTGACCATAGATATATCTATAAACAACATGCTCTCCCTGACAATCTATCTTCTCCCAGCAGAATATCCCCTTCTGCCGTCATTAGTGCTCTTAGTATTATATTGAACCTGAATATCAACCGCCAAATACCCTCTGGGGCATATATCACCACTTCCTTCTACTGTCTGATCTACCAGATCTGGTCCGGAAAATAGTGTGAACTTGCTGCAGTTCCAGTGCATTCCAGACCAAACAAAATGAGACATGCAGTATTTTTCTGGTCTTGTCTGGAACAGGCTGTGCTGGTGTAAACAGAGGCCAGAAATAGCATAGAGATGCAGTGGGATGCATTTTGGGACCAGAAATAATCTGGTCTGGAGATGATCTGGATGTGGTATGAATAGGCCCTAAAAGTGTACTGTAGGTTTCAGCCTCTGACCATTTCATCCACAGAGTGGGTACTACAGTCCATTTCCTAGCAATACAGAATAAGATGGCACAAGACGAAAACTGAACTGTATGCCTTACTACACACGTTAGGGTATGTTGTACTGCTAGGGGTAAGTATGAAATGAAAAAGCCCCCTCCCCATGTTATATAATTTTTTTTTTAATCCTCCGAGCTGTTAAATATACTTACTATATCACCGGCTCCAGCCCGCAGTACCTAGGCAAGGGTAACCACCATCCTTCCAGTGAGATCCCAGGGAATGTTAAAAAGATGGTCCAGTGCTTTGCTAGAGTGTCTTCTCTTGAGATTTTGAATACTTGCCATTCCCCAGCATCTTGCTGGAAGTATAGCAACATCACCTCTTGCAGTACAGATTTCGGGGGAAATGTAAGTATAACTGTTTGTTTTTTAATTACGCTATTTTTATGAAATTGGGGTCCTGATAGATTAAGTGGCCCTTGCATAGTCTGATATAAGGTGGGAGAAGGCACAGGAGACCGTATTGGAACAGAAGAATAGCCTGGGGAAGGGAGGCCTGAGTGAAACACTCCAGTTCTTATGTCCCTACCAATGTTTGTTACCGGAGCCAGACCTACTGCTGAAGACAAATGCATGTCTGTGAAAAAGGTGTATAGCTCAAATACTTAATATGTTTTGATTTGGAGGACAATACTTGACGTGCCATTCATGTGAAATTTTATTTTACCTGCAAATCAAAGTTTTATTTTGATAAAATGGTATGGTTGATTATGTGAACACCATTACATCTTAGGAGGTGGGCTATTTTTTGAAGAGGGAAGAAACTATCTTGTTTCTGTAAATTTGCTTATATAAAGTGAATATTTGATCACATGTTAACATACATGCATGCACACACTCGAATATTTCTTTTACAAACAGTAGCCAATCATACATCTTTTGTGTTAACCTGATCCAGAAGCAAATGGCTGGATTGGGGATTTAATATGTCATGTCTATGGATACCTGAAAACTTGACAAATGTCAAAACTTAAAAATAAATATGTATTTCAACAATGAATTTCCCTAAGTTCTATTCCACTCATAATAACTATATCAATGTAGACGTTTGTAAACTTTCAGTGGCTTGCAAAATAGGCATTTTTTCTATTTTGTTGCATTACCACCTGGAAATAAAATCAATTTTTATTTGGATTACATGTAAGGGACATACACAAAATAGTCCACAATGGTGAAGTAAAATCAAGAAAACAACTTGTTTTAAAAAATGGAAAACTAAAAAGTAGTGCGAGCATATGTACTCACTCGCTTTGCTATGAAGCCCCTACATAAGATCAGGTGCAACCAATTACCTCCAGTCTAAGTGTCACATGATCTCAGTATATATACACCTGTTCTGAAAGGACCCAGAGTCGGCAACACCACTGAGTAAGGGACACCACCAAGCAAAGCGGCACCATGAAGACAGAGGAGCTCTCCAAAGTTTTGGAGAAGTACAGATCAGGGATGTACATTAGTCAGAGGCAACAAAGAGACCAGAGGGAGATGCTAAGCTCCACAGCAGAGATTGGAGTATCTGTCCATAGGACCACTTTAAGCCGTACACTCCACAGAGCTGGCCTTCATGAAAGAGTGGCCAGAGAAAATCCACTGCTTACAGAAAAACAAAAAACATACAGTAGGATTGCTGTTCGCCAAAAGGCATGTGGGAGACTCCCCAAACATATGGAAGAAAGTACTCTGGTCAGATGAGACTAAAATGTAGCTTTTTAGCCTTCAAGGAAAATTCTGTCTGGCGGAAACCCAAGACCTCTCATCACCCCGAGAACACAATGCCCATGGTGGTGGCAGCATTATGCCGTGGGGATGTTTTTCATCAGCAGAGACTGGCAAACTGATCAGAATTCAAGGAATGATGGATGGCTCTTAAATACAGGGAAATTCTGAAGGGAAACCTGTTTCAGTCTGCCAGAGATTTGAGACTGGGGCAGAGGTTCACCTTCCAGCAGGACAATGGCTGTATACTGCTAAAGCAACACTCGAGTGGTTTAAGAGGAAACATTTAAATATCTTGGAATGGCCTAGTCAAAGCCCAGACCTCAATCCAATTGAGAATCTGTGGCATGACTTAAAGATTGCTGTACCAGCGAAACCCATCCAACTTGAAGGAGCTGGAGCAGTTTTGCCTTGAAAAATGAGCAAAAATCGCAGTGGTTAGATGTGCCAAGCTTATAGAGATGTACCCCAAGAGACTTGCAGCTGTAATTGCTGCAAGAGGTGGCTCTACAAAGTATTGACATGGGGGGGGGGGTGAATAGTTATGCACATTTTTTTGTCTTATTTCTTGTGTATATCACACACAAAAAATAATTGCATCTTCTAAGTGGTAGACATGTTGTGTAAATCAAATCATGCAAACCCCCAAGAAATCCATTTTAATTCCAGGTGGTAATGCAACTAAATAGCCTCTGCCACTCTACTTTTAGAAATTCTTTATTGGTTTTACATAATTTCACTCAGCCCTGTGAATATGCACTTCCTTGTGTCACCACTCTAACTAAGCCTGCCATCTGAACTTCCAACAATGTAATATTGTCATTGCTTGCTGGATGCAATGCATTCTGGGCAATGTAGTCTTGAGAAATTGAGATTGCATCACATCAAGCAGCAGGGAAAGAGATGCAAAGCACTCTTGACATCCAAGAAATTCACTTTATAAACACTACATAAAATGTTTTTTATTTTAATTAAGACTGATTGCATTATCAAAGTAAACTGTAGTAAGTATTCCTGTCACAATGCTGATGTTATAACAGAATAGTATATATTGTAACTTTAGAACTCCTTTAATTTGCCTATAGATCAATGGACAAGCATTAACTGCATTGGGCATTGCTTGTTTCGACCCTTGTCGCTGTCAGTTTTTTTGGCCAGCTTGATCTGCATGTAAATGTGGGGAATAATATTTAGAAAATAATTCAGATACCGATTCCTGTCATTACGTGTGGTAACCACATGTAGTAATCAGTATTGATTTAAGGTGGAAGAAGGCATAGCAGACAGTATTGGAACCGCATACCACATACAGTAATTGGAGTAAAACATTTTTCAGTGTGAGTAGTGTAGGAGGGCAATTGTTTTTTCACATAGTGCCAGCTGAAATGGGAAAGCTATTCAGTTAATAAAATACATAATTTGAATTAAAAGTATTACTTGTTTACACATGTATCCCTTTTTGTAAGATTCTAGTGGAAGACCTTCAAGCGTTGTTTCATAATTTCAAAATATTATAGGAAATCAGGATGGGGGAAAATACTTTCTCACGGAGCTATATATAAGCAGCATTACTGTTATCAAACCACCAGGGAACTGCAGGTTATATAATGTCTGTACCTTTGTATCCATAACACAGTTGATTCTGGCCATTACAGTGTGCAGTCCCATACAGGGCATTTTATGTCGCACACAAACAGTTCCCCAAAGGAGCTCTATTGGTTCGAATATAGGCAGCTTTCCAGGCTGGCTTGACATGAGAAAAACGGCATGTTCATCAGCATTGCCTACCTGTGTGTGAAATAATGCTCTGTGAAAATACCAGTCTCAGCAATGCGGCGGCAGCTGCTGACATGTAAACCCTGCTGTGGACAGTAAGTGGTGCTTACTACCTAGAAATTACACTGGCATAGCAGTGCATGGAGAAGGCAGGATCCACATAAGAGGACATATTCCCTGACCTCTGATTGTACTTCAGTTTTAACCATTTCAGGACCAGAGAGTCATGGCAGAGAACAAGGGTGTGTCTGTTATGTTTTAGAAATGTTATAGATCTGTCAAAACACAAACGACATCTGCTTTATAAATCTATAATATATGATGTTTGACATTTCATATACAGTATAACCATTTTCAGATGCAACTCCTGGCTGAAAGTGTGACAGACAGAAGTGTATGCGTTTCATTTTTAGGCTATTATTTATTTGTGTGACTGATTCATTGGATGTTTTCAGTGCGCTTCTGTGTGACATCTGTATGTGATGGGATTTAAAAGCCTAACTCCTGAGAGGATTACCTTTTACAGGTTGCAAACAGGCAAACATTCTTGCTCCCTGGGAGAAGCCCACTGTCAAACAGGTATATTTCTGTGCCCGTCAAATCAGTTAGAGGACTACAGCAGGAGCTGTATTTTCTTACTGCTTCAGAAAGTAAACACTGCAGGTATCATTGACCCCAGTGCTACAGTGGCATCTCTGCCCCCCTCTCCTCCAGAATATTCACAAAACAGAGGCTGGGCCCATGTGGATTGTGAAAGGTAAGGAGGAGAGGGGAGCGGAGATCTGAACATAGTGCTGAAATCTGTAAGCCCTTCAATGCTTACAACCAGAGCAGACAGGAAGTACAGCAGGAGTTGTACCTCCCCCAGCATGTACACTATAACAGGGACGTGCGGTCAGGGGAGGTAGGTGAGGCAGGGCGAGGCAGAGCCTCACCTAGAATTATGGAGGAAAAAGCTGTCCGCTTCATCTCTGAAGCTGACCGCTTTTTCTCCATTCAGATCGGCATCTAACAGATTACACAGCAAGGAAATCCTCCCCGCTGTGTAACCTATCATGTACGAAGCCCTCAGTAGTGTGGAGCAAGTGAGGGACAGGGAGGCTCCTCCCTTCTTCCTTTACACTAGGTTGGGGACGGGCTTCACCCGGCAGGGGGTGGGGCTTCATGGGGCGTGGGCGAGGCTGGGGAATGCCTCACACGGGACAAGAGGTACCGCACATCACTGCACTATAAAGGTAATTCTGCCGGCAAGTTGGGCTTAAAGATGCATAGGAGCTGACATTTATAGACAGAATGTACCGCTTTGTGACTTTTAGAAGTGAGTTTTATTTGTGTATACCTGGTTTCCCCCCCAAACGTGCACATATAGTTAGTTATATTCTGAAAACATGTATATAACCATTCAGAATCCTAACTGTGTATGTCAAGCTAAAACTTTTGCTTTAGATAGGGTAGGAAAAGGTTAAAACCCCATCCAGGTTGTTTTTTTTTCTTTTTGCTTCTTCTGTCCAGCTGAGGGATTAATGTCTTCTATTGGAGACACAACAAGAAATCAAAAGGAGTTGTCATCTTAACAGGTGTGCCTATTTGAGGATTTTCACCTCTTGTTCTAAAGAAAATTACAATTTTTAGATGTCTGCTTTTTGTCTCAATTACAGTGGTCACCAGGACAAATAGAGAGGACAAATCTCCACAGTGGGGACAAAGATGGCAATAAAAACCTGACAAAGGGCCTAACCTTTCAGTACTCTATCGAAAACTAGAAAAAAAAATTGCTGCCTTTACATAAACTTTAATACTGCTCTCTGTATTTTGTAATGTGACATTCAGCTCACAGATTCACCATGTTGGCCAGTTTAAGCAACACTTTAGGGTGTAGTTTTAAGACTGAAAATGATTGGTTTGCTGACCATTTACCACTACCTGTGAGCAGATTCACCTTTAAAAATACCATAGCCAGTCTGATTTACCTGATCAAAGTGTATTTTACTGGAATTCCCCCCATATCTGGATTTCCCTTTTCAACAGAAAATCTGGATCTCAGTAACATTTCCAGCTACTGATTGCTTTGAAATATTCCCCATTGATTTTATCAGTGATTCACCATTAATACCTTATGAAGACTAGTCGCGCTCACGCAAAGTAAAGATAAGTACAGCATCAAAACACATCACTTATTTTAATATGATACAATGTAATGTTTGCCAAGTACTAGTCTATTGTACTGAGCCATTTGCTTTCTTATGCAGTTTGCTTAAAGGTCTATGGAATGTCAGCCTGGAAAAGAGCTCTTAGCATTCTTGCTTTGAACACACCTCTTCTTGGCAATTCTATAGCTCATTACTCACCACAGCATTAAGGTGAATGGAGCACACCGTTCCTCTGTTCCAGCAATGCATTTTGACGCAGGCAACACTGCTGTTCTCAGGCTTGAGTTTTAATATATTATTCAAGTACGCAATATACAAGAGTAATTGCCAATAAATACACCTCCTCTGTGCCCACTGCTTCTATTAAACACTTCCAGGAGTAGAGCTAGAGATTGCACAGGGTAACTTTTCTGACTGGTTTGTATTCTGAATTTTATTTAAAAAAATTAGAAAATAAGATTTAGAGACAATCCTTGGTGAGTCAATTTTACCTCATGTGACTAATTGTCAGTTTTTCTTGTGTTCCCACAGAACTGAACTCTATCAGTCCTTATTTGGAAGAATGAAACACCTAGAAAATGAAAAGTCCATGTGATTACAGTTGGAGTTCTCATGCCATTTTCTTGGGGAGCCCTGCTCAGAGACTCGGTGGATTAATCTTTTGCAATTTCATAGTCTGCACATTAAAATAATTGGGAAGATAAAATTGTTTTCAAATGGAACCCATTTCATCCTTGGTTATTTTTGTGTAAAACAGTGGTTCTTTCTTTTTTCTGTATGAAACTATTTAGAAAATAAACTCTTTTTATGGTATAGTTTTTGTACAAACAGGATTAATGGAAACGCGCATGAAGCCTGTGACACATTTACATGCAGAAATGTTCATTTACTATTAAATCTGCAAAAATGTTTAACTTTGTACTGGTGCACATTTAAAACCTGATCATGTTTAAGCCGTCAACGCTACTTCTGACCACTAAAGCGGGAAACTCAAATTTTTGTCATTTTGTTTCCAATTCTCCAACACCGCACCTACTATTCACTCTCCATAGGCCCATCTTTATAATTTCCTTTGCATGACTTTACATTTAGGTTTTATTGCATTGGACACAAGCTATAGGATATGTTCTTCTTTTTTTTTTATTTTTCTTTGTTTTTCCCTGTTTTAAGATGATTATCAGTGTTTTGACTATAAAAGAGTTAAAAACTTAGAACTGGCTTCTTCATTTAAACCTAAAGAGGTTATTACCTAGACACATGAGTCTTTGTTCAAAATGAATGTGATAACATTCTGTTTCTTCCTCAAAAATGGTTTTAATTGTTTGTTTTAGCTTGCTGTAGGCTTTAAACAACAATAAAGAGATTTAGGGTTAGGATAGAAATTGCCAGTAAACTAATATTTGGGTCATATCCAGGTTTCCAATTAACTTAGTGGATGTGGAACCTGATCAGCCTCTGTTGTGCGTAATGGATGGTTTATTTTGCCCATGTAGTGGGATTTGTGTGAAAAAGAAAGCACACCCTCTTTGAGTTCTATGGTTTTAAGTATTAGGTCATAATCAAAATCATCTGATCCTTAGCAGGTCTTAAACTTAGCAAAATCCAACCTCAGATAAACAGCAGCACATGACATATTATGCTATGTCGGTTATTTTAGAAACAGGTGCTGCTAATCAAATGCCCTTTATTATTTGATCACCAGCAAGTGTAACCACCTCTATAAAAGCTAAAGATTTAGCAGTTTGGTGGTCTGGAGCATTCAGGTGTGTTAACGCAATGCCAAGGATGAAAGACATCAGCAATGGTCTTAGTGAAGCAGTTGTTGCTGCCCATCAGTCTGGGAAGGGTTATAAGGCCATTTCCAAACAATTTACAGTCCATCATTCTACAATTTATGAAGATTATTCACAAGTGGAAAACATTCAAGACAGTTGCCAATCTTCTCAAGTGGACGTCCTAGCAAATTCACCCCAAGGTCAGAGAAATTTACAGGCCTCAGCATGTTAAATTTTAAAGTTCATGACAGTACAATAAGAAAAAGACTGAACAAGTATGGTTTGTTTGGAAGGGTTTCCAGGCAAAAGCCTCTTTTCTCTACAAAGAACATGGAAGCACTGTTTAGGTTTGCAAAGTTGCATCTGAACAAACCATAAGTCTTCTGGAACAATGTCCTTTGGACAGACAAGACCAAAGTAGAGACGTTTAGCCATAATGCACAGCGACTGGTTGGGCGAAAATCAAACAAAGCATATCAACATGAACACCTCATACCAACTGTCAAGCACCGTGGTGGAGGTGCGATGATAGGCTCAATAGATCAGGAAGTGAGCAAACACATACCGTCACCCTAGTCATTTCTTGATCATGTCCCTGCAGACAGCCGTGACTATCACTCACGGCTCCTTGCAGGGATTCCCTTCCCCTCTCCGATACTCCAGCGCTGACTGGCAGAACGGACGGGGAGGGGGCGGGTACGGCTGGCTCTGCCTCTAGATAGGCAGAGCCAGCTGGGTGGATCTCGACAGTAATGTCCGTCCCTGCTCCGGCGGTCTCGGAATACTGCGAGCTGTAGCTCGCGATATACTGAGCTTTGGGTCACAGGAGGATGCTAGTTTATGTCCTCCCCTGACCCTTAGGAGAACTATGGGGAAAAACACTTACCCCATAGTTCTTCTTTAAACAAATGTCCGCAAACCTCAAAGAACTGAAGCAACGCTGGAAAGAAGAGTGGGAAAAAAATTCCTCCACAACGATGTGAGAGACTGATTGTCATATGGAAAATTATTACTTATTATTGCTGCTAAATTGGTTCTGCAAGCTATTGAATCATGAGGTGTACTTAGCTTTTCACACATGGCTTCTCCATTTTGGCTCTGCTTGTAAAATAAATAATGACAGTGTAATATGTCCTGTGGTGTTCATCTGAGGTTGTTCTACCCAAGTTTAAGACCTGCTGAGGACCATGATTTTTTATTATGCCCTGATACTTAAAATCATAGAATTCTGAGGGTGCACTTACTTTGTCACACTCATTTCCTGAAGTGGGCTCCAATTGTTTCTTTTCAAATGGTGCACCTAAAATGCCATACACCTCTAGCTGTTTCTTCTAGTTTAGGAGCTAACTATTTAATAGAAAACTATGGCCCAACCTTTTTTTTTTGCGGAGAGCCCTTTAGATCTTTTTAGGACACATATACTAATGTCCACCTTTGACCTAAAATTGAACCTATAACGCTATTGTCTGCTATATGCTGACAGTGGAGAGCCGTGCTGCAGCCAGGACTGATTCTGACAATATTGTGGGGGTCCACCCCGCTACCTGATTGACAATTGACTATGCCTCTCCGGAGGCAGAGCCAGCTGTGCCCACCCAATCCCCGTCCATCCCTCCAGTCAGCACTGGAGGAATGGAGAGGGGAGGCAGGAATCCCTGTGGGGAGCGGTCATGGTCAGTCACCGTTGTCTGGAGGGAGATGATCAGGAACTGAGCGATGGGCGGTATGTGATCGCTCCGTTCTGGATCAAAAGAGCCGATGTCTGACAGCTTCACTGTCACACGTCAACTCTTATTATGGGGATGGGTGTATTTTACTCTCCCCATAATTCTCCATTAAAGCAGCTGAAGTATTAAAGGGTGCCACAGAGGTAAGTGTAACCTACTCTTTGCATTTGCCTCATGTTCAAAAGAAACACACTTTATGGAGGTCTTCTTTACAACCAGGGTAAATAAGTAACCATAGTGCATGGTCATTATTCATTTTGTGTTTTGCCTGGAATTTTTCGTTATTTTGTAGCTATACTGGACTTTAATAGGATCAGTCTTAGAGGTAGCCTGATATCTAGGGGTCCATTTGCTTCATATTTAAAATTGGTAGTCCAGCTGTTTCAACCCTGTCTGCAGATATACAGTGGAGAAATGAATATAGACATGAAGGAATAGGAAGCGGGTTACTTGCAGAATTACCTGGTGAAAATAAAGGGAACAAAGAAAACAAATGCAACCAACAAAACAAATACAAACTTTAAAGCCTTACCTTCAGCCTTGCTTAGTTGTACAGCCTCCCCTCCTGTTCTAAAATTGCTTATTCTGATTTCACTGCACCCTGGGAGCTTCTCACAGTGTGCATTACATGCTACAGCAAATCCAATAGACCCCACCTCATTTCCTGGCTTGCGGACATCCATCATCATCTTCCGTTTTCCTCACAAAGCCTTACTGTCCCTGGCCCCACACCTGTCATTCATTGTATTGTTTTAATTATAGCGGCTTGACGTGGGGATTCTCTCTGCTCTCTGTTCTATGAGGTATGTAATGAAAACAAATTTTTTTTATTTAATTATTGTATTAGCATGCTGATGAGGGGAGAATAACCAGGAACAGCAAAATACAGGATAAGCAGATAAAACTTCTTCAGCTTTAACAACCCTCCAGTTGTTCCCCAGGCCTAGCTGCAGTAATATTTTGTGATGGCCAAAGGTACAGTGCTATCAGAGGTAAGACACATTGATTAGAAATTACAATTAATCATATATAGATACACACACACACACAAACTCTCTGTATATGCTTGAAGAACTGAAATTCTTTCTAGTTGTAATTGTGGGGGGGATATATTTTATTACTGAAGACACTTCCTGTCCACTAATTACCCTGAAATCAACCTCTCTTTGCTCTTAACTGGTGATGACATTATACAGATATAAATACTAGTAAAGTGAGCCTGCCATGATTAACACATTTTTGTAACTTGTAATTTCATGAGTTAACCTTCTGTTTTCCTGCTTTTATATGCAGTGAAGTATTGTGAGATTTGATTTTCTATAAAATTACAAATTCATAAATGCCCGCTTAAACATGGCTTTGAGCACTTCTTAGATACATGTGTATTTTAAGTGGCAAACTATAGCAGTTAAAATGATAACGCAAAAGAGGAAGTGTACCAGTCACAGTTGACTGTTTTAAAGGTTGAGGGTGCAAGGGACAGATATCCACATAACCGTTAAGGTTTTTGGCTAAATGGATATATTGGCACCTTGCCTGCCAACCCTCTTTCTTACTCCCAGTGTCTTAAATTAGAAGTGTGAGGTTAGAAATATCATATCTACCTCACAAAGTGCAGACCTCCCGACCTGCGCAGTACTCTACTTCCCTTTAACAAAGTGACAGATGAGGAACCATCTCAAAGTTTGTATTAAAAAGTATAAAGTTGCCTACGACATGTATCCGGCTGGCTGCATGACTGTATGCCATTGTTTATGATTCGTCTACCACCAGTTACAGGTGAAACTCTAATAATTAGAATATCGTGCAAAGTTCATTTATTTCACTAATGCAACTTAAAAGGTGAAACTAATATATGAGATAGACTCATTACATGCAAAGCAAGATAATTCAAGCCGTGATTTGTCATAATTGTGATGATTATGGCTTACAGCTCATGAAAACCCCAAGAACCCCAAATCCACAACCTCAAAAAAGTAGATTATTACATGCAATCAATAAAACAAGGATTGTACATACAACAATATCGGACCTCTGAAAAGTACAAGCATGCATATGTACTCAGTACTTGGTTTGGGACCCTTTTGCAGCACTTACTGCAATTACTTTTGCACGATATTCTAATTATTCGAGTTTCACCTGTATTATGTATTCGACGAAATTCAATAAAGATATACATGCTTAAAAAAAAAAAAGTATAAAAAAAAGTGTAAATCTGGTAACAACAGCGAGATCTTTTCCTCACTGTTTTTAAACAAAAAACTAAAATACATTTTATGGCTGCTGTTCCATAATACAAAAGTAAGTTTTCATCTATTTTTTACCTTAAGATATATTTATGTTGTATTTTAAATATAAAATTCATTGTTTAGAAAGCAAGAGGACAGTGTTTTTATTATAATCCATCAGTATTCTGGTATGTATAACTGTTTATATCAATATAAATGGGCCCTTGGATGCAGCCTCTTGTCCCGAATGGGAAATGGTGCTAAATAAAAATTAATATAGCTCATTATTTGGATAGAGGATAGAAAATCCAGAGACTGTGACATTTAGTAACTTTCCGCATGGCTGAATCGGGCTCGTCACAGGGCAAAAAAAAAGAGAGAAAAGAAATCAATATTTCAATATGGGCCATTCAGAAATTGTTGTTTGGGTGAACAAGAGTAACAGGCAAGATACACATATTTGTATGAAGAAAGTCAATATTCAACCTTGAGCGTTAACAACTATTGATATCTGCACAAAGCATGAAACACACCATGTTTGACAAACGGCTCTTCTCATGACTTTAAAACAGCACGAAATGTCACTGTGTTCAGGGAGAAAAATGTAAAAATGGTTCACCTGTCTTCACTATAGAACACCATGAGTTAAAGCTGTTAACATGAGCTTATTTTCTGTTATTACCCAGAAAACATTAAAGCTTTGTGTAGAAAGGTGATGTAATGACTCTACAATTGGCAAGGAAGTAAAAAAAAATAAAAAATCTTTGTAAAATAAAATTTCCAGTATGGAGCAAAATATTTTCCAGTGTAGGTTGCAGCCCATTGCATTTTTTTTTAACCTTAATTGATAGGGTTACCATTCTAAAGATATTCAGAGAGAGAAAAAAAAAAGAATAGATTATGAACTACTATGGGTCATGAGCTAAATGTTCTATGTGTTCATTTTGGAGGAGAGAGTATGTTGGCATTGTACAAATGTTGTTAAATAAGAAAACTTGCCCTCATTTCGTGAGAGGGTAAAGTTTATGGAGACGTATCCCTAAAATGTATTTTGTCCTTAGAAATGTTCCTTCTTTCTTTTACTCATTAGGCTCACAATTATATTTCAACATTGGAAATATGTCTCTGTCTTTATACTGCTGCCAAATATTATTGCTATTTTCCCATAGTTCTTTAACATAAAGATGTATCAACAAAAAGATGGAGGCTGCTTCCAATAAAAAAAAAGCCAGTAGCCTAGCTGTCACACTGGTTCATTGGCTTTGGTCATACACGTTTCCTTTCAGTGGATCAAAATGTATGACGGCCGGAGGGCTTGTTCACACCAAGTGCAGACCAGATCTGCATGAGTATCTGCATATGCAGTGCAGTGTGTTTTGACGCGTTCCTGGGACGTTTTTTAAAAAAATATATTTTTTTTAGCCTAAAATGGGCTTTCATGCGTTTTGGTGTGTTCCAGAGCAGAAAAAATAGGCCATGCTGCCGTTTTTCCACATGCTCTCGAACGGAACACTGTGGTGTGAACTAGAGCCCAAAATACCATTGGAATACATTGGATGCAGTTTTGATGTGTTCTGTAACTGCTCTGCTATGCATTTACTCTGCACTTGGTGTGAAAAAGCCCTGGGAGGGCCAGATAATAAACATTTTCTGAAAGAGGTCAACGATAGCAGCTTCATATCATTCTCACTACAGGTTTAATTGAACATACAGCAATATTGTAACCATGGCCTTTTTTTTTTTTGCAGCCCTTCAGAACATTCACCTGCTGTTATGGCTCAATTGCATGGTATGTACACATTGGTATGGTCAGAATCGCACAGTACACAACAAATGTACCAAAGCTGTATTTGCATGCAGTGACATATGCTAAAGCACACGTGTTCGGAAGACTTGACGTGCTGCATTATATGCATTATTATGCATATTCCTGACAATTTGTGAATATAAGGAAACCTGCCCTAAGAGAAATATGGACGCTACCCCAGCTGACATACTTCTAAAAATGCTTATTCCCTACCTGTCAAGTGTGCAAATCAGACATTCTGACTTTCCTGGGATATCGCTAGCTGCCTGTGTGCTCAGAAAGTGAGGTCAGAGATACCCAGGTAACTTATATTTTCGAGAGGAAAGTCAGCAATAGCAGCCTTTGTATTTGTCTGAATACAGGCTTCTCTTAAAGCTGAACCAGCCTGATATAAAAGGAACAAATTAATGCAGCTCTGTATTCAATAATACCACATGTAATGAATTTCTAATGCAAGCAATGTAAGTTCCTAAATTTGACTTGATATCAGCCTTGTGCAATCTACTGTATAGCTGAGCTCAGGGAGGGGGGAGTAAGATGCAGCACAAGGAGGCAATCTGGTGTGCTGCAGTGTGAGTAACATGTTGATAAGGTGAGAGAGAACAGGGGAACAGAGATACAGGTGAAACTTGAATAATTAGAATATCGTGCAAAAGTTCATTTATTTCACTAATGCAACTTAAAAGGTGAAACTAATATATGAGATAGACTCATTACATGCAAAGCAAGATAGTTCAAGCCGTGATTTGTCATAATTGTGATGATTATGGCTTACAGCTCATGAAAACCCCAAATCCACAATCTCAGAAAATTAGAATATTACATGCAATCAATAAAACAAGGATTGTACATAGAACAATATCGGACCTCTGAAAAGTATAAGCATGCATATGTACTCAGTACTTGGTTTGTCTCTCCAGGCTGCGGTCATCCCTGCTGCTTGTGCACTTTTTCTTTCACACGTTTCCCTTCCACATAACTTTCTATTAATGTGCTTTGATACAGCACTTTGGGAACATCCAACTTCTTTTGCAATTACCTTTTGAGGCTTTCCTTCCTTATGGAGGGTGTCAATGATGGTTTTCTGCACAACTGTCAGGTTGTGCAGAAAACTGAAATTAACCCTGTATGCCTAATGCCATCACAAATCCCAGAGTTTCATCTTTGTTAAAACCTTATAGAAGTACTGACGTTTGTGGTTCTACAGAAAGAGTTTAGTGAGGCTAGAGTTTAAAAAGTTTGTATATTTAATATCATTATGGTTATTATTATTATTAGTCCTACTATAACTTATCCCCATCACTCCTCCCTAGTAGTGTACCGACTACGCTGACAGCTCTCCTGCTGCCTGTCCTTGATACATATTTCATGTAAAGATCAATGACAAGTATTATCCCAACTGACACTGTCGGTAAATACAGAGAGAGTGGGACCCCATGATATGTAGTTATGCCCCTGGACTAGATGACAAATATAAATTATTTAGCAGGTAAAACAGCTCCCTTAAATTGATTTTAGTTGTGTATTTAGCTGTTTGCCTGGAGATCCGTTTTAATTAAATAGCAGCACACTGGTTTACCTAATGGCACTTGCTTGATCAATTAGAAGCCATTGTAATATTTTTATCCAAGTACTCGCCCTTACTCTGTCCAAAATGGGAAAAAAAAATTGGCTTTAGTTCCACACTGGAGGCCACTGTTCAGCTCAAGGAAGTATTGATAGTTCAGGGCAGGCACATCACTGTACACGATGCCCTGAGAAAGGAATCCTGCAAGCACCATCTGCTTTTCATGACTGTTTCCTTATGTAAATAAAGGACAAGATTATTACTATACCAAGCCATCCTAGTGAAGATCTCTATTTTCCTATGGTTGTGTTCAGCACCCTGCATGAACAGTGGGCAAACCTGTAAGGTGTGTTACAGACAGGGGCGTCCTGAGGCCGGGTGTCACCCTGAGCAGTTCGGACTCTCGGTTCATGACCGAGTGCCCGACTTTTTAGAGGGGGTGACACCAAAATGACTATCAGTGATTTTGGTGTCACCCGGGTGGGGGCTGCAACTCCCTTGTGACGCCACTGGTTACAGATACAATTCAACTTCCCTTTAGGCACTAATCAGGCAGTGCTGCATGCTCATGTGTTGACAGGAGGCGAGTGAGCTGAGTTGATGAAGAGTAAGTATACCCTACCAATGTGCTTTTCCTGTTAGGTCCATCCCATTTGGTCTAGTATCCACTACAGCTCTCACACCTTTGTACCCCTCATGGACCAGTGCAATGTCTACATTTCTGCTATAAGCCTATTGGTTTGATAGTAATGTTGTTATTACTTAAAGCTGAACTTCAGGGGAAAAAAATTTAGATCCTGTTGTTCGCCTGCCCCTCCTCTTACCTTTTTTCATGCGCAGAACTCCTTGCATTCTCTGAAAAGTATACAAGGCTTTTTGTGAATGGACAATAAGAGAGGGGTGGGTGAATGACAAATGTATGACTGTCAGAACTCTCAAACATGACTTTATTTTATGTGACAAAAAGGCTAACAAAACCAATATTTTAACCAAAGACCTCTAGTGTTACTGTAAATTAAACAATATAAACCTTTATAATTTGCCCCACTTTTAATGACACAAAATTTACAATTCTGAAAAAAATACTTTTTTTTTACACATTTTTTAAAAGCTACACAAAAAGAAAAAATAGTGAACACATCAAATAAAAAAAGAGCTTAAATATTAATAAATAAAAGCAATTGTAAGACAATAGAAATGCATTTTATATTATTTTTTGTTATGGTTTTATTGGTAGGGTTGCCTTAAGTGACATAATGGGCAGATCAAGGCTACCCCTCCCCCCCAACCTTTTGACCTGCAAACAAGAACACCGTAAATGCAAAGTAACAATAAAGTTAAATTGTATTTTTGAATAATGCTTCTGAACACTGTTTATAAACTGTTTGGTAGCTCAGGTTTTTACAGCAGGGGTTACAGCTGCTGTTATAGCCTCATGTAAGGTTTGTCTATCATTTTGACATCAAGAAATTGCCAGAAAGAGTGATAAAGAGGAGAGCAGGGGGAGAGCGAAGCCCTGCTGCTCTGTGTACTGTAACTATTTTTAGACATATGTAGCTCGCCTAAGGGTTTCAGGAAGTTAAATATACCTTTGAAAGTGTTGTTATATACATTTTTTTGTTGCAATTTTCCAGAATTGCTGGGGAGTGTCCCTGGTTTGGAAGGCTGCATGAATAGCCAACCACTATGAGGTTTATTGCCGGTGGTGCAGGCTGGGAGATGGTATACATATTTGGGAGTCAGTTTTTCTCCCAGGCCACCTGCCTGGGGAAGGGATAAAGTTGTATGTTTGATCTTTCTAGGCCTGGTGCCTGAGGAGGGTGACCATGTGCTTGGACAGAGGCCTGGGTTTCAGTTCTAGCATGTTGGGTCAGGGGATTGAGATACCATGGTGGAACTTCAGCCTAAATATGGTACCTTAGAAGCTTGACAGAAGCCTGGTCCTTGACTGAAGTATGGTGAACTCTCCCCAAGGAGTTGGTAGCCGAACCATTGGGTATCTTGCAGCCAGTAGCTAATTTCTCAGCATCCTGGGTTGGCCTAAATGATCTTTCTCACCACTGGCTTAGAATGGGCCCAGTATTTTTACTACAGGAATGCAGAAAGCCAAAGCCACTCTCTGGCACACAGGTGTAGACACCCTTCATCAGGAGAATACTGCGAGTGGAACCAAATGAACAAATAGTGCAGACCCAGGAGTGCCAAAAGATGTATTAATAATCACATGTAAAACTTAAGAGTGTGACATCATAACTCTCAACCCAAGGTTTGCCCAACAGGCATAATGGGCACCCCTAAATTATGGTCAGGAGTTATGGTATTACAGTTAAATATTTAGGCCAATTATATGTCAGTGGTGATGAAGCAAGCTGAATCCGTGCTACATTTAGACTGTGGTCATTACAAAATAGTAATATACACCTTGAGATTGTTTATCTGGTAATCTACAACAATGTGTAAGAGTATAACAGCGAGTATGCCAGACTTGTATAGAGATCTATTTGTAACAGGCAATATCAGCGGCTTGCCAGTAATGTGATGTGTGGAGTGATAAACTGACCAGAGAAAAGATTGCCCAGTTCTAAGCCAATGGTGAGAGCGCACGCTGAATCTGTGCCACCCTCTCACTGCAGCCGTTACAAGGTGGCAGAATTACAATCACACTATTTTATTTTTACAAATAAACATGGCACTGTACATGCAAAGTATGTTGGCTTTATAACACAGTTCTCAAAGTACCTTCATAGTTAATGGCAGACTGCTTTTATCTACCATTTAATACTGTGCTGTCTCTGCTAGAAAAGGGGGAGGGCATTTCCCTCCCCTGTCCCTTTTAGATGTCACATGATCTGCTATATAGACCTGGTTAAAACTCCAATTGCTGGCTGCAAGTGGTAAATATGAAATATTTATTTGCATTTAATATTTATTGGATTCAAAAAATAAATTATGTTTTTTTAAACATATTTAAACACAAACCATAATAAAAGGATTTATAAAATAAGGCACAGTATGAGAATCGTCCATCTGACCTTTTTTATGATATAGGAAAATGTCCAGTGTTTCTGAATGTATCCGTTTAAATTATTTATCATCCCTATACATTTAGAATGACACATTATGAGTTTCTTTAACAAACTGACACTATGTATATTATGCTTTCTGAATGGTTTTAAATAATTGCAATATATAAAACCCCATAAGAAGAAGAAAACAGAAAATAATCATACAAAAACATTAGTAAAGTGACAATTGTGTTTGTGTACTAATATTGGTGCTGTGCTAGCCACCTGTAAGTGACACTGCAATAAAAGCATCACAAAATGACATGCGGAATAATGTGACATATAACAACTCCGGTGGTGAAATGAAATGACTTTTCTACAGGGGAAGGAGAAAATTTCAACTTTCCAACAAACAACTTAATTTACAAGTATGTGTCTAATTAGTTGCAGAATTAGTGGAGCTGAGACTCTCTCTCGGTCCCCTCCTCCTATAGATGGGATAAAGCCTCGAGGGATAGTGGTAGAACAAGCCGAATCGCATTTCCAATTATTTTGCTGAATTGCTAATTTAGTTATTGTGCCTGGTCTAATTGTGATGGGTATTGGGTGTGCAATTCAATTTGTTTTTAAATATTTGTTGGGAGATTGATCTGTTATGCAGCTGACCTATTTTGTGTCTCAAATTGAGAGAGCGCGGCAACACACAAACAGCTACAAAGCTTCAGTTTGTTGCCATTTTTATTTTTGATCTCTCATCCCCCTTTTTGGGCTGGAAATGTAACAAAAGGTTTAAATTAAAAGCAGCTACTTTGATCTTTTGCTTTTGAAAGCTTAAAGCTTAATTCACCCTTCCTAAGCACTCTAACTAGATAGCTTAGAATACAAGCCATTAAATGCATTATTCTGATCTCTTTATATCTTTGTATTCTATGGATATTTTTAAGTATTTCCTGGTTTTAACCATGAGGATGCCAGAATGTGTGCATTGGCTCTCCATTTCTGCCATTTCTTTCCCTTTCCAAACACTTCAGCAGAATCCCAGATGAAATAAGTGCTGATAATTAGGCTTCTGGATTTCCTAAGCATTACTTACAGTTAATAATAATGGATCAGTGAGTGGGACTTGAAAAGCACCAGAATTAGCTAAATTCATTTTATTTCTAGGGGGTAGTAACCTCATGTAATTCCACTGAGTAAAGGCCAACATTGCTGCAAGCTCATGCCATTCCATTATTTAACATACTAATGGAATGGGAAGCAATGCAGGGCTGAAGCCAGCATTGCCATTAATGGAGAGAATGGTTGTTGGTGGCAATTCCAGGATACGCTGATCAATTTATTCCCATAGTTAAAAGAGAACCAGTTTTCTTTTGCAGTCAGCATATAAAACAGACACTGATCAATGGTGGACTGTTGACTTTGAAGTGTATGCAAATCCCAACAATGGACTTCTCTTATTTGCTTCCTTTTGGTCTGTTGAAAGCATTTTTTTCTTATCTGTTTGATAAGTGCACAAAAATTACCTGTTGACTCTGCCAGAAATCTTGTAAGCTGATAGCTTCATGTGCTCTGTTTCCAGCTATCTCTGTGGATTACAGAACACCTCCCCTCAATTTATAGAGAGGAGAGAGGTATTCTGTACTCCTGTGATACAGTACAATGACTGAGTGTTGTCACCCTACCAAAGAAAGCATGTTAGCATGCAATATTTGTTGCGATTGTACCGCAATGGAACGCAGGGCATTTTATTATCATGCCGTCCTGTGCCGCTCATCGCACTGTGGGTGGGGAGTGCATCTGTAGTGCCATTGACATGAATGGCACTGCCATGCCCCCTCTCGCCCCAGAACGCAAGGAGACTTTGTGTATGTGATCCATTGCGTGTACGGGACAGTGCAATGAGTGCATGGGCTGATGAAAACGAGCCCTTAGGGTGGCTCCCTTTCCCTTGCAGGGTCCTTTGGAGCCACTATTGTGTGTGTTAGTAAGCTGTGTGTGTCTCCACAAACAGGCACAGCAAGGCAATCCACTCCAAGCTAGTAAATGGATTGTTGCTGGAGACTGCCCTGTCCCTTGTGCTCTTGTACTGGACAGGAAGTTCAGGTAAGGGGAGCTGAGAGACTCGGAGCCAACTGTGTGGAAGCATGATGACTGTAAGTGCTTGGGCAAAAATGTAAAGAACAATATTGCTTGTCACTGTTTATTATTTTTTTAAATCTGGATTCATTATTGAAAACTGGTTGAGAGTTTAATACTACTTTATAGAAAAAATGAAGGCAGCTACCACATAAGGACTGGTAAGTCTCAATAAACCTGAGGAATACTGAATCAGGAAAATATGTTTATTGCAATAAAAAGACAGTATAAAACCTTAAAGTTAAGAATGATTAAGTACTATTTTATATTGATGATGTTGAAATAATTTAATCTCAGTGTAAAAATAATTTTCTGAGTGATGTAAAGCTCACTCCTTATTTTGAAGATGAACTCCAGTAAGTGGAATGCTCAACAATCCACTTACTGGATTTCTGTTCAGTTAATGTCAAAGGAACTGGATTTCTGTTCAGTCAGTCAGGATCCAGACACCCCTTCATGACAGAACAGCCAGGTTCCGGACCATGATGCCATCATTGGACAAAGAAGCAAAGAGCAGATGCGCACAGAATTTTTTTTGATGCAGTTGACAGTCTTTAACAATTGGATGTCTCAAACAATATTCAATTTAACACAGATTGATGAAAGCGATTGGATTGATGCAGGTGAGATTATTGAAATGTGAAAATCTTACTGAAAAAGTAAACAAGGAATTGAAAATAATTGTTTAAAAATATGTGAAGCTAAGACTAGCTATGTACGAAGACACTAACTTTGTTTTTGCTGTGCCCCATGTCCCTCTTTCAATACTTTAGTTATGAGGTCACTAAGGCAGGGCCATGTGGTTTCCATCTTCCAATATAGCTCGTGTGAGAATCCTGAACAAGGTCCCACTGGACCAGTCAATGATGGCAAATTGTCTACCTACATCATTTGGAAATTTGGTCTCCGGTATTTCACTGATGCTGGGAATAAGAAGTACACCACGCATGCACAGTATGCATGCAGTATAAAGCTTAATCAAAAAATGCCTTACTACTTTATAAAAAAAAAAGCTGTACCTGCAAGTACCTTAATCAAATACAGTGTATTATACAGTAATCTGAGAGTTATGTTCTGTTGCACCATACATCACACTATTGGGTTGATATGTGTATAGCCAGCACTGTTCACGGGATTGTGCAAAACGAATATTAATCCAATTTCAGGCATTCATGTTTGCTCTATGCAAAAAATAAATGTATTTAAGCTAGTTGTGAGAGAGACCAGGAGAGGACTGGTAACAATTGACCAGGAAAGAAAACACAAACAATTGGCCATTTAATGGTAGGAACAGTTTGGGCTAAAGGAAGAGCACCATAACGGTGCCTCAGTGATTAGTGGCCATGGAGAAAAGTGGGGGTTTCATTTATTGGAACACACGTTTTCACATATATATGCTAAAAAAGGGAGACCGTAAGAACTGAATTGTGAATTAGTTGATCAAGATAACTACTGCTCTGGGAAAATAAGGACTCGCCTAAATAAAATACCATTTTAACATGACAAATAATCTTCATCATTCAACAGATGGGCACAACGCATTTGACCATGTTGCATTTTTTCTAGCATTGACTTTGCAGCATTCGGTTGCATTTGAGAGCTGTTTAGGAAGTGAATGCTGGAAGACTTCCCTCTGCCAAGCGCTGTGATCACAGATCTCAACAGGGAGCAGGTAACTATAGAATGACCAGCAGCGGTCATTGACTATGGGTAATGCTCTGATTGAGATATAAATTAGGGGCATCTCAACCAATGGCCACCAACCCACCATACACTATTTGTACTGGCCCAGGGGAACGAATGCCTCCCAGCCCAGTCATCCCCTGATGGTGACCCTGTCTCTGGGCCTTGCAACAGTAGGTTATTAGTGAATACAGCATACAAAAAAAATGAAAGCACAATAAAAGGTTTCTTGTATAGTTTATTGAGGTAAATGATATGAGTACAGTATCATGCAGTATTCCAGTAACAGTATTCAAAACCTGACTTGTAACTTCTAACAATTTACCGTCTTTGTAAGTAATTCCCTCACATTCAGTTTGGGTGTTACTACAGAACATTGTGTTCACCAAGTACTCCTGGCTTATCTATAACTTTTATTTTCCTGGAGATATATATTGCCATAGTTGCATACGTTCATACAATAAATGACATGACCTATACACTATCCAAAAAGAGTGAAACATTTAAAACAACCATAAAAAAAATGCAATCAAATTGGTTTCAAAAGTAATAAGATATGTTATTTTTTTAGGATGAAATTACACCTGTGCGATGCAGAAACTCAAATTTTTAACTCATGATAACCCAAGATCAATGGCTTACTGTGGCGCCATTCATTCGGAATACCACAGCACACCCAGAAAAAGAAACTAAAAACCACACCTCAATGATAGGGTGATTTAGAATACCACAACACGCAGATGGCAACCATCTATGCATTGTGTTACATTGGGGGGGAGGGGGTTTGCTGCAGGTGCACTGCTGTGTTATGGCAGCCAATTCAAAATGAATGGGCTGTTTTAATGCACCGCACATAAAGGCAAAATATGTTAATGTATATGCAGTACTGCACTGCGATGCACAAGACAGGGGTGTAGATATCTTTGGGAATACTGCAGGACACCTTGCACCTGGCATGCTATTTTAAGGGAAACTATGATATGTCAAAGTTTATTTTTTACATGTTTAATATTGCAAAAAATAAATAAAAAAATCACAACTTGGAAATGTTTTAAAAACCTTGTTTCTTTGTATAATGTATATATGTACAATAAAATATTTGCTCCTTCCAGATGCAGGCTCTGCTTCCTGTTTAGCAGTGCTGCATACAGTTTGTGCATTACTGCTCCTTCTGACAATGCATGCCTAGGAATAGGACTGACTTGTCAACAAAATGTGCAGTCAACATGGCTTGAGAAATCCTAGCAGTTGTTGAATGATTTCATTGAAACGCAGATAACCAATAAAAAGGCTGTCTACAAATCAAGCAATTATGTATATATGATACAGCATGCATGTAAAATTGACATACAAAATGACTTAAAAGGAAACCTTTGAAAGAAACATGGAAACGGTAATTGCTAACCTATTCTGCAAATGCTAGTTGTCTGGCTACTGATTTTTGCTTTGAGTCTCTAACTTGGAAAAAGTATGGCGATAAAGAGATCTACCTTTCCTGATCTGCATACTTGTTCCGGGTCAATGTCTCTGACCCAATACTGAAGCCATTTGCTCTGCATTATAGGCAACTAGCGCTTTCATATGGAGATCTGCAGTGCAAACCTCCGTGCTTCATCCATCTCAGGAAAGGTTACTTTCTGAGTAAATGGAACACTAATAACTAAACTTATGCACTGACTAAAAATACACCATGTTTCCCATCAAACTGCCACTGAAATAGGAGATAACCTACGTAAATGTTGTCCAGTGATAACAGTAGGTATGGACAGCTGCAAATGCTAATCTCTATAAACTCCACGGGAAGAGCTTACTGGTCAGGTTTGAAATCTTCTAATACATTGCTGTTCTCCTGTGTCAGTGAAGAGCTAGGCAGTGTGCAATATGTCACAGCATTCAGATCCTTACAGGTCATGACCATGCATTTGAATGAGGACATAAAGCCCTCATTCAAATCTAATAAAAAGATCTTTGGATGGTTGTGCCGTCACCAACAGGATCGTCAAAAGAGCACACAATCTTTGTTCGTACTCTAAGCTGAGATGTTTTCTGCACACATACTTGCAGCAGTCAAGTTAAAACATTATAAATTCACAAATGACATCAACATCTATCAACCCCTTCCTATTCTAATGGATGATAGGCCACAGACATCTATGTGCATATAAAGACCTGTACATGCCAGTAGTGTTTTATCTTGTTCAGCATCTCTAGTAGCTTCATAACATTGCCAGTTCTGACCCACTGGCTTGTCAAAGCAGTCATCTAAATATTAATACAATTAATAGCATTCAACTATAAATGTGAGCCACGTCAGCTGACTGATCACATTTGAACCCATCAAAGCATTTAATGTAACATCAATCTATCTAAAAACAAGCTTCAAGGGTAGAGGCACTGTATGATCACAAATGTGACAAACACTGTGTATGCCACATAGCAAAGTCCTCAACAAAACTCAAAATAAAAGTTAACAATACTAATTATGTCAGTGCACGGTTTCATGAGTAGAAAACACCAAAATAACAAAGTTCTAAATTCTGTAAACTCAAACTATAAAAAAAAACTGATTGTAGAGCCATCTTAAGTATATACTGGCCAAAATTACTGCAGAGGCATCTGTAGAAATGATAGCAGCACCATCAACATTGTTACAACATATATCCTCAGACTGTGCACTTTGTTTATTACATGTAAATGAATGTAAACATTACTTAGATGACACTTCTGTCATTATAGTGTCCTCTATCAAAGGTTTAGGGTTTGTGTGTGTGTGTATCTCGTCTTTGCAATCCACTGACAACATAGCAATGTGTGTGGCTGCTTACTGAACACTATACCACATTACTGCCCTTTGGATGAGATCATTCTATTCCATTGTCCAAATAACCAAGAATCATCCCATACTAACTGTAGAGCTGGAACTGTAAATAAAAGAAAACAACTGTATAGACTCTTAAGACCCAAAAATTGTCCGGCACCTTGTAATGTCTGCGTTTAGCATTTGTTAGATGAATAGTATTTGTGACAGGCTCAAGTATAACTAAACCCGTTGCACAACCACTCTGATATGTGCAACCACGCTAAAGCCACGGCTGTATATGTTCACACTTTAAAGAGAACTGGTTATGATAGAAGTAGGGGACTGCAGCTGCATTCTTGAAGCTGCATGCTTTGGAGCGGTTTTAGTACATGTATTGAGACAACTGACAGAAACCCACTAAATGGTGTATGCATGTATAGGTAATGGTATTGTTACTGTGTATCTTAGGACAATATCAGAGTTCTTCTAATCCGACCCACACACAGTATGCACACGTCTCCATAGGGTGCATCTTGAGCTGGATATCTCCATACTGTGTGTTTACGTTCAGGGATTCTCAGTACACTTAGTGGTTGACCTTAACAATCTTATGTTCAAGCACCTTTTAGTGTCTGTGGGATTTATAGTGTAATCTTAGTGGCTGGCTTACTTTAAAATGGCCTCCAGACACAACACTAACATGCATAATATACAAGACCACTGTATGAATATCAGTTTCTCAAAGCATTGTTTGGCAGGAGAAGTTCTTATGCATGTAAAAAAAGCCCCTCAGTGACAATGAGTGACTCACAAGCTGGAAACATCTACAGACCTTCATTACTGGTCCTGCGGGATTTCATATTAAAAAGAAACATCATCTGCGTATAATTGATTACTGTACATATAACTACTGGAGTTCCCCTTTGAGTACTGTAATGTACAGCATCTTTTTAAGAACTGCATCAATATTGTCTGATAAAACCAATCTTATAGCATTGCCACAAGTCTTAACGAAATACGAGTATACAAAAATGGCAAGACAAAAATGTTTACTATATAAACCAGTAAAACAGAATTAGGAATGTTCAGACTGCAGGTAGGTGTGAATTCATTTTAAAACTGTGTTTTGTTTTAAATCTAATTGGAGGTTTACTACCTTTAATTACTTCAGCTCTTGTACCTTTATACACTTATGGACCAGAGCAATTTTTACATTTCTACTATGGGCCTGTTTATTTGGCGATAACTTTGTAATAGGATAACAAAATAATACAAAATGTTTTTTGGGAGAATTGATGCTTTCTTTTGGCAATATTGCTTTGCAAAATTATTTTATTTTCTATGAAATATGAAGACAAAAATGCTTTTTTCTATTTTCACCAGTTGCCCATTTAAAAGGACGCTTAAGTGCATTTGGTACAATGCAAGGCAAATTTTCAAATTAAAAAAAGTATTTATTTCCCTCCAATTTTATGCTTTTTTTTTGTAATGCAACACTGGAGAAGAAACAAACGCACACAAAAAAATATTTGACAGCCACTCCTACCGTGTAGTGCAAAACAACTACACGCTATCATTTTGTAATTGCTGAAGTTTTTTTCACAATATACCTCTTACACTGAAAAACCTCCAGTGATTAAGGAAACCTATTGCAAGAAAAGTATTCAGTCTGCCATTGCTTAAAATGCTAGATGCTAGGCTATTATTTTAGTCTAATGGCTATAGAACTTTCTGACTGGCCTGTAAGAAGTATGCAAGATAAGTAAGGATTGATCCCACTAAGGAAATAGAAGGTTGATGATTAAAAGGGAATTCCCCTGCAAACAACTGTAAGTGGGTTTTACTGCATGCGATTGGCCAGTGTATGACAGAGATCAGAGAAACTCGCATGGATCTCATCTTTCTAACCAATTACACACTATATAAACTTGCTATAAGTCAGTGGCTATAACAAGATAAGAAAAAGAAACACAACCAAGTCATAAGGTTACGGATTACTTTAAAATGCACAGTCAGAGGTAAATATGGTACAGAAGAGTAAGAAATACAATGAGACACATTTATCAAAACTGTAAAATGTTCTCTATGATCCAGGATCCATGTAAAATTTCCATATTTATGACAAAAAAACAAAAGAGATTGGACTGCCTCAAATACTGCTTTTTCCCCCCAAAGGTAACAAGGCAATAATTACTACAGTGTAAAATGGGCAAACAGCAGAGGATTTCTTAGGCAATCAGGTAATTCACCTGGACTGACTTGGTAAGCTCATTCTAGTAGAGCAGCTTCACAACTGAAAGCCTCCCACTGCTGAAAAAAGGCCATAAGAGAAGAAGAGAAAACTGTGGTTACTATAGCGGATTCCCATTTTGGCAAATGTGCCACCTGGTCATGAGGGGTCAGGAGGGTAAAGCTGACCCCATAGGCTGATATGAGGAGGGCCACCAAATATATATGTGTATATATTTATAAAAATATATACACATATATACAGTACATTTGTGTGTCCACAATTCTTGAGCTTTCATTTGTGTGTCCCTTCCTGGGGAATTTATATATATATATATATGTGTATATATATATATATACACACACACACATATATATACTGTATATATATATATATATACACACACACACGTGTGTCCACAATGTGTGTCTTGAGCTGTGAATATGACTGTATCTATAAAATCACATTAGGTTACGGCTAACAATATATATTTGAAGCCATGCTTGAAACCTAATAGAACTAGTCTTTATAATCCATCATTAACACTATTTCTGCTTTGCTAAGTCTGGTTTCAGGATTTAATATGCAAACAATGAATATAATGTTGCATTTAGTCCTTGCCCTTCCACTCATATTATGTTCCACCTCTGCTGTCTGGGAAAATTGAAGGATGGCGATTTATGATAAAGGATCTTCACGCTCCATTTTAAAACGGTCTTATTATGTATCTGTGATATATACTAGGAAATAAAAGTGTGCGTGAAGAGATCCTGCTTTCCTATCCGAGCTATTACATACATTTTTATTTGACTGTTGCTGGGGCTACCAACACTTGTGAGTGGCAGCGAGAAACAAACCACTGACAAGTGATGCAGTCACCTGAGCAAATGAAAATAAATTGTGTTTAATACTCCATGGAGAGATGGATTTGATATATTTTAAACATTTCAAGTGTCCTTTAATTTAGTGCTGACATGGCACAGACAGGCACTGACACATTTCTTGGTATGTATTTGTATAATTTGATGTGTAGGAGTGTTATTTCACAAAGGTCAATGAATATTACACAATTGTTATTTCTTGTAATGAGATGCTGTAACATGAAATTCGGGAAGAGAAAATATATTCTAGCTTTTAATGTGGATGGTGAGCATGCATGCTGTTATTTGTTAAATATATACCTTTGCGGGTCTGGTCATTTTGTTGCACAGGTCAATGCATATCATTAGATACTCTGCGTTTGCATAGTAACGCTGCCAATGGCTAGATTGCACTGGAAGTGTCACATGTTGTGGCAGCAGAAAGTATCTTGGGAGAGAGCAGAAGGTTTGGCTGGTTTCTTCCTTTAAGGGGAAACTGAACTATTATTACTTTCAATAAATTCTTATAACAATTTGTGTTAATGTTTGAATAATCTTGTTATTTCCTGTATGTTTAAACTCCATAGCAATGTTTGCTCATTACATACATAGCAATTGCTACCTGGATGCATCTTAACGCTGAAAAAAAAAAAGGATTTTGCTAACAGCACGTTAGTTCTAAGGTCTCATTCACAGGGCCATAGAAGGAACACAAGTGCAGAAATGTGTAAAATGCCCATCTTTGTAGATGATTTTTTAGCATTAGAAACATTATATTCTATGTGCATGCAAATGCACATATACGCACGTTTACCTGCGTACATGTGTAAAATACGCACGATTTAGGGCCCCAAACGCAGCCCTGTTCCATTTTTTGTGGTCATCTGTACGCAATGCATTAACATGGCCCTGTACATAGCTGTATGCATGGGGCTGTGGATTTGCATGTGCTGCAGATGCGCACAGAAATAAGCACAGCACACACCTGTATGCAGAGATTTCTACGCCCATGTGAATGAGCCCTTATAATCAATATACTAGGTGCGGGTGACTGCTGGTTACTATAATAATCATACCTTGACTGAAGCTAGATAGTACGCAGAGTGATGCATTTCTAGAACTGCAGGAATGACAGTGAAGTGGTCCAGTCTTATACCCACCCCATGCCTCTCCCCTTGTCCACTCACAAAAAGCCTTGCATTTTTTTTCAGAGAATACAAAGCATTCTCTGATTGAAGGAGGGGAGAGGAGGGACGGGTATATGACCGGAGCCCCTCACTGTCGCAGCAGCTGCTTTCATCCCTGCAGCACCGAAAATACTGTGCTCTGTGTATTACCCAGCTTCAGTCAAGGAATTATTGTTATGGCAACCAGCAGTCATGCACACCTAGTAGACTCATTAGAGCTAACTTATGCTATCTACAAAATCATTTTTTTTCAGAGTTCGGTTTTCAAGAGACACTTACTTTGTCCATTTTACGGCAGCATAACAATGCTTCCTGACAGCACAGCACACCCCTCAGCCAGGTATACTTACTGATCTATGCTCCTTCACTTCTCTTGCTCTAATGGAGCAGGCCTTTTGGATCTAAGAACATGTGACCTCCTTCATGTGACAGTGCTCAGGGCTGAGCAGCTAATCGCCAAACCTGAACACTGTCATGTGGCAGGGCAGCAACATCATGTGGGTAAGCCTCGACACTGCACTATACTCAGGGTGGACTCCTGCACTTGGGAGGTGGCAAGAAAATGCGGAACAGTAAATATACTTTGCTGGGGGAGTAAGCTATCAGAAGGGACAAGCAATTCTGCCCTGAATGATTGCCCCTTGTTTCTGCATTGTTAAGTAGGCACAGTCACTACATTCAGCTTGAGGTGGCAATGTTTCCATGTCTATGGTACAGGTACTGCTGGCGGTCAGCCGTTGGAGAAAAAAAGGAGCTAGGCAGGTCCTAACAATATACTAATAAAGGGAGATACACACGTTCACCTGTCCCTGTGCACTGCAAAAAATGGAATACTTAGGCAAGACAAGTATTGCTGTTTATGTGATAGACATGCACTGGGGTGATCGACTTGTGCCTGCACATATGACCACCCTCTATGGTCTCTAGGCAACTTTGTCATTCCTCTCTCCCAAGTCTACCCGACAGGTCTGATTGAGACAATGCACTCTATCATCTCATATTTTAAGCAGGGAGACCAAGTGGCTGTGGAGACATACAAAGAACCCCAAGAGGAAAAATCGATAAATCTGTATATGTAATTCAGTAATGGAAATACAAGCACGTAAAATATGAAAATTACATCAAAAAGTACTTTAAAGAAAACCCAATAATAAAAATCAGTGTGAAAATTGAAAATACACTCTAGTTTGCTTGTAAAAACGAACCTATATAGTCAGCATGGACAACACAATGGAAAGAAATGCCTTTGTCTGCTTCTATTCCAGTAGTCAGTACCCCCCAAAAATGCTTTCTTTACATTATTTTGCATTCATTCTAGTTATTTTATGCAATGTGTTTGTTTTTGTACTTTTATACACATATCTCATATCCTTGGGCTACTTTGAAGCAGTGATGGGTACTTTAGGAATTGAATGCAACAACCCTCCTAAGTCTCTGCTAAAAACAGAAGTGTTTTCATATAATAGATGCTTTGCATCACACATTGCACATTTAAAGGGGAACATTTGAAATAATTTAAGGAACTAACATTAAGAAATATAAATAAAAGTTATTTTAGGTATGAAATACTTTTAAGTGCTTTTGTTAACTGAACAGAAAGAATAGCAGGATATCATCATTCCTGCAAGACAAACGTCATTTCAGATCATAGGATAGTCATTTCTTCTTGACCGGTAACAGTCACTGCATTTTCAGCCTACGCAAGATCCCAACTTGAGGGTATCACAAATACTCCACTCCAGTTTTGTAACCTATGAGGATGTGTTCCAGTTCTAATACAAAGCTACTAAAGATGTGTCCTTGTATTTTCATAACCAGTGTATCAATAGGCAGAACATTGCATACATTAGGGATGGTGAATTAAAAGTGGACACATTGTCCACAGCAACTAATCAAATATATTTTAACATGAGACGAGATATGGGAACTGCAACCTGCTTGGCTGCCAGACCTCTACTTATAATTTCACTAGTGTTTATATATCAGCCAAGAACCCATGATACCTCCTATATTCTATCGTTAAAACATATGTATGATACATCTGATCATAGCAGCACACAAACACAATTCTACAGTACATTTCATACGTTAGGTGCATCTATTTTTCTTTTCTCTACATCTTAGTCCTTGAAACCAGTAGAGACTGTAGACTGGAGCCCTGACAAGACCTCTATGTAGATGGCGGGGAGTCCATGGTTGAGAGAATGCGCACTATTTCAGCTCTCTGAGTTGGGGAAATGTGTTGCGTCATGTGAACAATAGAATCCATTGCAACTTCAGGGTTTTCTTGCACCAAGCTGCAATAATAACAGGTAAAAACAATCTTTTTAGCACAAATCCTTCAATATTACATGTATGTGAAAACCACACAAATTAGAAACCATAATAATAGCACAGTAAACGTCAATTACAGAAACATTTCATACAAGCCAATCCCAGCTTTGGTGGGACATTTCCCAAGCAAATTTCTAAATTTTACATAAAGAAACTTGTATTTAAATCTTAGTAGACCTTTATTAATGAAGATTTTTTTTTTTTACCCTACACTACTGCTCTATAGCTCACAGACAGGTAGATGTATAAATCTTTCTTCATTTTGACAGCAGACACGAATGATGGTTGTTACACTTGCCCCTATGAAAATAATGCTGGTGCCTCGGCTTCAACATTGCCCTAAAGAAAGTGTGGTTTAGTAGAAAGTGACAGGATCTTGGCACATGTAGGACATGGACACTTGTAACACATGTTTTGCACAGTTATGGTTGCATACTGAAAGAAGTCCTGTACAGTGAAAGACTAAAACTTTCATGCCCTAATTAACTTATCTTTTACTTATTACCAGGAATGGATTTATACCTGCTGCCCCCTTGACCAATTTTCTTGAAACTCCCCCCTTCACCCCAGTCATTTGGTTAGTCCTATTACACAAATGAGATCAGACATCATAGCAACAACAAGATCAGACATCATAGTGACAAAAGTCACACTGAGGCGGAAAGAGACAGTTTGCCCACTTGATGTCTAGAACAGATGACCAGAAGAGTAGAACAATCTGTCACTAAAATACACAGGCTATGCAAAAATTGCATACAGTATGTGTTCCAAAACTGTTTTCATATGCACGAAAACCTGTTGCGGACAAACATAATGTGTGGGTAGTTGTGTGCTGCCCCTTGCTACCCTGCCCACCCTAGGCCACAGTCTACCCTGGTTATGCAAAAAAAGTGACCCTGCTTTTTACACAAATGAGATTACTATAAGAATCATCCAAGTGGGGTTTAGCCTTTCCACCATATGCAAAATACATTCATTATATGTTTTATTAAAGAGAATAGCTATTTAGCTATTAAAGCTACAGCTTTAGTGACTTTGAATGTGCTATTTGGCTATATCTACATACCGATGTAAGAAAAGCAAAATTGGCCCACGTGAGATAGGAAAGTCAGGGGGCATCTCACGGACATCTAAGTGGTGAGCGGGTGAAAGGTGTCTCAATAATTCCCAAATAAATATCTATATCTGTACCAAAAAAACGTTTTTCATCAAGCTAATCTTCCTATCTTGGCCTGTGTTAGTAAAAAACTCCACATTCTTCCTATGACAATGAAAAACCTCTGTTTAATTCAGTCTTGTTCCTATACAAGGCCTTTCCTCCAAACGGGTAAGGTGAGAATCTTATCTCAGATGACAGGTGCCTAGATGCATCAAGGATAATGTTCTCACCTTAGCATGGGGCCTGCCATTATCTCCAACATCTCCACAATGCTTCTATTCTGCTGATCATCGACCGGCTTCACTGCTCTCTGCAATCCATTACTGCAGGCAGTGCCCGTGAGTATCGGCAATAAAAGCAGAGTGGGGAGTTGTGACCAGTTGTATAAAGGGAGGTGGGATGCATGTACGCA